>NW_027397076.1:34246510-34448092 GCF_003265705.2 Callorhinus ursinus
GGTGGGGGGGTGGGAGGGATGGGGTGGCTGGGTGATAGACACTGGGGAGGGTATGTGCTATGGTGAGCGCTGTGAATTGTGTAAGACTGTTGAATCACAGACCTGTACCTATGAAACAAATAATACATTATATATTAAAAAAGAAGAAGAAGAAGAAGATAGCAGGAGGGGAAGAATGAAGGGGGGGACATCGGAGGGGGAGACGAACCATGAGAGACTATGGACTCTGAGAAACAAACTGAGGGTTCTAGAGGGGAGGGGTGGGGGATGGGTTAGCCTGGTGATGGGTATTAAGGAGGGCCTGTACTGCATGGAGCACTGGGTGTTATACACCAACAATGAATCATGGAACACTACGTCAAAAACTAATGATGTAATGTATGGTGATTAACATAACATAATAATAGAAAAAATAAAAAAAAAGAACAAAAAAATGATTCTCTCTCTCTCCCTCTCCCTTTGCCCCTCCCTGCTCTTTCTTTAAAAAAAAAAAAAAGAACAATATTCCCAAGCACTTATAAGATAATACATGATGTAGTAGTATGTCTATATTTGAGTGTGTATTATTTAATACAGGTACATATAATACATATGTGATATATGTATATACATATGTAACGCATATAAACACAGACTTATGTTACATGGCTAAATGGTGTGGTTTGGTCTCTGGATATATTGTAGTTTTCCCTGAAGTAAAAGTTAGTGTATATAAGTATAGTCAGGGAAATAAATTGACCTTAGACTCCTCTTCCCCTGATGGAAGGCTTAGATACGCCTAAAAGATGCTCATGAAGCCCCTGTACTTCCTCTGCCAGCACCCTTAGACAGTTGTTTGTCATTTTCTGTTTCCTTCTACTCTGTCATTTTCTGTTTGCTTCCATTTGTCTGGCCAACAAATATTTATTGAGCACCTACTTATGTGCCAGAACCTATGATGGACCCTGGGGTGAACAAGGAAAATGCAGCTTACTCCTCAAATTGCTGACACTCGGACAAATATATATATATATAGTAAATACACAAATGTTGTCATTAGAGATTGTAATAAGACCTATGGAAGAAACACAGAGATTGTACTAAGAGTGTACTAAGATAGAGATTGTGATGAGGGTGGGAGTAGGGTGATTCTTTAGATGAGATGGTCAGGGTGGTCTGCATGAGAACGGACACTGAGCCAAGACCTGAAGAATGAAAGTAAAGCAGCATTTCAAGATTTAGCAGAACAACATTAGAAATGAAAGGAACAGCCAGTAAAAAGGTTTGCAAAGAAGAAAGGATGCCAGTGTGGCTGGAACATTGGGTCGAGAGGAAGATGAGACCGGTGAAGTAAGGGGGAGACATAAATATGTAGAGCTTTGTAGGCCACAGTGAGAAGCTGAGACTTTACCCTAAAAGCACTGGGAAAGAATGTGATAGGGATAGATTGCTTGGGATAGAATGTGATCTTATTCACATTTTTAAAAAGATCTCTCCTGATACTATGTGAAGAATGGATTGAAAAGAGACAAGAATGGAAATAGGAATGCTATAATAGTATCCCAAGAAATAGATGATGGTAGCTGCACTTGGTGCTGGCAGTGGAGATAAGAATAAAATGGGAAGATTTCTTGTGTATTTGGAGGTGGAACTGACAGATCTTGAGGATGGAGTGGATACGGTAGATGGGAGAGAGAAAGGATTCACAGGTGCTTCCCAGGTTGTTACCTTTTGCGATTGGACAATTCTTAGTTCAATTTACTAAAATGAGAAACTTAGAAGAATAAAGATTTAAGAATAATCACAATCTCAATTTTGGACATATTAAATTTGAGATTCCTTTTAGACATCCCCTTGGAGATATCAGGTAGCAGTTAGACACATGAGTCTGTGGGACTCAGGGGAAAGACTTCGGCTGGAGGTAGACATTTGAGAAGCATCAGCCTATAAAGAGTGTGTAAAGCCTGGGACTGAATAAATATTTCCTTAGAGATAGATTGAAAATAGAAAGTGTCCAGGAAGAGACCCTGAATCCCATCAGCATTTAGAAGATGGATGTAAGAAGAGTCAGCAAAGGAAGTGAGAAGGAGAAGCTGGAGAAAATCTGGAAGCATATGATGCCACAGAAGCTAAGAGTAGAAAAGTTTCAAGAAGGAAAATGTAGTCAACTGTGCCAACTAGCTGCTGAGAATGAGGTGAGGATATGCATGTGTCTGTTGGACCTGGCACTTGGAGGTCATTGGTGAGCTGGACAAGATTGAGTCAGTGTCCGATGAGAGTGGTTGAAGAGTGAAATAATAGAGATAAGGATTAAGCAGAGACTATAGAGGACTTACTTGAAAATATTTCGTGAGATGGGGAACAAAGACCTGAGCCATTGGTAGAGAGAGATGGGGACTCTCTGAAGATCTGGTTTTCAAGATGGCATATATGTATATATACTTGTGGGAATAATCCAGTAGCGAGGAAGGAGCTCTTGATGCGGAAGACAGAAGAAGAAGAAAACTCTGAGACTGTGTCAGGGGATGGGAGGACCAGTGGAGAGATTTGCCTTCGATAAAAACAGGAAAGGACTGAGGGCAGAGATGGTGCCTTCATAACCATTTATGCCCAGTGTGTACAGTACTTGACATATATTAGAAGCTCAGTAAATATTTGCTGAGGGAATCAAGTAGACATCCATTCCAAGCCAGGGAAACAAACCAGCAGCAGGCCCAAGGAAAGAGTCAAGCGAGAGAGAAGGACATGACTTACTCATACTCCTTGAGTAGTTATTGCTTATTTTATAATGTGTTGTGATCCTGACCAGACAACTTAGTTACATTTTTTAAATCATGCTTGATTTTTTTTAAATGTGAAGACAGAGTCTATGTGGCATTTAATTTAGTCTTTAGTTTATTTAGTGGTTATTATGATCTCCTAACAATGTAAATTCTCAAAAGGTGTTTTCTATCTTGGTAAGGCATTTTCAGATCCATAGCAGGAGTCTAATAATTTGTTGATAAGCATGTAATTTTCTGTAGTTTTCATGTCTTCAGAGCTGATAAAATTATTGATTATAATAAACCAAAACACCTATTTACAAATCATACATCTACTTGGCCTTAAAGATGTATATTGGCACTTGGTAAGATCTAATTCACTGTCAGTGTTTACAAGGCTAGGAAAACTGTAATGTAAAAAATATGCCTGTATACTCTGGTGAGGTTCACATAAACCCACTTTTTTATGCCTATCTCAGGATGTTTAGATGAAATGGAAGATAGATTATCTGTTTTTAAAAACCTAATAAATACATTTTGGGGCACCTGGGTGGCTCAGTCAGTTAAGCATCCAACTCTTATTTCAGCTCAGGTCATGATCTCAGGGTCATGGGTTGGAGCCCCGCATTGGGCTCCATGCTCAGGAGGAATCTGCTTGTCCCTCTCCCTCTGCTCTTCCCCCTCTCACACACACACACACTCTCTCTTTCTCTCTCTCTCTCTCTCTCTCAAATATAAATAAATAAATAAATAAATAAATAAATAAGTATCTAATAAATGCATTTTGAGCATAGAGGACTCAATAATTTGTTTTTGAAGATTTGTTATTAAGCGATTATCTTCCTCAAAATATATGGCAGCCAGCAGTACTCAAAAATTGAACATTATAAAGAAAGCATATCAAATAAAATACTTTTGCCTACCAGAAATATTTAAGATTTTTGTTTCTTTTTCCATCAAGAATGATTCTACTGATGTTAATAAATTATGAAATTTGATCATTGCATTTGGAGTAAAGGGAATAATAAGTTTCAAGCTTCTCATATATTTCTCTAGGTTAATGTAATATAAACAGAAATGATACATACAATCTAATGGTTATATGAATAATGAATGCTGCTGTATTTTTATTATATGGTAATACAAAATTGAAAAATAATATATTCAGTAAAGTTCTGATGAGTTAGTAACAAATGTGAATTTATTCTCACACATTCAGTGAATGAACTTTTATGTTGTTTCATTCTGGACTTACTGTGAAGTTTTTATTTGTAGCTTGTTAGGAAATTATTAAAGATTGATCTCATGTCTTATTATTCCGTTCTGAAGCTATTCCAACATCTTGGTTATTTATTTGAACTTTCTTGAGATTCTGAGTGATACAAATAGTCACCATCTTTAGAAGGGATTTCAGCCTAGGGAATAGGAGATTTAATTTAATTTAAATCAGGAAGGCGGTGTGTGTCACAAAAGAGCCCCCAAAGAAGGGTCATTTAAGCTGAGACCTGAATGGTGACAAAGAGTAAGGCAATTGAAAAGTGACAAAGAGAATAGCATGTTGGAGTATGTGGTAGCCCTAAAGTCAAAAGAAACCCATATTGTCGTAGTCATACCAGTGTGGTCATAAGACTTGCATTGTAACAGATTACTGGCAGTCTCCCTGCTGCCCACCTCCCCATACACCAGCACCGGCTATTAACCAGATCTTAGGCTTCTTCAATTTTCCCACCTTGATATTTGTTGAGAATCCCTAGAGGACATTAGATTTCTCATGCGCACAGAAAAGTCTTCTGTCCTTGCTCCCTGGAGTCATCTGTTCTGGGGTCTCCTGTGTCTCGAAGTTGCCATAGCTGTCAGTAGTGCTGATATCTGCCTCCGTCTGTATGAGGCTTCCAGCACTGATGCTCATGCCATTGATACCTGCACCGAGGACACTGTTCACTGATTGCTGCCGAGTTTCCTCATTGAAGACCTATGCGCACTGATTAGCTGACTGAGCCCTCCGTGGGCTGAGGCTCTGTTCTGTACAACACCAAAGAAAGGGACTCTCTCTCCTGCCCTCCTTCCACCATTCCTGTGTGTTCCTTGGTTGTGTATGTGCCCAAATGATGTTTTGTTTTGATTTGTTTTGTTTTATTTCAGGCTCAACTTGTCCAGAGTTCTGGTATGAGTCTAGACCTCCTCTTCCATTTCACTGAGTCCACTGTACTTAAATCCCTCTTTTGAGACCTAATCTTCGATTTCCTTTGCACAGTTTTCTTCCCAAGATGCTCCGTAGTCTCTCATGTAGATAGACACATAGTTATTTTAGGTCTTGAGGGTTCTAGTTATGCCGGATTTCCTGAATCCACAGGTAGACACACCATTAATTCCAGCCATGGTCATTCTCACGTTACTTCTATATTTTTGGCATCTTAAGTTTCTCAACAGACATCTTTACAAAAAGTTTTTCAATAATGTGATTACATGTGGATTTCTAAAATTCCATGTTTGATTCCAGAATCTTCATCTGGTCCTTATGAGGTGATCCAGGGACAATATATCTGGCTACACTAACCATCCTCATCTTCTTCATCCCTTTGAACATTGATAAGTAGTTCATTAGTAAAGAAATGCAATTACCTTGTGAATATTATATGAGTTGCTATGTGTATAAAATTCAGTGTAAATTATAATTTAAATAAAATGACAGTAAAGTTCACCAAGAGACAAAGCATCATTTTCCATACTAAACAGAGTGAGTCTAGCTAGCCCTTGCTTACCTTCTGCAGAATGGCCACATGACTTAAAAGGACAACCGGATTTAGAATAAGAAGGCCTGGTTATGAACCCTGATTTTGCCACTTATTGGTTGCCATTTAAGGTTTTTGAATTTCAGTTTCCTTATCTGTGAAATAGGGCAAAACTATCTGGCCAGCCTAGTACTAAAAAAATAATGAGTGGTAACATATATTGGATGCATACTAGTTTCCAGGCAACGTGCTAAGCATGTTAAAGCTTTATCTCAATTAACCCCCACAACAACCCTCCAAGGAAGGTACCAAAAAATGACCTTGCACACAAAAACCTGCACATTGGTGTTTATAGCAGCTTTAT
The DNA here is from genome assembly GCF_003265705.2 of Callorhinus ursinus. Taxonomy (NCBI): domain Eukaryota; kingdom Metazoa; phylum Chordata; class Mammalia; order Carnivora; family Otariidae; genus Callorhinus; species Callorhinus ursinus. The sequence goes on from NW_027397076.1 coordinate 34,252,348, forward strand.
TCATAACTGTCCAAACTTGGAGGCAATGTAGATATCCTTTAGTAGGTGAACAGATAAATTGTCGTACATTCAGACAATGGAATATTATTCAGTGCTAAAAAGAAATGAGAAAAAGCCATGAAAAGACATGGAGGAAACTTAAATTCTTATTACCAAGTGAAAGAAGCCAATCAGAGAAGGCTACATACCCTATGATTCCAACTATATGGCATTCTGGAAAAGGCAAAAACTATGGAAACAGTAAAAAGATCAGTGATTGCCAGGGGTTTAGGGAAAAGGAAGGGATGAATGGATGGAGCACAGAAGATTTTTAGAGCAGTGAAAATATATCACTATACATTTGTCCAAACCTATAGAATGTGCAACATCAAGAGTGAACCATCATGTATACTATGAAGTTAGGTGACAAGGATGTGTCCATATAGTTTCATCAGTTGTAACAAATGTACCACTCCGGTGGAGGGTGTTGATAATGGGGTAGACTAGCATGTGTGGAGGCAGGAGGTATATGGGAAACCTCTGTAACTTCTACTCAATTTTGCTGAGAATCTAAAACTGCTCCAAAAAAAAAAAGTCTTAAAAAAAATACTGACCTTGATAGTGGTTAAATAACTAACCCAAAGTCATCCAGCTAATAAGTGGAATAACTAGACTTCAGACCCAAACCATCTGACTCCAAATTGCTGCACTTAACTGGTGTGCTATACTGAATGGGAGATAATGTTCATATGTACATCAGTGGTATCAACTCTGAAATCACTGTGGTTACTTTTCTCTGAAATATGTGGTTGAAGCTAGTCATTTCTCAAAAAAAAAAAAAAAAACAACTGCATTCTCTGTAACTGTCAACTGATATCATTTCCCAGACACACATGGTGATTTTAAATTTTAAAAATCCTGGAAACTAGTCCAACAATGTAACATTTTATTCAAAAACCATTACTCACAATTATTTTAATGTCTTTATATCCCTTTACAGATTTTAACATGTTTATAGTTATAAAGTATACAGCTTTGCATTATGCTTATTTCACTGAATATTATGCACTTGTTTTATTCATTTGTTCATTCAAAAGATATTATTGAGCTTCTTTTTTTTTAAAGATTTTATTTATTTATTTGACAGAGAGAGACACAGCGAGAGAGGGAACACAAGGGGTGGGGTGGGAGAGGGAGAAGCAGGCTTCCCGCTGAGCAGGGAGCCTGATGCAGGGCTTGATCCTGGGACTCCGGGATCATGACCTGAGCCAAAGGCAGACCCTTAACAGACTGAGCCACTCAGGTGCCCCTATTATTGAGCTTCTAACATAAGCCAGGCATTGTCTAGATGCTGTGAATCATCAGGAAGCAAAATAGCCAGTACCCTGCTATCTTAAATAATACCTTCTAATAAGGAGAGAATATTATATATCAATGATGGAAAGTGCTGAGGAAAAACAAATAAATGAAGCAGGGTCTGGAGGGAGACAGTGACAGGCAAGGTGATACTTTAAAATAGTCTGATTAGGGAAGGCATCTCTGAAAAGGTAGTGTTTGAGTAGAGACCTGAGTGAAATGAGGGTGTGAACCCTGCATATATCTCAGGGAGACTGTTCCTGATAGTGAGACAGTATATACAAAAGCCCGGAGGTCACAGGGAGCTTGCTGTGTTTGAAGAGCAGGAAGGAGACCAGAATGGAAGGAGTGAAATGAGGGGAAGAAAGGTAGAAGATGGAGGCTGGAATGGGGGGTAAGAATGGAGAGGGGAAAGGAGGATGCTGTTAGGGCAATCAAGTAGAGCCTCTGGAGGGTTTTCTAGGAAAGTACTGACATGATGTAATTTATGGCTTAAAAAATGAATCTGGCTTTGTGCAGAAGATAATCTACAGGGGTAGAGTGGAAGCAGAGAGCCCAGTTAGGAAGCTATAGTCAAAACCCAAGTGACAGATGATGGGAGTTAGGGTGATAATGGTGGAGGTCATGAGAAGTGGTCTTCAGAATATTGTTCGGAGGTAGAGCTAATTGGATTTGCCAGCTGTTGTGGGTCCTGGGAGAAAGAAAGGAAGCAAAATCATGCCCGGTTTTTTAACCTGAGCACACACAAGATTGAAGTTGTCAGTTACAGAGAGGAAAAAAAATAAAGGAGGAACAGATCTGGGGTGGAGGTAGGTAGGGTAGGAATCATGAGTTCAGTGTAGACAAGATCCAGTTAGTCATTGTGCTGGTCTTAGTCTATCAATAACCAAGCTTGTGGTTGAACTGGCCCTTGTAGTTCTTATTATGATTGCAAGATGCCCTTCAGTGATAACCATCAGGAAAGTTTGAAAAAATAAAGGTTGATTACTGATAGGACCTGGAAATTACACAGCACACCTGGGGTCACACAGTAAGCTTATGTGGAGAGAGAAAGAGAGCATGGGCCTAGGGTTCTGCCTTTGTGGGTAGGGGTAGGGTAGGGGCCTAGGGTTTCATGACTTATTCTTTATTGATAAATTTAAAACATATGAATGGGAAGAGAAAAAACAAGTGCCCCAAATGGTCAATTGTTGAAATCAACCAAGATCTCAAAGACAAGGAGTCTCAGTAAGGGGGAGGCAGCCTTGCTCTTTTTCTAGTGATGTGGCTGGCAATGTGTTTATTGGAGTTTGCCGCCTTGGAAGTGGGTGCCTCTTTGAAGCGGACGCATCAGCAGTCAAAGCTCAAGTCAGGCACTTGCATTACAAGAAAGAAAGAAAAAAAAAACCGTCAGGGTTTCCACTACCATCATCCAAGTGGGCATGTGAAGTATGCAACTAGATATACAAGTCCTCTGAGAGTGAGGTCCTCGTTAATTTGAGACTGTAGTTAGAAAAAAGGAAGGGATGAAGAATTGAGCATATAACCCTTCAACGTAGAGAAGTCAGGAAGATTTGAAAGGGAGTGACTGGTGAGTGAGAAGCAAAACTGAGAAGATATGGCCTCCTGAAAAGGAAGCCTGGTAAGGAAAGTATCAAGGGAGGAAGAAGGAATCATCTATGGCAAAGGCTGCTGATAGGTCGAGCAAGAAGACTGAAACTTGACCATTGGATGTCGCAATGATGGTTTAGTGTAACAGGAGCTGATATAGGGAGAAAGGCAGGTGGAACTAAGGAACTGGAAACAACAAATACAGACAACTCTTGAGACCTTTGTTTGAAAGGAGAATAAGGAAAAGGGATGATGGCCAGGCAAGGAGATCTTTTGGTTTGTTTGGCTTTTAATATGAGAAATATTATAGCAGAAAGATTGAAGGCAGATTAGAAAGACCCACTAGAGAGGGTCAACTAATGATGCAGGAAATGGGGAGAGAATTACACAATTAACCTCCTGTTGATGCACCATAATGAACTTATCCACTTTGCACTGATGTTCATTTAAGTTGCTCCTGATTTTTTATATAATGTTGCAAAGAAAGTCCTTGTGTCTGTTTATTTTTATTCATTGAAATCACTTCCTTAAGATAAATATGCATGTGGGGGATTACTAGATCAAAGATCATGAACATTTTTTAAGACTCTCGACAGTGCACTATTCCTTTAAAAAATCAAGTTACCATGCCTCAGTAATGTATAAATGATTGTTTTATTGCAGCCTTGCTAGCTATGCCATATATCTTGAGGCCATAGTTCATGAAATCCCTATAGTATTTCAACTGCCCTTATTCTAACAGACTGATAGCACCTTAAAGACAGAAATCATGTCTTAAAGTATCTTTGCTCCCTCCTATTTTCGACCAAATATTTCATTACTACTAATAATTACAAGTCATTTATCTGAAATCCCTCTGTGTTAAGCCATAATGGTATGCATATGGTGAAGTGGAAAAAAATATCACCAATTATGGAGTCAGACCAACCTGTATTTGAATACCAGATTCATTACTTGGGCTTTACTTAAATCACTTTAAATTCCCCATTGGTAAAAATATTAATAATAATCCCTGCTTTCTAAGTTGTGATGAAGGTTGAAAGGAGATCTGTAAAGTCCCTAGCACAGAGTAGGAAAATTTTGGAGGAAATAGTGGGACTTACAGAAAAACTTTCTCATGAAAATATCTTGTAAACATATCATTTTTAAAAGACAGAAAGAAATGAGAATCCTTCACACAACACACCTTGTCTATAGTCCACAAATTTCTCATCTTACAGTTTTGTGAATCACCATAAGAAAAATCCCCATGAATTTCAATTCTGGTAAACTGTAGAAACAGCAAGCACCTGGGATGTCTCTTGGGAAGGCACAGGCTGCTACAGTAGACCTGGGATCAGCAATGTCTCTAGAAATAGTATCAGGCAGTTACCTCCAGGTGGTGAAATGAGGCTTCATCTCAACACACAAGCTTAGAAAGCTTGATGATTAGTCCAGCTTGCTATGGTGAGGAAAGAACACAGAGAGCACAAATGGAAGTCGAACTCATCACAACACCCAGTCACTTCCCAAACAGGTAAGTGAATCTTTCATGACATTAATGGTGTGAGGTTAGGAGGGTAAATATTGAGATTTCTGTCTGTATCTGTTCATGTGGCTGGATAGGAGTGAGTCAGCAGAGAATCTTTGTGATATCTAGGGAAATATATTTAGCCTCAAAGTTGGAAATGAAAAGAAAATGCCATGCAATTATTCAACCTCTCTAAATAGTAAAGACCCTACCATGATCATAAGAAGTTTCTCGTAAAATTTGTATCTACCCTAAAGAGAATGGAATACAAATATATCCACTTAGACAGAACTGAAAAATATATGAAAGACACTGAGTGGATATTTTCTTAGTTGTGTTTCATGTAGTTCTCACATTGACATTGGGGAAAGGATGACCTAGCTTGCATTTATGGTCACTAGAAAGGGAAAGGTTAAGTAGACTAAGTCACTAAATCTAGATTTTTTTAAATTATAACTGCATCTTGGGGACCCTGCCCTTGCATGCAGACTTCACTAAAAGACTAGTCAGTATCTTCCATTGTAATCGGATGTGGGGACCAATGAATGAAAGTTAGTGACATGAGACCTCCCAGGCCTAATTCCCAACTGGGGACCTGAGCTTTGTTGTTTTCCACCAGTGAACCAAGAACCTTATTATTAAAGCTTGACTGTCCTCATAAGAATTGTGGCTCTCATTAAAAATTTATGTATGAATTCATTAGTTTTTCTGTACAGTGCTGTCTTCAGATGAAAAATCTCACAAAATATTTAGTTCACTTAAGTTTATTTCAAAAAATAAGCATTGCATTTAGAATTTAGTTTGAGTGTTTAAAAATAATATAGTGGTTCTGGTGTTGGTACAAAGTTATGAATAATTCTGATTTTATCTGCGGTCTGTGATGATGAATAACGAAGTCAAAAAATAGTGCATCTGGTGTTTCAATTCATCTTAATAAAAAAATTGGTCTAACTTCCTGTCTGATTCAATATTGTAGAAAACAGTCATCAAGATGGCCCAAATATATCATTTGATTCAAGAAGTCAATCTCTATTTACCATGAAATATAGGGATGTCAGATTTTTTTTTAGTATGTCTGCTGTGTGAAATATGAGCAGATAATAATACCAAATGATGGCTTGACAATAATTTCAAAGCAGGATTTAGGATTTAGAAGCAGAATTTTAGACTAAAGAGAAATAAAAGTTGTTAGTGATTTTCTTTTAATGTCTAGTACATAGATACTTTTTAATGTGAGGAGGAGTAACATGTTTAAATCTGTCATTTAATAGAATTTAAAGCCTTAAAGAAGATGTAGCTTCTTAATTTTCATACCAAAATATCTTCCCCAACAGCTTCCATAATCTTAAATTTATTTCTTAAATTGCTAGCGTGAATTACTCAGATGATAATTGATGCTGGGTTGTGTTGTATGAAATTAGCCATTTCTATATTTAGCTGTAACAGGAGAAATAAGTTTATATAGTCTCCTTTGTTTTTCTGATCAATCCATGCACTTGTATTTAACAATTTAATAATTAGATCAGATATAGCAATCCTAATAAATAGCATGGCCCCCATCATGCTAAAAGAAAAAAGAAAGCAAAACAAAAAACAAGAGTATTACAGGAAGTACTGGGAAGACATAACAGATGAAATTGGCTAGGTCATGCTGTGCATCAAAGGTATGCCGCAGACAACATCACTCAGAGTTTTTCTTTTCTAGAAATGAGATGGTCCTCAGGATGCTAAAAACTAAAATAACACATTGTGGAAAATTATATGCTTATTATTATTTTGCTATCTCTTCCTGCAGATGAAAAAACCACAAGAACATTGACTAAAATGTATCCCATATTCTGTCTTTATTCATTTTTAGTTATGCAGAAAATTGTTAATTCCCACTGTGAAAGAAACGTCAAGATTACTGAGAATAAAAGTTGAAAGGACACTAAATCATAGAGTTCTTATTTGCATCTCAAAAACACATGCCAGTAAACCTCATTTAATTTTACCATGTTTCTTGGAGAATTATGTAGTCCACCAGAAGAGCAAAAAACAATCCTATTAGAGTCATTGAAGTGAAACATAAACTACTTCGTGGAGGGGTTGGGAATAAAAGACAATTTATAGCACCTTTCCATGGTCATTAGCCTCCAAACCACCCTTGTGATCAGAGCCCATGTGGTCTCCCTGCTCAAGTGTCTGCGTGGGAAAACTTGAGAGTCCTGAAAAAATATATTCCTGTTGATTGAATGTAAGCGTATAAAAATCAGAGGGAGCCCTCTCCCTATTTTACCCACATTGGGAATAAAGCACCCAGTGGCCTGTGAGTGTTGCTAATTTCTTCCTTTTTTAAGTACCATTTATATATTGGATGGCCCGGGACATTATCAGTTGCTGACTAGCAAACAAACAGCTTGGGGGAGTTGAAGGATTATTATTTCGCCCTTGGACATCTATTTCCAAGCATCCCTAACTGCCACTTAGAGGTGAATTTGGTCTCGGTTCATACTGGAGGAAGTGGCCAGATGTCTCCTCTGTCCTTTCGGAAAAGCTGCATGAGTGCCACTGTCATGGCTGTGACGATTCTAGTTTTGTCATCATGACGGGGCCAGATGTAGAAACCTGAATTTGTCTGACCTCGTTTTCCAGGCAACACTCGCCTGAGCGTTGGGCTTTTGTCCATACAGCGTTTCTGCCTGGCCCCGATTCCAGCCATTTTCCACTCAAGCTTTTGGCTGCTGTGTTCTGCCTCCAGCCTGAGAAATGGGGAAGGGGGCAGGGAGTGACATTATGTGGGGGGACTGACCGAGAACATAGGACTAAGAATAATGGAGAAGTAATATTCAATGCAAGATAGAAAACAATCAGGGGAGATGAATGTGGAAATTTCTGTTGACTTGGACATGTAATAATGAGACTTGAAAATTCTGTTGAAAGCAAGTAACTTGCTATTATGCTTGTTTACCGTACCCAGGATAATATCTGTGGTTAAGTCGTGATTTTTCTCCTGTCTCTAAAGAACTTTGTATTAAATCTCTGTTTTCTTCTATTCCATCCTAGATGTTTATGGCTTTTATAAAAATATTTTTATAAGTATAAAGAGACACAATTTCACAAGGTATAGGAATGATAATATCATAAAAGTATAGTGTTCATGTATAATATATGGAAGCCTTATCTCCTCCAGTGAATTTGTACATGGAAAAGTCAAGACTTTTACCAGCTCATGATTTAAAAAAATAGCTTATTATAAGGATGGGGGTTTACTCCAAATTATATAGAATTTAAGGTTTTCAGAACTTTAACTTTTCAGTGTATAAAAGTTCTCTACTTAACTGCTAAATTTTAGGAGGCTTCCAAGGCAAAAGAGAGTTACTTTTTTTTTTTTTGCAAGAATGTTATTAGGTAATGTGAAAGGGAACACTAATTAAGAGGTAATATTAAAATAGAGGAGAGAGATTAATGAAATGAAGAAAAAACTAGGTTATAAAAAGCTTTTTAAATTAGTAGGATAAAGGCTTCTAATCTAAATCACTTAATTTGACTGTTTCAATATTAATATTTAATTTGTAGTACAGAGAAAAAAGAAAAGGATGATGAATATAAATTCTGTATCTATAAAGATATAATTTAATTTAATTCAATATCTATAAAGAGCCTTCTGTATGATTTGGGATTTGGGTTGACTGCTCACATAGCCATGGTTTGCAAGGGTGAGGTAGGCAGAAAATGGAAGCAGAGATTCTAAAATCGAAGAATCTGTCCTAAAATGTGCCATTTTAACATTAAACCTCGAATATATATTCTCTCCAAAAACTTTATCACTTTAGAAAAACCAAATTATTTTGACCATTGCTTTTTCCTCTGACCAGATTTCCTGATTGATTTTGGCTAAAGCTCCGTGATAGCTGAAACAATCAGTAAATGTAAACACTGGAAATCCAATCAGTCCACTTCTTAGTGTGTTGATAGTATTACTGTTTCAGGAAGTAAATAAAGAAACTTCATTTAATCAACAAGGTTGCTACTCAATTTCTCCTTGTCTTGAATATTCCAGAGAAAGAGTTCATTTAATTAATGGGGCTTTCCCACTGTTAATATAGTAAATCCATAACTTTAAGCCAAATTTATGGAGTACTTTTATCTGTCAGTGTTAGCTGTTTTGTTTTTTTTTTTGTCTAATAACTAATGTGATCCTCAGAAGCCCCATGAAGGGATGCAGTTATCACCCCCATGTGGCAGATGAAGAAACTGAGGTTCAGAGAGAAGTAATCATTTGACCAAGGCCCAGGATTAAATCCAAGTCTGTCTTACTCCCTAACCCATACTCTTAACTATTATATTTTAGTGTAGCAGAGTTTTCTTATTTGGTATTTACTCACCTACCTGCAACTTCCAAACACACAAACACAATTATTTGAAGTCATGTTCAGTCTTCCCAGTAATCAGCAAACAGAGTAGGCCAAAACTTTTAAAGGCGTGAGCTCATAATTCAAGAAGCTCCTAAGTATTTCTCTTTTCTGCAAGGTCTTACACTTCTAAACAAGCAATTTAGATACTTTTTCTCACTTGCTACCAATACTCATTTAGCTCCTTCATGAATCTTTCCACTGATTGGTTCATCAATTGCTGTAGCCGCCCATAGCTACAGCAGAGCAAGGATGCGAGAAACTCATGAGGCTGGTGTTGCAGTTGTTTTCAGATGTCTCAAAACATTCCTCTGACCAAAACTCTACTATTGTCTGTCATTTCATGTGTAAAAGGGGTAGCTCATCACAGTATAGGATTTTAGGACGCAAGATTAAGTCATCTGACGTGCTACTGTAGTATAAATGTCAAAGTTCTTGCCATCTGGAGGAAAAAAATGTCCAATCTATGTACCATTCCATCTTTCTCCTTTTGTTCTCAACAAAAACTTGTCCTAGTGTTCTGCCTTTTTCTTCATTATATATTTACCCCTTAACCCCCTAAATTCTCAGTATACACTGATAACATGCTGATTTTAGTTTATGAGTATCACCATTTACTAACCCTTAAAAACTCGTTAAATGATCCTTTGGAATAAATGAAAGTCTGTGGAATTGTACGTCATGCACCCATATTTCTACACAGATTTTATTTATCTGAGAGAGAGAGCACGCACAAGCAGGGGGAGGGGCAGAGGGAGAAGCAGACTCCCTGCTAAACAGGGAGTCTGATGCAGGGCTCAATCCTAGGACCCAGGATCATGACCTGACCTGAAGGCAGACGTTTGACTGACTGAGCTACCCAGGCAACCCGGCCCTGTACTTTTAAATGAGTTCCAACAAAGACTCATTTGGCCTCCTAATGCACCGTGGGCCACATTTTGGGAACCAGCACTTGAAGCCCACCAAATATTCCTCAACAACAAATCCAACAGCCTTTTATTGGTCCACATTTTTCTTAATCTCCAGCAGCATCTGGCAGTGTTGACAAACCACTTTTGGAAACTCTACTCCTGACTTCCATTAACACCATATTCTTGATTTTCCTCTAACCCTTCTCTGTAGATATCCTTACTGAAATCAAGATCCACCAACAAGAAAAGTTTTAGAGCCTTTTTGCCTTCTTCTGGGAAGGCTGGTAGGGGAGTATGTAATGTTTGACCTTGTAGTGTCATGTATTGGTGTTAGAGGACACCAAGAAATAACATCCTTCTCCTTCCTGCCTGAGAAAGACAGAGGAAGCAGCCTGTGGAGATAAAAATGTAGCTTTATTGTTGATAGAACTGCTGGAGATAAGACTTAGGAGCACAATAACAATATACTTCTATAACTGCCTCTCCCTCTTAGGCAAATTTACCCACTAGTCACAGGAATACCAACCAACTGTGGCCTCCTCTAAAGGGACAGAGCCTTTATAACTTGCTTTACCACTTGCAAAGAGAAGACCAGATGTTATGCTCTTTACAGACAAGCAGACCCCAAAAGGAAGGCACAGAGCCCACGTGCCCCAGTATCTCATTCCAAATGCACCAGTTACACAAGACACTTCCCCTCCCCTGGGGAGACTGTGGAGGGGAGGAATTCGGGGATATTACTGTATTTGGACCACCACCACAAGAATAAAACATCAGGGTTGGGGAGTAAGTGTTTCCTCCTAACATCAGGGAAAGAAGAAAGCTATAGAAATGTGACAGTTATAGCATCCCATTAAAATGGATAAAAATTTGTATGATACACATGGGTATATCTAATATATGCATATTTATTTTATATTATATTATATTATATTATATTATATTATATTATATTATATTGTCTATGTATCAGAAAAAAGCTAACACTAAAAACACCACAATTTTTATTTCAGGGTAATGGGATAAACTGTTATGAAGAATATTCACTTCTTTTTCTAATTCTTTGTATTTTCTAAACCTTCTGTCATGAGTATATTTAATTTTTATCATTAGAGAGATAAACTTTAAACTCTCAAATTAGCCACAAGAAATAGACACTAACACTGATTAAGTTTGAATTCCATTTACAACCAACATAGCACACAACTCAGAAAAATTATATTGATTTTGCCTATTAGAAGCAAGCTTCAGAAAGTTGATAAGATGAGGGGCACCTGGGTGCCTCAGTGGGCTAAGGTCCAACTCTTGGTTTCGGCTCAAGTCATGATCTCAGGGTCCTGAGATCAAGCCCTGCATTGGGCTTGGTGCTCAGCAGGGAGTCTGCTTGTCCGTCTCCCTCTGTTCCTCCCCCTGCTCTCTCTCTCATAAATAAATAAGTAATCTTAAAAAAAAGAAAAAGAAAAAATAAACTTATTTTTTCCCTCCTGAATGGTGGAGTGGTCAAACTATCAGAGACATATTAATTACGAATGAAATATAAACCATGTTAAATCGATTCTGTGTGTTTTTGAATGAGTAGGCATTTCAGGTGAACTGCTTAACCAAATATAACCTTCTCAAGAGTAACGTCCTGGTTTTGTAACCCTTTCTATGCCTACCATGGAACCCAGATTCCCCCAATTAGTAAGAACACAATGTTAATTATGATAATTCACAAATTCCTTCATTCCACAAAGATTTTTAAAATACCGACTATGTGCCAGGCACTGTTCCAGGTTGTGGGGATATATCAGAGAACCAGACTGACAAAGTCCCACACCACTGGAGCTCACGTTTTAGCAAGGGAAGAAATAAAAGAAACAAGAAACTGTCATCGTGACAAATGGGAAATAAAAACACAGTGATGAGATAAGGAGTGCCCAGGTGGGGAAGGCCTCTCTGAGGAGGTGGCATTTAAACTGAAAGCTTCAAGACCAGAAGAAGCCAGCATACAGTAAGGTCAAACAACTCTCCAGGGGGCAGGCAAATGCCAATGCCATGAGGTAAAAATGAGCGCAGCTTGTTTGAGGAACTGGCAAAAGGATGGAGTGGCTTGAGGGGGGGATATGAGATGAGACTCAGAAGAAACAGAAGCCAGATAAAGTAGGGCCTTGGAGGCCCTAACTGAATTTAATGTAATAGAAAGTTGGGAGTATTTTAAGAGAGAAAGAGAAACTGAACTCTTCAGGAAAAATAGATTTAAAAATGGGATACAAAAGAAAAGTTTTGTGTCACTTCTTGTCTGAAACAGTGAAGAGAGAATGTATCTTGTCTAGGGCATCACAAAGAGTGAGCTGGCAGAACTCAGAAGATGCAAGACAATAATAAAACACACATTACAGATATCAAAACCACATTAGAAACAAAAGAAGTAGAACAGATTCTGCTGAAGACATAGGCCCGAGAAAGTTTCAACTGAATAAAGATATATAAGTGGTAAGAGACAATAAGTACTCAAAATAAAGTGGTTAGAAAGACAAAGAATATGTAATTGCACAATTGTTGTCCTTGAAGATGAACCAAAAAATATGTAGAAGAGAAATCATTCAAATGTATAAAAGGAGAAAGTATTTCTGAAACAGAGAATTTAGAATCTGTAGACTTCAAGGGCATGGCTTGCTTCAGGAACTATCAACCCAAGGAAATATCCTGATGAAGTTTTTTAACTTTAAAAATAGAGACTCCTGTGAGATTTCAGACAGAAACAGCAGGTTATCTACAAGAGAGGCTAGCCTCAAGCCGGGGTATTTTTTTAGAGCAACTTTCAGTGCCAGAAGGCATTGGAATAATAGCAGCAGAGTTCAAAGGCAAAAAAATAAAAATAAAGACTGACTCAAGAAGGTAACATCCAGCCAAGTTGTCATTTATCATTATAAGCACCATACACATTCTCAAACGTATAAGGCCTCAGGAAATATAGCACTCATGAACCCTGCTTGAAAGAAGCTATCTGATGATGAATTCCCGCTAAATAAGAGATCCATCAAACTAAAGAACTCAGGAAGAAGCTGATCGTGAGCACTGAATCCATTTGAATATTTAACTAACACTACAGAACTTTAAAAATTACAATTACAGAGTGTATTCATCAGTGCAAATAACACTAACACAACCCAATATCTGAGGGACTTAATACAATAAAAGGTTATGTTTAACTCATGTCACTGTTTAATAACGGGTTGGGCAGGGTCTCTGCCCTTGGAGTCCCAGGTATCTCCCTTTGTGTGGCTCCACTGTTTTCAGAGTCTTAGGGTCACCCTGGAACCACCCAGCTTATAGACAAGAGAGAAGACAGAAAGAAAGAGAAGACACCCTCATTCTTAACTGCCTCAGACTGAAAATGTCGCTTTACTTTCATTTATATTAACTGGTAAGAACTATCACATGGCTTTGCCTAGTTGTAAATGGGCTAAGTTTCCAAGTGGAGGCAATAGGCTGGATGAGTCGTCTCTATTACACAGAATATAATGTAAATATATGGAACATGACAATATAAAAATAATATTATAATTATTGGGGTGCCTGGGTGGCTTCATCAGTTAAGTGTCCGAGTCTTGATCTCGGCTTGGGCCTCAATCTCCAGGTCTTAAGTTCAGGCCCCACGCAATGGGCTCCCTGCTCAGTGGGGAGTTTGCTTCTCCCTCTGCCCCTCCCTCTGCCTGTGCTCTCTCTCTCTCCCCCTCAAAAATAAATAAGTAAAAATTTTTAAAAAGTTTTTTTAAAAAAGTGAGAAATTATTAGATAGAATCTAAACATGATATTTGATGACAATATATATTATAAATAAGAAATATATCCCTGATATATTAAGTGAAAAAGAGCAAGTTGTGGAATGCTGTGTGTTGCTTAAACCTATTTGTACTTAATAGTAATACACATGTTATATACATGCTATTTTTGTATCATATATGTAGAGAAAATACTTGAAGGATACACAAGAAATAGTGTTATTTCTGGAGGTTGAAATGAAAGAACAAGCATATTTTTACTTTTTACTATATATCTTTCTGTACCTTGATTTTTTTGTAATAAGTAGGAAGTTTTTATTGTAAAAATTTAAACAAAATATAACTAAAGTCCAACATAGAATACTATTGGAGAACTGAAAGATGCAAGCAAAGGAAGGAGGAAGGAGAGGTTATAGAAGCCTGACAGAATGGTCTTTGAGCTGAGGCTCCAAGGAGAAGGAAGAAAGCCTAACCAGTGGTGCAGATATGCACTGACACGATGCAAAAATGGTATGGCATGTTTATTACACCTTCTGTACAGCTGAAGTATAATGAGCATGATGGACAGGGAAATTGCAGTAGAAGCTCTCATTAGACAATGAGATTTTCTCAAAGTATTTAAGGTAAATAGTGACTAGATTGAGCTAGCATTTTGCACAGATCACTATGATGTCCATGTAGGGAATGAATTAGAAACCATAGATGATTGGCAACCCATGAAGATTCTATTCAAACAGTCTAGATGGCCATGATGGTGTCTGAACCAAGATGGTAGAAATATAGATGAAGATGGATTCAACATTCAAGAGATATTTAGAAGTAGAATAAGCAGAACTTGATAATTAATTGGATGTCATGATGGTGGGATGAAGGAGGAGGAAAAAGAATGAAGTCAATATGACTCAAAAGCATGAGACTTCATCCCATTATATGGAATATAGAAATAGAAGTAAATGTGGTCACGGATGGGGAGAGGGGAAAAGGTAAGTTCAGTTTGGGTGATGCTGAGTTTGAAGTATAAGTGGAACATTCGCATAGAAGGAAGCAGGTGTAAAATTCTGAGAAAGGTGGGAATGAGAAATACAGAAATAAAAATAAAATACTACCTAAGTAATAACAGAGGACAACACAGAATTGTAAGAAAGGACTGGGTAATTGCATAAAACGCCTCTGATGGGTCAGGGTTTTCCACTTGGTTCAATGACATAAACAGAGAAACTTTCATTTTTATTCCTGGAATTCACTTGACAATCTAACCTCCAGCCAAAATGGGGAGGCTCCTTGCCAATAATGTGGAGTTAGAGAGCCCAGGTAGCAATGAGACTCACTAGAGATAGGGCGGATTCCTCCTGAGGCTTGGTCCTGAGCAAGCTGGGTTCCTTAGTGGCTGTTGGGAACTGAGACGGACATCTTTCAGGGGCTTTGAGGACATCTCATCAGTAAGACTGATGGACATTTGGCCTTCCCCATTCTAATGGGGCTACTGGGTGTGGTCCTGACTCTTACTGAGGTTGATCAGATGGCAGACCAGGCTGCATTATATCAAGACAGGTCTAACATTTGGAAAACTGCCACCCTCCCAGGCAAAAATAATCCAAGTGTTCTTTAAAAATAAATTGTTAAAGCCAATCACATACGAATAATTTAAACATAATAATGGTGCCTAGATTTAATCAGTTCTACTGGACTGATTTATATCTAAGTTTCATAGGCATCAGTTACTTTAGTGGACAATCTGGTGACCAAAGAAAAAAAGTCTTATTACAAAGCAGTATTTCCTCTTGCAGGATTGTGGGGTTGCTGGGGGTGGAGGTGGGGGGTGGGGGGCAGAAACTAGGTCCCAGGTAAAGAGAATTGACTCAGGAATCTCTTAACAAGGCAGAGGCCCAATAAATTTAAATACAGATGGAGATTGAAATCTTTGAATTGTTTAATAGGTTTCATTTTTGTCTGTGTATGTATTTGTAATAATCAATAAAATACTCAGTTGTTTTTGGATAATAATATATTTGCATTATTGACTACTGTGAAATGGCTTAGGATTTGCATTTGGAAAGAGCATTTGAATCTCTTGAAATTAAAAGCTTAAATCATTTGTGTGTTAAATAATACAAATGACTAAATGGGTTTAGAATTCTGACTAAGATTTATCTTGTGTTATTATACGGTAACTTTGAAGTTATGACACTGCTGTTATTGCCATGAAAATTTATATTCTATTATAGTTGTTATGATTTCACATAATAGGATGAAAAGAAGCTGTGCATCCCTAGCATCTATGCAGAAGGAAGGAGAAACATATGTCCTCTAGCTACAGGAATTCATATACTTTGATTTTCTCTGAAATAAAATTCTCGTTTTGTCTAGGATCCTTTGTTTTTCTTCATTTGTACTCATACAGAATGTCTGGCCCATGTTAGACCCTCAAATATGTATTTACTTTTTTGTACTTCACTTTAGCATCACCATTTTATGGGGAATAGTCAGAAATACATGCCAACTTTTCTCAGGCAAGCAGAGAACTGAGGCAAATTATTCAAATGTTTTGATGCAATGAGCCAGATGACTGCAATTTTTAAACTAATTATTTCAGCTCACTTCTTCACTTTAGTTAGGTAGTCTAAATTTCTGTTTCAAGTGTACAGCTTTTGCCTTCTTGGAAAGTTGCCATTTTGAATGATTTTTAATCTTGACTTCCCATTTCACTTCCATTTGCCATTTTAATCTGAGGAACTTAGACTTTAATACTGTTTCCACAGTTACAAGCTTCAAGCTAATCATGGCCCTGGGAATTGAGTTCTCAAGTGTGTATACAACCCCCTTGACTCTCAGTTCCCAGCATCGACTGTTGGCTCCAAATCCTGCCCGTGGGGATCAGGAGCAGTGCCTGCCTCTTTGCCCTGCCTGACAAACACTGGGGTTGAGCCAGGAGTCAGTGCTTCCTAATCAGCATTTGTGGTAACAGAGGAACCCATCTTTGCTCATACAAAAGGAGAGGAGTAAAGTCTCCAGTGCAATATCCCACATCTGTTGACAGCTTCCACAGCCTTGCAGAGCCAAAAGGAAACTGTTGGACAAAAGGAAGCCTCTGTTTCTCAGAACCACCAGGTGGACTGAGTTTTTCTTAGCTCTTGGATTTTTCCATAAAGCATCTTTCCATAGAACACAAAGCATGCTTGAAAGTATAATGTTATCCTCATTACTGCATTTCCAAATCCAACTCATCCTTCAGGGTTGAGCTCAAGTCTTACTTTAGGTATTTATTAAGTTATGTTGTTTTATATTGGAAAGAATTTTAGTCTGTAGAATAGTACAGAGAATAATATAGCAGACAATTATGTACTAGTTGATGGTTTTTATTTAATAAAAAAAAGTATCACTGATGGTGTTGATATAGCTTTTCTACCTACCCCCAACATAATTCTCTTTTCCCCCTCTCCAGAAGCAAGTTATACCTTATCATTGGGCCATTAGCTAGAGTTTTTAAATGGCTGTGCCCTTTTCTGGATCTCAGTTGTTTGCAAGGAGTCCAATTCCAGCTTCCTAACATGACCAACCTCTATGACCCCTGACCCAATGCAAACATTAAAAGATCCTAAGGTATAAAAGCAGTCTGGAGCTTCAGCTGGGTCTGCCATTTTGACTGGGAACCATTTACCTCCTTTGACCTCCTCAACTCTCTCTGATTCCTGTAGCATTGAGCATTTGGTCCAGTTTCCAATCACTTATTTTGTACTAACTTTATGTATAGAAGCTGTAATGTTTCCTTAAAAAACAATACATTCTCAAAAGCAGTTCCATTCTCCTTTTACAACAAACAGTGAAAAGGTCCTCTGAGAGTTTTTATACCACAGTAGATGATGCTTAAGAGCAATCTCTTTATCAGAGAAGTGTGCACATAGAACTGTATTTTACTTCATAGAATAGATGCTATTGCAACCATCCAGCAGTCAATGATAACCAACTATGGTCAAGTTAGTGAAGTAAGTATTATCAAACACAAGAAATGCATTAAGATTTGATTTCCCCATCTTGCAAAGTATCTAGCTCAAATGATTCTGATGCATTTTTGAAAGTACCTTAACTAGTTCATGCTTTAAATGTAGTAACAGCACCCATGGCTTCAATAAAGGCTATATTATTAATTTTGTAACTTTTATAACTCGATTTGTGTTTTAGGAATTTTTAAGTATTTAGTTGTCTTTTTTTCCAAAATAACCTGAAAATTAAGAGTGTGTGCCCAAACACACTCTTGTGAATAACAACTGTTTACCTTATTACCTTACCAAATTATCAGTACCATGGGCTTCTTTAGCAGAGTTTGGAAATGCATTTTTGCACCTAGTTCTTTTGCCTTGGACTGGCAGCACATGACCATATAGAGAAACTGCCAAGTCTGGCATTATGGAACTTACACAGCCTGTGACTGTGTGTGAACACAAATTAAAGATGTCCTCAGGCTTGGATTACTGAAATGTAGTTGGCCGTATATCCCATTCTGTCCTCTGGACTGAAACTAAAGACCGACACATATTTCAATGACATTCCTCAGGAACTGATTATTCATTTGCATTATTTATTATGACTAGATAAATCGCACCATCTTTTTGACTACCATTATTTAAAATTTCACATAAAATGTCCCTATAATTTTATCTCCACTAAAAATGCCATAAAGCACCATGAGTATGAATTTATCAGTCACAGACATTGTTGTGGTCGGTCATCAGTCAGGAACTGAATGTCTTGAATGACAGATTTATCGTAATTTTGATTTTTTTTTCCTTTATTTTTCAGACCCTGCAAATGGATGTAAGCCGACTGAATATAACCTTGCTTCGGATCTTCCGCCAGGGAGTGGCCGCAGCTTTAGGGATCTTACCCCAGCAAGTGCACATCAACCGCCTCCTTGTAAGATGCCTACACTTTGCATTCCCAGAGTACAAACTTTGATTTTTATTAAAGGCTTCGATAATAAAGAATATCCATGCTATAGTTCTATCACCCACGAGCCAAATCTGGCATGCCACCTGTTTGTGCAAGGAAAGTTTTATTGGAACAAGCCATACCCATTTGTTTCCAGATTGTCTATGGCGGCTTTCCTGCTACAATGGCAGGGTTGAGTAGTTGCGACAGATTTTTGGCTAAATTTAAAGCTACGATATTTGCTGGCTGGTCCTTTCCAGAAAAAGTTTGTCGACCCTCTCATAGTTCAAGGTGAGCTACTACCCTGATAGGTGTGACTAGAGAGGCTGAAAATTCTTATCTCACAGTACTCCCAAAATATTCTCCCTAAGAGGGAAAGCTTCTGTATCAGTGAAGACTCTGTCTCCAGACAATAACTATTAAAACCCTTCAAGTGTATCAGGATGAAGGATAGTGAATGCACAAGGCAGAGGATTTCAAATAAAGAGTAAAGAAGAACCAATCCTTAAGGATAGCAGCCCAAATGGAATGCAAGAATAGATAAGGCTGGGGCTCCTGGGTGGTTTGGTCGGTTAAGCATCTGCCTTCAGCTCAGGTCGTGATTCCAGGGTCCTGGGATCAAGTCCCACATGGGGGGGGGAAGTGTCCCTGTCCCTGCTCGGTGGGGAGCCTGCTTCTCCCTCTGCCTCTGCCTCTCTATCATGAATAAAAAAAAAAAAAAAAAAAAAAAAAAGAATAGATAATGCTGAAAAGTCACAAGAACACTTAGATTGGGTATCTCAGGTGGGGACAAGGTAAAACTGAAGGATCTTTTGCAGAGGCCCACTTCAGACCTACCTGTCAATCCCCACATTATTTCTTTCCCCTTCCCTCAGTGTTTGGGAACCTTGGTGTCATCCAACTGCATGCTCCCACCTGCACGTGAAGGTGGGTGTGAGCAAATGGCAATGAAAGGCAAATTCAAATCATAGGGTTTTCTCTTTGTAAACAGCTGATCACCTAAGGTTCCTCTGAGAAGGGACTCTGGGATCATCTTACGTCTTACTGTATCTTCTCCTTGCTGGAAATTCTGATGCTCCTGCTTGAGCTCACCTTTCCCTTTCATCTGTATCTGCACGTTCAGCCATGGAGAAGAATTTGCTTTTTATTTTGGTTTAGAGCTTTTGTTTCTCTTCATTTTTCCTGCGTGTGGAGAGTGAGTTGTTTCAGACCCCATAATAACTTTTATTCTGTGAGTCAACTACTTCTTGGGACTAAATAAGCTTAAAAAAAAAAAAACAACACAAAAGTTTTTAACACAGTACCGTTGAAGAGTAAATACAACATTCCCCAATATCCCCAAAGAGCTAAATTGGTTATTTTTATCCAGGGCATAGCTGGCTCAAGTGAGAAGACACAGGTATTATCAGTGTCTTAGATCTAGACCTAACTTGTGTATGTGTACTTAGATACCTTAGATATACATTTAGGTGCATAGATTTAATGAGCATAATGGCTCTTTGTAGGGATAAGAGATTTGCCACACCCAGGGAGGTATATGCTCATCCTCAGAGAATGTTAGTGGCATTTATATATGTCTGTTTCTAAGAGCAGTTATTCTAACAGGGGGGAGCTGTGACGATGCCAAGGGCAGCCGAGCACGGTGATTAAGAGCGCATGCTTCGGAGGCAGACGGACAGAACCAGCTTGGCCATATCCCAGCTGTGTGACCTTAGGCAAGCCACTTATGTTTCTTCATTTGCAAAATAGAGATAACCATCATACCTATGGTCCTGGAGGTGTTTTGAGCATTAAATGAGATAACAGATATAACTACTCAGGAGTGTGTCAGGCACAAAACGAGTGATCTGTTCCTACCATTGTTGTTATTAGGTCAGAAACTATTTAAATTATTATAAACATGTTTTACATCAGCATTATGCTATATTTAGTCATTGTCCCCTGCAAACACAGAAATGGGATTTTTTAAACTTTATTTTTTTTAAAGATTTTATTTATTTATTTGTCAGAGAGAGAGAGAGAGAGAGCACAAACAGGGGGAGCGGCAGGCAGAGGGAGAAGCAGGCTCCCCACTGAACAAGGAGCCCGATGTGGGACTCGATAGCAGGACCCTGGGATCATGTACTGAGCCAAAGGCAGACGCTTAACGGCCTGAGCCACCCAGGTGTCCCCGGAAACGTTTTTTCTGGATTGCTAGTACACTGATACTGCATTTTAGTTTATGTGCTGCCAAACCGAGCACGATACTGCATTTTATAGCTGGCTGAACTTCTGATAAATTGCATTGAAAGAACATTTTCTAGCATGAGAGAACTCCATGTATCAAAAAGAAAAGACCAACAACAATTCCCTCTGTAAGTGCACCGTGTAAGTTGTAAAGGAGAATCTGTCAGTGACAATGTCATTTTTGTGTGGTGTTTGGTTTTTTGTGTGTATGTGGCATATCAGCCATTTATGGTAAGAAATCCTCTGTATCCATTTCAGCTAATGAGGTAATAATACTAACAGGTAACACTAGGAGGAAAGTATCTTGATATTACTGCACAGCATATGCATTTCTACCAAGGATAGATTTTATTTTATTTTTTTTAAGATTTTATTTATTTGAGAGAGAGAGAGAGAGAGGGAGAGAACAGAAGGAAAGTAAGAGGGAGAAGCAGGCTTCCCGCCAAGCAGGGAGCCCGATGTGGGGCTTGATCCCAGGACCCTGGGATCATGACCTGAGCCCAAGGCAGATGCTTAACCGACTGAGCCACCCAGGCACCCCCTCCCAAGTATAGATTTTAAAAGTATAATATACTTGAGGTGAGGAACAGGATCAGGGAAGCAACTTCAAAGCTCATCTAGCATCAGCTTCCTTAGTTAGTCCAGCCTTCGCACTGATACAAGTTATAAGAAAACTATATGGAGTGGTGTGATATCTAATAATTGTACTGTTATATCAGATTTTATTTAATTCATTTGATTTTTAAACGCTTCTTTCAACACAATTAGTCTAGGAACGTCTGAATGATGTATTTCAAAAATTACAATATGGAGTGGCAATTAAACCAGCATCCAATGAAATATAAAGTTACAAATCTTGAAAGAAAGCCGTTGGAAGATTTCAGCTTCGGGCTGAAAATATTAAGTGTGCCAGATAACTAGCAAATGTGATCTCCAAGAAGCCTTTGGAGTTTCTAGGGTTCTAATTTTCTTTAATGATTCTAGAGAAAAGGTGAAAATATTTCCCAAAGCTGTTTAAAATGTCTATTAACATACATAAATAATCTGCTTTTACTAGGGAAAGAAGAACAGTGTTGAACTATTTGTGTCTCCTATAAACCGAAAAGCAGGAACTTCGGATGCTCTGCCGTCTGAGGAAGTGCTGCGTTCACTTAATATAAATGTTTTACATCAAAGTTTATCCCAATTTGGAATTATAGAAGTCTCCCCTGAGGTATGTTGTTCATGGACTATTTCATTTAGAAATGTGCACAGTTCACATGACATGGTAACTCGATCCCAGGAGGTGTTGAAATGAAAGCTGTTTATTGTGTGTTATTTGATAATAAAAATCTCCCCGAGGGTCAGAATTCTCTAATCTTCATACTAAATATGTTTATTCCTTAAGGAAATTTATTTTCACATCAACGTTCCACTCCGAGACACTTTCTTCTCTAAATCTTTTTGGCCTTGTAAATTATTTTGACTTATCCAGTAAACTGTGTCAAAGAAAAACCATTTGAATGTATTTGTCAGTTGATTGTTTGAAACTGAAGTGTCAAAGAAAAACCATCCTGTTATCTTTCTTCCGTAACAGGTATACTCCTCACTGCCTTCATTGTCAAAATGATCACCAGATACTCACCTTTGTCCACAACCTTGGAATTAATTGGAAATGTATTTTTGTTTGTTTGCTTTGTTTTGTTTTCCGAGGAACCTGATTTTAACAACTGTGGATCGAGTCTTCACAGTGTTTTCTAGTTTTGACACTTTTTAACTTGCCCCCACCGTCTCCACCATCCTCACTCCTGAATAAATTCAGTCCCTGTTTTTTGTTTTTTGTTTTTTCTTCTTCTGCTTCATCCCACTGTAACAAACTCGCTAGAACGATCATCATCCCAAATATATGTAATTAAATCCACAGAATCATAGCATCAGACTTCGAGGGAACTATGTGAACATTTTATAGATGCAGAAAGTAAGGCCTATTTGACATGAAGTGACTTCATCAAAGTGACAAGCAAGTGGAGTATAAAACATTTGACATTTAGACATCTTGATTCCTAGTCTCTTCCCCTTTGCAGGAAAGCACAATGCCTCTCATTTCAGCAAATATCACAGGTGTGGTATAAAAAGCTTTGATACAAGACTGAATTTGAATCCCAAAGCCAGCACTTTAAGATGCGTGTGACCTTGGGCAGGTGATTTAATCTCTGTGAGATTAATGTTTTTGCATAGTCTCAGCCTCTCTGAGCCTCATAGTTTCTTCCTTTCCAAAATGGGTCTAGTTAAAAAAAAAAAAGGTATAGTCTTTATCTTACAGACTTGAAATATGAATTAAATTTTAGAAATATGTGTGGAAGTCCTCACCTAGAGTAGGCACCAAATACAATTTGAATGCAGGACAGTTTTTTTGTTTTGTTTGTTTTTTTAAAAGATTTTATTTATTTGACAGAGAGAGACACAGTGAGAGAAAGAACACAAGGGGGAGCGGGAGAGGGAGAAGCAGGCTTCCTGCTGAGCAGGGAGCCCGATGTGGGGCTCGATCCCGGGACCCCGGGATCATGACCTGAGCTGAAGGCAGACGCTTAACGACTGAGCCACCCACGCATCCGCGGGACAGTTTTTTTATTGGCAGAATGAAAACGTATCTATTTCATCACCGAACCATGACGATAACAACCCCCTCCAGCTGCTCCTGCTGCATTAAGTTTTGCTCCGCTTCTGTCCTCCCCGTGCCCTGCCCACCCCCCATCGCACACACAGGGGATTTTTCTCTCTCTCGTTCTAAAAGCAAATCTGGCCATGCCCTCCAAACGTCATGATTCTTCTCTGGCTTCCTAATGCTATAGAATCAGGTCTGGATTTCTTAATATGAGATAAGATCCTTGGTGCACGGGGCTGTCTAATGGCTGAACAACATCCTCCTGGTTTGTGCTTCCGCAACTTCAGACTCAGTAGGTGTGAGGACGCCGGCATGCTGTCTCTTTCCTCCATGCTTTGCGCATATGTTGATCCATCTGTACAACTTTCACAGTTCAAGTTCAGTCTACTATATAGCAAAGCCTTCTCTTGTGCCTTCACAGATGTGGGTGTCTGCTTTGTGTTTTCATTGAGCTTAGTGCAAAAATCCCTTATTCCACACTGTAGGTTCCCTGAGAGCATGTGCCATTTTGTTTCATCTGTTCTTAGTCCCTTCATTCAGTACCTGGAATATAATGGGCACTCGAACAGCCAAGCATTGTGCTAGGTAATATCCACAGTTGGACAAATGAATGAATAAACAAACAAATAAATAAATAAAATATGATTTTTGCTTTCAGTGAGTTTGTATTCTAGTAGGGCAAATGAGACGTAAGCAGCTAAGGAGAATACAGGAGGAGGTATAGCTAACATTACCACACTGAGCCATAGGCTCTTTGAGGAAAAAGAGACCACCTCCTGCTTCGGAGAGGCCAGGGAAAAGGGTCCATATGAGCTGCAACACCCGAACCCCTCACCAGCCCTAACTGCATGGGACTCTGAAGGGCCTCCCTTTTGTATCAAACCAAACCCCATTTCCATATCTAGGCCCTCGACCGGCTGCCTTGCACACTATCTTACTCAGGACAATTCTTTACATTTTAAAAAGACCATTGGGTTAATTTATTCTTCTTCCTGTAAGCTTTCAGCGAATATTATAAGCTTTCCTCCCTGTTGCTTTATTCTGAGTTTAGATACTCTTCTGAATGCTTTAGAAGGAATATGGCAGCTTAGTGAGTCATCCGGATATGCGAACCCAGAGAAGCTCGCCAAACAAAAAAGCTAGTTAAAATCGAGTGTTTGTCCTTCAACACACCTCAGCCCAGTGAAGATGAGGATCTTGTCACAGAACTATTAACCCACAATAGACCACAGGTCTGTACTGCACTTGAACAATGGAAGTTTATTCAGTGGTCAAAATGTGATATATTTTATGAAAATGTAGGAATTTAGATATTGAGGAAATCTAGAAAATATTACATTACAGGAGACTAGGAAGTATTTTAATTGGATAGAAGAGGCATTTCATTAAGGACAGATGGATTGTTTGAGGCTTTTGTTCAGGCACTTCTAGAATGAACCCAGCATTACCCTCTGACCTGAAGCTCTAATGCACAAACAGGAGAAAACCATCTACTGTCATGGGGAGCCTCAGACACATTTAGTCCACAGGGGCACTGCAAAAGCATTTATTGATATTTGTTTAAGATGGTGATGGTGTTCTGTGAGCTTCCCCATGTCTTTATTCATCTTTGTCATCAATGTGTGATAACAGCTTATCCCTCAACCCATTCGTTCACATTTTTATCCCCAAATTATAGCTGTGCTGTGGTAACTAACATGTTTATTAACAGAAAAAAAAAGAATACTGGTATTTTGGTTTTTCATCCTTTATCTGGATTATAGAACACCGTGAATGATGTCTCAAAGCATCCTTTTCTAAACTTATATTAGTTACTTTCAGGGAAGGATGTGTTTTCTGTTGTTGCCATTTCTTTATTTGCTTGTTTTGTTTTTTTAATTAGAAATGACTCTTGGGAAACAAAAATACCAAACAGAGAATTACTTTTGTTTATTCATCTTTTTTCACTTTGAATCTAAGTTTTTTGGGGAGAAAAGACATTATTCCTCATATATTTTTATGACCTAGAACGATATAGGTACTTCGAAATTATTTTGTTATAAGATGCTTGTAAAGATGACACTAGACTTCCCGTTGCCTCTTAAGTTAAAGCTTAAGGAAATAAAATGAAATTCATTATTTTAGCTTCTATTTTTAAGTGTTTTTATAAAATTAATTTAAGATTTTTAATTAATTTATCAATTAAAAATCTATTGAAACAGTAAGTTCTACACTGATAATAAAAAAATGATTTTAGGATTTGCCGTTGTTTAATTGCCAATTATTCCCTCTTGAACGGGTCTTATGTTTCAAAGGAGAAAGTACCTTCTTTAAATGACAGGCCAATGTGCTGAATGATAACTTTCGTGGAATATTTCCGAAGAGAAAAAAACACACCAAATAAACATGTACCGTAACCCATGAGTATGGTGAGTGTTCGTTCCTTGAAACTGGAACAGGAGCCAGGGATTTAAAGAATTATTGTCCTGGCCCTACAATGCAGAGGAGGAATGCAATTAATGTTAACATGTGTCAGATCATTCAGAACGAATTGTTCACTTTGTGCACAATCCAGTGGAAGTTGGGCATTTATCGAACAAAATTACATTGTTGTAGGATACACCTCATTTATCTGCCTAATTCAATCAATTAACCAGATAATTTATAATATTTCCATTTCATTCTTATTCTGTGTGCCTCATCTCCTCAAAAGATTTAGCTCCTGAAGCCTCTGTATCATCTCTCCTAGCATTTGGGATGTCTCCCACCACTTGGGATCAGATTTTTTTTTTTTTTAAACCAACAAGACAACTATAGTGCATCAAATTATTAAACAGGATATAGAGAAGCCGTGTTATGGGTAGAGGAAACTGCCCAAATTTTAAGTAATAGATTAAAACAAAACCCAGCAATTTTTTTTACTGCAACAAAGTTAAAGGGCAAAGCGATGTAGAGAGGTAGCTATAGAATAAGAGGTAAAGATGATACAGTGGCATTGGGCTTGACCTGACCGTGGAGCCTCTGAATTATTGAACCCTCAGCCCCTTATGTAAAGGTTAGATTGGAGATTCATGTGGATTATATTTTTTTGACTTGTGGGATCTTAACTACAAACTTTTCCATTTATTACCTTGTCCTTATCAATTTTTTTAGATCTCTGTACAAATATAGTAGTGCTCAGAGTAATAGCATGACTCAGGAGGAAATCTATTTACCAAGAAAGTGCAGTGACTAAGTTCTAGGAGTTCAAAACATGTGCCTTTCTAACTAGGAGTGGGGGTGTGGGGGTAGGAGGTTAATTCTTCCTTCAGCACCGCTTTGGTTAAAAGAGAAAACAAAACAGATTTGTCTTAAGCAGAAAGGAGCATGTTGATATTCCAGGAGGTGTCGAACTATAGCAGAAAAAAGAAAAAGAAATGAAGCAAATCAGGTTAGGAACACAAAATCTCTTTCCACCCACCTAACCACCCCTTTTAATCCAAATTTTACATGAACTAAAGCTCCTATCCTCATACTTAAATTTGACAAGTTTAGGCTGCCTACTTGAAGGCTTAACTAGTTTGCTTTTATGGCAAGCAATAGATGTTATTTAGTTGCCTGTAAAAAAAACTCATTTCCATGTTTATAACTGATTTTTACAAGAGTTTTCTTTTCTGTTAGTTTCCAGCTATGTTTATAGAGGCGTTGTATTAAATATGATCTGGCTGAGGTCAAAGAGTAAAAGACAAGTCACCACTTGAATCCAAGACTTCCTTTCCAGCAGGATACTTAGTTTCTTTCTTTCTTTCTGTTTTTTTAAGATTTTTTCATTTGAGACAGAATGATACAAAGAGAGAGAGTGTAAGCAAGGGGAGAGGCAGAAGGAAAGGGAGAAGCAGACTCCCCACTGAGCTCGGAGCCCAACGAGGGCTCGATCCCAACAAGGGCTTCATCCCACAACCCTGAGATCATGACCTGAGCCGAAGGCAGCCGCTTAACCATCTGAGCCACCCAGGTGCCCCAGATACTTGGTTTCTAATCATGTCGTTGAGGAAGTATTTTCAGATTCTCCCTCAACTTACCACTTACATGTTTTTAGAAGATACACAAATCAGGGCGCCTGGGTGGCTCAGTAGGTTAAGCATCTGCCTTCAGCTCAGGTCATGATCTCAGGGTCCTGGGATTGAGCTGCTCAGCAGGGAACCTGCTTCTCCCTCTCCCTCTCACCCCCCCCCAACCCCCCCATCATGCTCGCTCTCTCTCTCTCTCTCTTAAATAAATAAATAAAATCCTAATAAAAGATATACAAGTCATCTATTGTATCTATGAATTTGTGTCTTAGAAAGTAGGCAAGATGTTATGGTGAGCATATCAGTGTTTTATAAGCAAAGGAAATAGAAACTTAACTCCTTCAAGTCATTTTTATAATCACAACTGAACTCTAAGATCCTTTCTGTTCTGTTTTGTTCAAGTCCCCAGCAGCACTCACTTGAGTTCCAGGATAAAAGTAGTTTCTTTTAAGGCAAATATTCTTTTTGTCTAATTTACAAACATTGAATGTATTTTATTTTTTAAAAAGTCTTGAAAAAATAACAATGATTTCAAAGTTCAGACACCTACAAGGACAGGTTTTTGTTCAAGGCTTTTTTTTTTTTTTTTGAGACAGCTATTGATTTCTCATGATCCTGTGGGTTGACAAGGATCGGCTAGGTGGATCTTCCACGTAGTAGAGGCTGAAGTCACCCCGGTGGTCACATTAAGCTGGGCGCTCACCTGCCACCGGTGTGTCCATGATAACCTCTCATTCTCCACTACCTCTCTTCATGTGGTTTCTCATCATTCAATATCCTGTTGCTCAATTCTTTCTTAATTGTTGGAGACAAGATCCAAGGACAGACAAGTATTCTCACTAAAGGAAATAAAAAGCATACTTTAACAAATTGGAATTTTAGAGGCGTGGGAGCATTTGACTTGATTTAGCATTTATGTTTTTCCTAACCATAGACCATTTGGTTTCAAGTGAAAGTTTCCTTAACTATAAATCTATAAATTTCACTGAATTATAAAATTTAATTGCATTCTAAGATGTGATACTAGTAGGTATAAAACTAAGACATTCATTCACATTATATTCAGCTTCCTCTCTACCCTTTCACCCACTGAGTAGTAAGCCAAAAAATTTTAAAAGCATAAATAAAATTATTTATTTTACCTTTTATCACCAAACAGTTCTGGACTTTTGATGTTCTCTGTTGCCTTAATAAAATATAATACCCTAACAATGTGTATGGTTGAGGTGAAATTTAATCAGATTTTGACAAAGTGGACCGCATTTCAAGGAAAAAAAAAAGATTTGATGAAAGAGAAAAAAAAAAACGATGCCGACATTGTTGCTCTGTTTATAAAGGCATCATGAGATTTTGTTTGCACCTGTTTCACTTTTGTTTAAAAGTCAAGAGCTGCACGTAAGCCAGGGTGTTGGTGTTGTGGGAGGGGACTGAAAACAGAGTAAGGAATGCCTCAGAAAAAATTTCCTCAACACAGAAAAGAACAGAACTCTTTTACTTTATGAACCAGGTAATTTCCAAAAGAGATTGGTGGAGGGATGTTTACGAAGTCCAGGACCCAATGTGGCATGTCAGGCATGCTCGCTCCTGGACACGAGATAAAATCATCTCTTAATGTATACGGATGGCAGTCCTTGTCTTAGTTCAGTTGGAGAAGCAGCTCTGGCTGCGGGGGATGTAGGTGTGTTCTACTACACTGAATGGAATAAAGCTAAAAATATGTTTAGTTTCTGATAAGAACGCCATTCTCCTCAAATTCTCATTTAACGTCGGACTTTCTGTTTTGCTTTTAAAGAAAAATGTTTTACAAGGGCAGCATGAAGCGGACAAAATCTGGAGCAAAGAAGGATTTTATGCTGTTGTCATTTTTCTCAGCATCTTTGTTATTATAGTAACGTGTTTGATGGTAAGTTTGCTTCTTTCTATATTTTATCCCTTACCGAGCCACTGTTTATTATTGGATACACTGCCATTCAAATGAATGCTGAACAACCTGGGAACAGAAGCAAGGCTACAATCCTGTTAGATTGGGAATATTCCTATCTGACAGAGTGATAGCTAAGGAAAACCTATGGAATTACGGATTCTGACCTGCAGAATAAGGCTGTAATTGCAATGAGGCTGTTAGTAACTTGGTCAACCTCCGATGAAGCTTTAGGAGGTGATTTACCCAGGTCACTGGAGCCCTCAAAGTCAGTAAAGTCTCATGGGCACACTTTGGGCTTGCTTTATTTATTATTTTATATCATCTTTATGGAACTCAGGAAAAATTTGAAAAAGAAACATGTCTTAGGGGCAAGACTATGTCTTTAGTAGTGGTTGATTTCCTTATTTTTAAAGGACCTAGATAGCATTCTATGAAATTCTAGGCATTAAAAGGAGATGATTATAGGCTCAAAGACCAGATAATTCACTGTCAACTAAATTTTTAGGTGAATGAATACAAAAAGTATAAAAGTATACACTGCAAATAGCTCCCTAAATTACAAATTACAAGTGTGTAGCCTTTAAAAGTATTTTTCTAATTAAAAAAAAAAGGAACACAGAATAAACCCACTAAACTAGGACTAGGCAGTGCTATTTGGTATTGAATGAGTTAAAAGATCCTTTTCAAATACAGTGGTAAGATTTTCCTATTCTTTTGAAAATTCTGTGATGTAATTTAAAATATTTGAAGTTTACAAATGGGTTTTAATATATTTTTTCCTTTGTGCTATGTTCTTTTTAATTGTATGCATTTTCAAAAATATTC
This sequence comes from Callorhinus ursinus, assembly GCF_003265705.2. Lineage (NCBI taxonomy): Eukaryota > Metazoa > Chordata > Mammalia > Carnivora > Otariidae > Callorhinus > Callorhinus ursinus. The sequence continues at coordinate 34,282,428 of NW_027397076.1, forward strand.
CTTTTTAGCTTTTAAATGTCCCCCCAAAGACATATTACTTACTGTTTCCACAACCAACAGTGTTGCTAAATGTCTTATTGGGTTTTGTTCATTTTTGCTTCCCCTGCTGGGAAGGGGTTTATGTTAGAAAGATTAGGGCTTAGGTGGGAAAGACAGAGGCTGTGTAGGTCTAAACTTGAAGGATATAAAACAATTAAGGCCTTGGATAGGGTGATGATGGGTATATTTCCTCGAGTCTAAATGTAGGAAGTAGTAAGAACATCCTCAAGCTTCCATCATCATGAATTCAGAGGCATCTGTCTCCTATGAGAAGATTTGTAAAAAGAAGATTTCTAAAAATTGTGACACAATAAACAAAAGAAGAATTTAAGAATTGAATAAGAAAATCAGTTTTTGTGTATTAAATGGTGGAGATTAGGGTAAAAAATTTTAAGGAGACAAAGTTGGACATTTTAGGGAAACTGTGGCAGAGACCGTGGGACATTTTTTAGTATTTTAGAAGGTGTGGGTTTTTTGTTATAGTTAATTGCACTTTAAAATATCTGGTTCTTCTTTTCCTTAATACAGGAAATCTTGAGTGCTGTTTTCTCTCTCATCAGTCACAATTAGAGTGTTTTTCTGCTTCACAGATGAAAAGATGTGAGGAAGAGGAGAATAGAATAGTAGCCGGTGCTCAAAGTAGAGATTGTTCAGGCAGGAAAGGGATAAGATTGAGCAGAGCAGAGGCAAGGAGGGAAGTGGCAGAGCAGAGTTTGCTCTTACCTTGTAGGACACAATCCAAGTTCTGCCTCTCTAACTCAAGGAGCCCTTGCATGTCCAGCATGACTGGAGAAATCCCTACAGGACATACTGGTCGCCTGGGGCAAAGGAGCTGTCATGGCCACACTCTTAACCACTCGAGACCAGAGAACAACACTTATTTTCCCAATTTCTGCAAAGCAGCAATGTAAAAGCCAGAAACCCAGATAAGTCTGCTCCAAAGTTACTGGAACAATTCGAGAAAGGAATGTTTCGAAAGTATAGGTGATTGCTCTCTAGTGGGTTGACAGGTAGATTCATCCAGTCATTCAATCCACAGTTTCCTGCAGAGGATCCACTGTGGACCTGTGGTTGGTACTGTGGCCAAGGAGAGCACAAGACAGACGGGATCCCTATTTTGTGGGGCCTATACTCTGGAGGCAGACACAGACAATAATTAAGTTAGTATTTTTTTTAATCAAATAGTGGACATATGTATGATTCCAAGTATTTGACCTTCTGGAAAAGGCAAAACCATAGAGACAATGAAGAGCTCAGTGGTTGCCAGAGGTTGCAGGGGAGGAGATGAATAGGTGGTGCACAGCAGAGTTTCAGGGCAGTGAATCTGTTCTGTATGACACTGTAGTGGTGAATACATGACATCATGGATTTCTTAAAATCCATAGAATTTGCAACCCTAAGAGTGAGCCCTAATCTAGACTAGGGACTTCAGTTAATTATATCAATCCTGGCTCATCAATTGTAACACATGTAACCACATTAATGCCAAATGTTAATGGGGCAAATTTTCTAGGTAAGTAGGGGAGTACGGGTATATGAGAAATTTGTACTCTGCTGTTTTTCTGTAAACCTAAAACTGCTCTTCAAAAATAAAGTCTGGTCATTTCTTTTTAAAATCAAATACTATTCAATGCCGCGAAGGTATACCATAATAGTGAGTGAGTGGTACAGAGCACTTTTGAGACTTCCAAGACATGTGAAAATATGGGGAGAGGGCGTCGCAGGCAGAGGATATGGTGGGTGGAGCTGCTGGGGTAGAAAGAAGCTACTCTGGGTTCAACAAGAAGGGTGCAAGCTGAAAGTTTTAAGCAGAGCTTTGATGTTATTTGACATGTGTATTTACCAGAGCAGGCACTCTGCTGGTGGAGAGTGGTTGGAGACAGAGCAACAAGGTGAAGTATGTGAGCAGGAGGACTCTTCTTGGAAGCCATTGTGTTAGCCTGATGACAAAGATGATAATGGCCCAGAGTAAGGATGGCGGTGGAGATGGAGAGAAGTGAACGGTTGAGATTTATTTGCAGATGGAAACGACAGGACTTGCTGTGTACTGATTCTCAGGGAGAAGGAAAGAAAGAAATTAAGGTTGATTCCTCTTGTATTTGGCTGAGGACCTGGGTGATGGAGTTCCCATTTCTTAGGAGAGGAATAAGTTGGGGGTGGGGGTAGTGACAGAAGCAATTCTTTTGATGTGTGTTCCAGTCGCGCTTGAATAAATGAAAGAAATAGAACAATATCTTTCAAACACAACCTTAATTTTTTTTAATATTTTATTTTATTTATTTGAGCTGGGGGAGGAGTGGAGGGAGAGAGAGAGAAGCAGACTCGTGCTGAGCGTGGAGCCCGACCTGGCGCTTGATCCCCCAACCCTGAGATCATGGCCTGAGCCGAAATCAACAAGAGTCGGATGCTTAACCGACTAAGCCACCCAGGCGCCCCACAATCTTAAACTTTAATAAGAAGAGGTCACTTTAAGAAATTAACAGAGAAACCAGCAGTACTTAGGAGGATAGAAAAATACTACCTACTAGACAGGATTAAGGTGAAGTTAGGTTTATCTGATGCAGCTATACCACTGCTAAGTCAACAGTTCACATTTAGGGACTTGTCAAATGTGATTCTCCAAAGTAAGTTTACCTGCGTAAATGTTCAAGTGTTTTTGATAATAACCTTGATTTAAAGTAAGTCTTTTAACTTGGCTCTCTCAGTAATAGTTACGCTATCACTTTTGCAATTTTCAAACACGTAATATTCCGATTCTGTTTCCCATAATTTTGTTGATTCCATGGCAGAGGAAAAGATATAGCACAGAATTTTCCCCCTGGCAAAAATTATATTTATGAGAGATCAAATGCCATTATTTGCGTCCAGCCTTCCGACATACCACAGAAACAAAAAGCATATGGTTTTTCGTTTTTTAAAGATGAAATTTTATAGGTAGATTGCTGTGATGGTGGATTACGTGTGCTGTGTAACAATAACATAAGGCTTGGCAAAATTTTTTAAATGTGGCATATTGTTTACTTTCCTTAAAATAAAAAAAATGTATGTTGCCAGGCATAAAATTAGACATGCATGACATTTTTAAACGTGTGACTTATTTAGCACCTCTCAAATGTGAATCTAGAGTGGGTGGAGCAATAAATAGACAAATACGATTTTCCAAGAAAAAAATGTGTGGGCAATTTCCAATCCCTTCAGTCTATTTTAGGTGGAGGAAATTTATTACTGAGAAGAATTTGTTATTAAACTTCAATCAACAATAGAAAGGACACCATTTATCACCGAAATTAAACCTTCCAGTGTACTTAGAGGTTTATTACGAAGTGCAGAGGCATGTATGAGATATAGGTAGAGATGTCTACAAGCTAGATCGCTTCCAGAAAGCAATTTTAGAAAATACATGAAAACAGCTCTTTGGGTCAACAAAAGTTCTGGCATGTTGGACCCGTAGAAGAGCCATCCATCCATATGCCATGCAAAGAGTTTTTCTAGTCATGGTCTTGGTAGGAAGGAAATCCTGAGGCAGGAAATCCTATGTCAGAACATCCTATGTCAGGGGGAGTGAGAGAAGAGGTGTTGGAATTCAAACCCAAATCTGTCTGGATTAAAAGTCTGGGCTCCTTACCATGATTCCATGTATAACGGAGTCAAACTGGGATTTCTTTAAGTCCTCACACTCTGTCTTGTGAACATCTGCTTCGGGCCACAAAGGGGATGATGACGAAAATGCCTATATTATCTTTTACTGGGTGTAATTTTCCCACATCTCTCTCTTCTGGAAGCCTGTGAATTCTCAGAAGTTAGAGTTGTGTGCTGTCTTTGCACCTGCAATGTTGCTTCTGGAATGTAGTAGCAATTGACTCATGTCTACTCAACTAAAGAAATGAATGAATGAACTCTTTCAGAACTAACTGTAAAATATTGTAAAGAAAATACAACGGGCTGTTAGTTGATGGCAACATTTTAAAATTGGAACATATTTTAACTCAAACAGATGTTTTGTGTTACCTACTTAAGGGATTCTTTTTATTGAAATATACCTGCCATTATAACATTGTGGAAGTTTAACGTGTACACTTATGAGATTTTTTTAAATGAAAATTATAAGCAGCAAAAGAGCTTTATAGGATTTTTTGGTAGCTTTCCTCCCATTTCTGTGTTCCTCTGGCTCTCTTCTTCCTGCTATTATTTTTTATCTCTTGGTATAGTTTGACTTTTACAGTTCCTCTCTTGTTCAATATTCCTGTTTTCCTTTTCCAAATGACCAAATGACTTTATGCATCCTGAGATTCAAACAAGGTAAAACCAAAGCTACTGATTTACCATTCTATAATAAGCTTTTAGGTTGAACTTTGCAACAAAGTGCGTTCACAGAGAGAAATATGCATATGCTATATTCCAGGCCTTGATGTGCACAGAGAAGAATCTCTGACACATTTTTCCAGAGGCTTTGGGAAAGGCGTAGAGAAGAAAGATGTGGGGATTTAGAAGGAACGGTAGAGTCAAATGATCACAGGCATTAAGTCAAGAAAGTTGGATTCTAGACTTTATTTCTAGCCTTCCAGAAGTCATTCAAGTGTTCTGAGTCTAAATGTGAAATGAGGAGATTATACCAGATGATTTTTAAGAGCCTTTATCCCAGTTTCTCAACAGTGGTACTATTGACATTTAGGACTGGGTGATTCTACTGGGGGAAGAGGGTCTGTCCTGGGCACTGTAGGGTATCTAGCAGCATCTCTAGCCTCTGCCCACTAGATGCCAACAGCGCCTCACCACACACCCCAGTATGACAACCAAACACAGCTCCGGACGTTGCCAAATTGCCCCCAAAGGGCTAATGCCCAGCTGGTTAAGAACTACTCCCTCACAGCTTAATTCCATGATGACGGCCCCATTGCCCCGTCTCAATGTCTTCAATTCTTTCCACATTTTGCCAGACAGCCCAATCTCTCTCTTGAGGATTTTTCAAAGTGTCTTATAAGCATTATATATTCTCCCGGTTCTGCTTTTCCCTAATTAAAGATGTAAATCAATTTGTACACATACTATGTAGATTAAAAAGTTGACCTATCACCAAAGATGAAGTAAACAGTTGACTGTAAAATGTGTGACAAAGGTCCTTCATCAAGAACATAAGCTCTTAAAGTAAAGAAGGACTTTGGACTAGAGCTTGTTCTACACCAATAAAACCATAAAAGTGACCTGTCAAGAGCTATCGAGAAGGCTGATATTTCCTTGGCTTTCTCATTTTCATTTTTGAAATCTGCTTCTCCAAAACCCAAATGCAAACAGGCAAGCACATGCTCTGATGTACATATTATATTTAGATGTGAAGAACTTAGAATATATAATATATGCAGTATCTTTTATTAAAGATATTTTTGTAAAGGTACAGATGTATTTGTTTCTCTTCTCATTCAGGAAAATGACTGGCTTGCAATTAAAAAATAAAAAGCTAGGGGTGCCTGGCTGGCTCAGTTGGAGGAGCATGTGACTCTTGATCTCGGGTTTGTGAGTTCAAGCCCCACGTTGGGTGTAGAGATTACTTAAATAAACACATATTTTTTAAAATAGTAATAAATTAAAAAATGAAAAAAGCTAAAAATTTAAAAATAATAAAAAGCTATCCCACCTTAAATTCTGTTGCCTCATCTTTTAGTAACTACATATTTAACTTAGCAGATGTGTGTTATCTGATTGGTACTGTTCTAAGGTGGGTTTTGTTTGTGCAGAGTGGTGACCAAGTGCCTTTTGAGGGTTATAGAAACTGAAGAGAAGCAGTAAATTAAAAACCTCCCAATCCTTAGGGCATGATGCACTGGGTAAGGATATTTATCTTCAATATTTTCTATCCTATAGGTTGTACAAGTCTAATTAGAGTAAGAAGATTTGTCACTTAGTATTAGACATCTTTTGTTTTTCTTATGCAGTAATATTTCTCACAGGAATATTTAGCACCCATCGCTTTCAAGAATTTAAGATTTAGCTTTACCTTACTTTTGTCAATGAACACCACCAGTATAAAAGTTTCCAGGTTATGAGGAAGTGAACTGATAAAATACAATAAGGATTTTCATCTCCTGTCAGTTCAATTCATAAGATCCATTTCTAGTTATACTCCCTATGTGCATAGTCCTTTTCCTTAAAGAGAGCTTTCAATCCACAAAGAATCAATTTGGTGGTGTTAAACCTCAGTGGTGAGAACCACATCTGCCGCAGACTCTTTCAGAGTCCATCTTTAAGAATTATGGCACGGCGAAGAGAACACCAGAGGTAACGTAAGGTGGTGGGAAGTGCATGGGTCTGCGAGTCAGAACTGCCTTAGGGCCTGGGTCTGACCCGACTGGCTGCTGGCTTTGGGCAAGCCATATTATTCAGCTAGACAGCAATTTTATAAATGTATAATTAGGTCAGAAAGACCTTTAGTGACCATTCAAACTCCGATTCCCTCCGTATCCCTAATTTAAAAGTCACTTAATGTACAGTCATTCCTATTTCTTACCTCTCTGCCCAAACTTCTCTCTTCTTACTATAACCTGAGAAGTTGGATCTGAGACATAATTAAATTTCATCGTTGCCCTATTTTTACATAATTCCAAAGCTCCCTTTTCTATCACAATTTCTAGTTCTTCAGTTCTTAATTTTGAGTCATCTTTCTTGTACTTGGAGTAAATTTTTTTCAGGAAATGTACACAGGTATCATATTTCCTGAGACCTTATGCATTTGAAACGTTCTTCCTGTTGGTTTCATTCACACGAACTTCAGTTTATCAAGGTGTGGAATTCATGCATTTTTTGCAATATGCATTTTTTTTCTCAGTCACAAAAACTGCTCCGTTTTCTCCTCACATTTATTCTTCTTTCAAAGGACATACTTTTTAACTGAGAACTTTTTTTAAAAAAGATCTTATTTATTTATTTGTCAAAGAGAGAGAGAGCACAAGCAGGGGAAGCAGCAGGTAGAGGGAGGAGCAGGCTTCCCACGGAGCAGGGAGCCCAGTGAGGGGCTCGATCCCAGGACCCTGAGATCATGACCTGAGCTGAAGGCAGATGCTTAACCAACTGAGCCACTCAGCCATCCCTAACTGAGAACTTTTTTCATTCCATATCCCTAATTTCGTAAGAACAAGGGTGCAGTTTATTTTGTCCAGAACAGAATACTCTGGACCTCTCACGATACATGACATTAGGTGGGCACCGAAAATAGTTCTGAAGACTCACTTCTCTCTCCTTTAGTCTGGTTTATTGTTTACAGTGACTTTTCTCTGACAATTTGGTCCACAGAGTGTCCCAGCAAAGTCAGTCTGATACCTTTAAATGTTTAAAAATGACAATCCTACCGTTTCCGAATTGAACTAGCCATTCCAGAAAGGGGTCTGAGAATGGAGAAAGTGGTATGTTTGCATTTTCCTACATGCATTAAAAATTTAAAAAGGGGAGGGGTGCCTGGGTGGCTCAGTCGGTTAAGCGTCTGCCTTCAGCTCAGGTCATGATCTTGGGGTCCTGTGATGGAGCCCTGCATCGGGCTCCCTGCTCAGCAGGGAGTCTGCTCCTCTACACCTCCCAGTCTTGCTCTCAAATAAATAAATAAATAATCTTTAAAAACAATTTAAAAGGGGAAAGAGGTTAAAAAATAAAATTCTGGTTATCCAAATTATCCTTGGATAGGTGCCCTAAATTTAATTTTTTGAAGAAGTTACCAGATATTCAAGTTACTACATGACTAGTGGGGATATTTACCAACACAAGAAATTACGATTTATAGGGGCACCTGGGTGGCTCAGTCCTTAAGCGTCTGCCTTCGGCTCAGGTCATGATCCCAGGGTCCTGGGATCGAGTCCCGCATCAGGCTCCCTGCTCAGCGGGAAGTCTGCTTCCCCCTCTCCCACTCCCCTTGCTTGTGTTCCTTCTGTTGCTGTGTCTCTCTCTGTCAAATAAATAAATACAATCTTAAAAAAATAATAAAATAAAAAAGAAATTACGATATATAGCATAACAATTTTTTCACTAATTTTTTTTAAGATTGTATTTATTTTTTGACAGATAGAGACAGCGAGAGAGGGTACACAAGCAGGGGGAGTGGGAGAGGGAGAAGCAGGCTTCCCGCGGAGCAGGGAGCCCAACACGGGGCTCGATCCCAGGACCCCGGGATCATGACCTGAGCCGAAGGCAGACACTTAAAGACTGAGCCACCCAGGCGCCCCTTTTCACTAATATTTTATAAGATTTTCTTCTCACATGTTGTACTGGATGCAGAGGTCTATTTCTATAAATGTCATAAGCCCTTATTTCATGGCTATTCCTTCGATCAGCCTTCCCTTTCAGTCATTTTTAGTAAAAACTTGCATGTGAATCAAACTGACATCTGGCACTTTTATAAAATTAGCCAATTTTCTTTTGAATATATATTTGAGGACTAGATTCATGGACATATTTATTTAATAACTAGAAATACCAACTATATCCTTTTTGAGAAAAATCTCGGTACCACACAACTGAGAAATCATTCTAGAAGGCTTTGCTTGGGTATATTATCATTAAACCTCCATTTTAGTTTGTCTTCTGGGTTGGGGTGGAGGAGATCATATTTTGTTGTTCAGTGTGAAAAAACAAGCCTGTATATCTCCTTCTATAGATTCTTTACAGATTAAAAGAAAAATTTCAGCTTTCCTTGCGACAAGATAAAGAGAAAAACCAGGAGATCCACCTATCGCCCATTGCATTACAACCAGCACAGTCTGAGGCAAAGGCGGTCAACAGCATGGTCCAGCCCGAGCAAGCCCCAGAGGTGCTGAATGTGGTTGTGGACCCGCAAGGCCGGTACACTCCTGAGATCAAAGCTACCACCTCTGTCTGTGCTTCTCCTTTCAAAATGAAGCCCATAGGACTTCAGGAGAGGTAAGAGCTTTTCTGTATCCCGCTACAGGTTGCTTTTTTTTTTTTTTTTTAAAGAATATTCACCAATTAAAAATGATAGAAGCAGAGATGATTGGCATCTTGGGTAAAATTGCTCACCACCAAAGGGACACCAGGAGGAAGTAGTCTTTCTTGTCCCCCCAAAGAATCTAGCTGTGTTACAAAAATCTTTTAGTTACATCAGATTCTGTTTAGCTAGTGGAGACCCAAGCCACAGTCATCTTCAACTCCAGGACAGCTTCTGTAATCACTTATTGGGTACATTTTGAGGGCTGCGGATGTAATACTCTCTTCTTTAATTGTCGTCAAAACTCTGGTAGGCAGAAGGACTAGAAATAAACTTAGGGTATTTCCTGACAAAGTCCACATTGTTTGGAGTAAGGTAGAAACGCTCAATGTCACAGATAATTTTTTTTATAAAGTTTTCCCTCTGCTTCCTTTGAGCAAATGAACAGTAAATATCTCAAGATCCATGACATTGTTTCTGTTGCCTTACCTGCCTTTGCGATGTACTTATGCTGACATTCTCATTTAAAGCAAAGACAACATGGGGCGCCTGGGTGGCTCAGTCAGTTGAGGATCTGACTCTTGATTTCAGCTCAGGTCACAATCTTGGGGTCCTGGGATCAAGCCCTGTGTCGTGGTCCATGCTCAGCGGGGAGTCTGCTTGAGGATTCTCTCTCTCTCCCCCTGCCACTCCCCCAACTCATGCTCTCACTCTCTAAAAGAAGTAAATAAATCTTTTTAAAAAAATAATAATAAATAAAGCAAAATCAACATATGAAAACCAGGATATGCAAGGTATATAAATGAGGGGCTAATTCTTTACTTCCTCAAAATATTAAGTAAATCTTCCCCATAGAATTTCTTAAAATAAGAAGCTTCCTGTTTATATTTAAAATATAATTGATATTATATCTAATATTGCATGTCAGGGTAGTGGGGAAAGTGAGAGGCTTTCAAGGTACACTCCCTGGTTCATTCTCCTCTTACTTTCCTATATCTTCATTTTCTATCACTGTCCTTTTTGTTGCCTTAGGTTTTTAGATCACATCTCTAAATTTTTATTATATTTCCTATAACACACACACACACACACACACACACACACATCACATCCCTTCAGAAAATATAAGAACTTCAGAAGACAAGGTGGTGATTCAAATTTTTTTGTTAAGTATTACCAAAAAACAGTGAATGAAGTAAAAAGAAAGGTATTGTTGCAGTGATCTCCAAAGTCCTGTAAAGGGAGAACATCTGACCCCGTAACAGAAGAAGAATGGAGAGCAATCAAATCTTCCTCATCCCCCAAAATACTAGTTGGTTTCCGGATGGATCCATGTGGGTCTCCAGGTACCATTTTCTTAGTTGGGCACCACTACATTGCTGTCTTGGGCTGTAGATGAGATGGAACTTTCTCCCTGAGGCCAATCAGGAATCGAGAGAACTGGATGCCAGACCCAGCTCCACCATTGCTGAATTCAGTGGTTTCATGTGAGTCATGCACCTATCTGGGCCTCACTTTCCTCATCTGTGATATGAAGGGGTAAACTTGACTTCTTTGCTTCCTTCAGGCTCTTTGTCTTTTGTCACCCAAATTAGTTTTATACATTGATGTTTGCTTCAAAGAAAACCTTAAAGCAGGTGTCTGGGCATTGGTGATGTACCAAGGGCGGGGTGATCGAAGAGATCTGCTCAGATGAAAGCAATAAGGTGGTCATTTTCTATAGATGATTTAAACATGATAATAAACCTACCTAGAAGTCAGACTAGCTTTTATTACCATCATGCACCACCAATTCTAAGCAAGGCCAGCAGTTAAATCCCCTAAGGAATGCCTACTGCCAGAATTTTGCCTTTTGTAGGCCGCTGCTGGGCGTGTTTGAATTTCAAAAGCATAAGGTTAAGTATCTCTTTCTTCATTTAAATAGAGTGAATGTTTGAGAAGGGAGAGTACCGAGACAGTGTCCGACTCATCTTTATGGTCCACATGGGGAACTCTAGCAAAGCCAGGTGTGTAATCAGTGTCAGAGAGCTTCCCTGACATCTGGTCTATAAACTTCCCTGGATCCCCACCTATCACCTCCCACTTCCTTCCCACCTCAGAGAAAGAGAAAGCTACTCTGTCCACAAAGGCTCCTGGTCATGCCCTGTCAATCCTGATAACTTACTCCATCAGTTTTCCTTCTCTTTTTTCAACTGTGCCCTCTTTGCTAATGCAAAGATTGTAAGAATGGTATCAGGACTAGCTTGCGTTACATATTTCACATGTATTATTTCATCTTCCTGCCTGATCTAGTCCTCTTCTTCCATTCCGACTGTATACTCTTCAGATTCATCTTGCTATAACAATATCCGCATTAGATGACTCTGCTGTGTAGAAGTCCTCAAAAGCTTCCCTGTGCCTGCAGGCTTAAGCACAGACCACCTCGCTTGGCCTCGGAGGTCCTACGCCATTGGTCCCTGGTCCTTCTTTCCAAATGTGTTTGCCACTATCCCCAAAAATAAACCTTCCATTCCATCCACTCTGTTCTCCAGGGTGCTGGGTTCCTGTCCACATCTGCATCTTTGTTCATCTGGTCCCTATTCTCTCTCCTTCTACTCCTTCTTCTTCTCCATCTATCTCTAGTCTCCAAATCCCAGCCCAAACTTACCTCCTACCATCGGCTGTGACACCTATCCATATCCACGTGGAGTCTTCACACCTCTGAATTCTCAGATGTACCACTCCCCTAACAGTGATTTTCATTAGAGCATAATTCAGAAAGGGACTAAAACTGGTTTTCAAGTAGTTTGTCCTATCCCTTCACCAGCTTGGAAGACCGTTAAGGACGGGTGCAAGCTCAAGATACTCTTGTGTATCCCATGGTTCCTGTGACCCTGGTACACTGTAAACACTACAAAATTATGGAGTTAATTAATTAATGTGCATTTGCATCTGGAGAGCTCGTGTATTTCCAAAGAGCCTTCCATAAGAACAAATGGCCTATGATAAACTACAGAGCTGAGTCTCTGTGCTAATGTTACGTCTGACATTCACTGAGTAAGCGATTCAACATGTTAAGTCCTTTGTTGCGTAGTTTTCACAATGTACAAAATAGGTTTGATAATATCTGTACTGCCTTTTTTCAAAGGACATAATAAAATTAACAATCAATAGAAAATGGCATTTTGTCTGCGAGAAGGAAAAGGAAATCTAGTATTCTTTGTGTTTTGTTCTATGATCCCATTCCATGAGCCTATACTAACAGGTCAGTTACATTTTTGAACCTGGGAGAGTTGAAACTTTTTTTTTTTTTTTTTTACTGAATTGATAAAGTTGAGCCTGCCATTTGACATCATAAATATTTATTTTATTTTACTTTTTTCATAAATATTTTTTAAACTGTCAATTGACTTACAGTTTTTCTCATCCTATTTATGAATCTATGTTTATGAACTTGACCACCTAATGTAATTATCCGATTAAATCTACTCTCATCTAACAAATGAATTCATTTCCCATGGGGAGTCCATGAATTGAAGAGGTACATCCAGAGGCCTGCCCCACACCTATTGCGTGTAAAACTTGGAAGTTGTTTGTTCACCTTTGGTGAGGAGGGCGGCAGGTGCCTCGCGCAGCTCTTGTGACAGTTAAGCTAAACAATGCCCGTCCCGTGGCTGGCACAGCAGGAGCCATCGCTAGCTCCTGTTCTCTTCTCTTGCCACATCCCTGTCCTCCTCAGAGTCCCTGCTTGTCACTCTCAAGGAAACTGTGCACAAGCCAGGTTCCAAATGTCCAGTAAACCAAAGATCACATTCAGACCCTAGAAGGATACGTTTTCTTCTGTTGGGAAAACAGAGGACTTGTAAATGTGAATTCCTGCACATTTCCCCTTTAGGCTACTGTGCGACAGCCAATTTTATGGAAAGGAAATTAATAGGCAGACAGGGAAATTCACATTATTTCCTCATTTGATTTTTCATTAGGAATAAAAGTGAGCAAGGGCAGTTAAGGAAATGTCCATCGCTGTGATCAGTTAACGGGCCAAGAGAAATACGGCATAATGGAGGGTTTTTTTTTATTGCAGCTGAAGCCTCCACAGGCCTCCAAGGGTTGTCAATACCCGATGAATAAACATTCTCTAACTTCTCTTAAACTGTACCTTAATATGGTTTATTTTGGTCCATAAATACTGTGCAATGATGATGTAACACCCAGATGTGTGATTTTAAAGGTTTTTTTAAAGGCTGAGCCTGGGAGACTTCTATCAAAGCCAAAAAGATGTCTGCTATAGTGGAAGCAATGAAAACATGAGCCTGACCAAGAAAATGTTGAGTATTCTACACCTAAACAAAAAGTTTTGTTTACTATAATTTCCTCCAGGCAAGGTGGAATGTTCCGACTTCTGTCCCCTGCTCTCCCTAGTGGAGAAACATTTCAGTGCTCAGAAATTTTGACTTAGAAGATACCTAACTGCTTCTCAACTAATCTCTCTTTGGGAAATACAAGAAAAGGAAAGCATATAGAATAGACACAGCTGAATATCAGGGTACAAAGTATACAAAAATATTCTGGAAATTATAATCTGTATTCATGAAATAGACCCATCAGTGAAAACGGAGCCAACTCCCTCACTTTCTGTCTAGGGAAACGGAGACCCAGAATCTTCTCTTTTAGGTCTTGGGGAGAAAAGCCTAGCCTGGGACAAGGAGTCTTGTCCAAGTGATTTATTGAGAGGATGCTCTCAGGAGAAGCCTAAAGGGAAGTAGGGGATGCAGAACAGGGGAAAAGAAGCCGAGCAAAGAGGTGGTTTCAGCTGACAGCTGATCGCAGCCTGTTCACACAGGGAGCTCTGAAACTTGAGTGGTACCTCACGGAACAGTTGTTGCACCTCGAGGCAAACAGGATGGGCATCTGTACCCCCATGTCAGCCAACCATTGACTGCAGGCCATCCCGGGGACGGCAGAAGCATAACTTTGTAGGCACCTCTGGCCTGGGCCACTCCCATCAGCCAAGGGTGATTCTCCAGAGAAGCGGCGCCTGTGTGCCATTCACATCCAACACTCGCAGCGTGGGGGCGGGGAGAGGGGCAGGGCCGCAGGCTGGCGAAGGCGATCTGGGTGGGGCACCAACCACTTTACTACACTGGCCAAAGGTGACGACACTAGTTACAGCAGAGCTAGGTTTACACTCCAGGTTTCCTTGATCTTTCCTGTGATACACAAACCAGGTAGCCTCCTTCTAATAAACACCCGTCGTTCTGAGGGAACCTATGACCCAACACCACCGAACACTGTCTATCACCCACGACTCATTTTTTCAGCCTGACAATATGGGAATCATAGCATAACACATAACAAGCAACCATTTAGAAGTTAATCCGAATTTAATTCCAAGTAACATCAATCAAAACAACAACTCAATAACGTTTACTGACCCTTTACATGCACGATCTCATTTAATCCTCATAAGGGACTTATTATCCCCTCCTTATGGTGAGGAATGGACGCTCAGAGAGTTTAAGTTACTGCCCAAATAACATAATAGTAAGTTACTGGGCTTGTGAGAGTGACAAATAGAATTTCAGCCCAAGAAATTTGGCTCCAGAGCCTGTACTCCTAACAAGTACTATACTGGAGTGGGGGGGAGGGGGAGGCGTGGGGAGTGCATTCCTATATTCTATGGAAAATCAGTAAAAAATAGATTACAAATCAATGTCTAAGTAGGTATATTATGGAGTGTCACACTGTTATTCCTCTTAGCAAATTTCATGCTTGGCTTTCAGCATGTTTTTCGGATCCCAAACAAGTAAAATTCCACGTTGTGAGGTACATTTAAAACACACAAGTGGAGCACCGTCTCACTCCCAGTGTCGCTCACTGCCAGTCTCAGCCTTTCCTCCATCTGGTTGTTCCCAGACACCGGGTGGATATCCAACATAAATCTTCATATAACCACTATGTTCTACCTCCTCCTAACTGACACAGTTGATAGAATTTTAAGCTTCCCTTATTTTTGATTATCAGACCCTTATAAAGTACTGTTATGGGGATGTCCAGAGCTGGGGAGGCCTTGGAAATATGCACAAGCCCTTTGCTTACAGTGAACATTGAACTCTTTCATCTTTATTTGCAGGATAGGCAATGGTTGCATTTTTATGGAGGTGTGTTGGGATTCTGAAGGGTTAGGAAAAAAAACTTTAAAGCATTCCTTATTTAAACAAACATACACCAGGATTTAGAAAATGGAGGCAGAAGTTTTGAAATCTCCTCAAAAATTAATGGCAAGTCATGAGACAAAAGGTGATCATGGTGAATGAGAGAAATGACAGGGGATACAACCCAGGGTGAAAAGAGCAGAAGCCAAGATCTACTTTGAAGGAATTAAAAGTAGTAGAGTTCTGGGGCGCCTGGGTGATGCAGTCAGTTAAGCATCGGACTCTTGGTTTCAGCTCAGGGTCCTGATCTCTGGATGGTGAGGTCGAGCCCCAGGTCAGGTCAGCACACAGCAGGGAATCTGCTTAAGACTCCTCCCTCTGTCCCTTCCCCAGCCCTGCACACACGTGTGTGTGTGCACGTGCGCATGCTCTCTCTCTCTCTCTCTCTCTCAAATAAATAAATCTTTAGAATAAATAAATAAAAGTAGTAGAGTGAGTTCTGTCAATAAAAGGTAAAAATTGGCCACCACTTGTTGGCGAACAAAGACCTAGCTTCTCTCCAAGCAGACCGAAGTGTTTGAGCCCTGGGTGGCCCCTGGTGGAATCACAAGGAGTTTAAGTCCCACTGGGTCCCCCTCTCTGTGTCTTCCACCAGACCACCCATGACCCAGGCTCCTGCATCCTGAGATTCAAGCAGAAAAGGTTTCTCAGCTTGCCATCCCCACCCATCTTTCAACACCCGTTAACTTGCAGATCTGATCCTGGACACTGGCTTCCAGCTTTACTAGGTGATCTCCGTTTCCACTGCCCTGATGGGGGGCAAAGCCCAATTCTTTTCTGGGAACTCTTAGAGCTATTCCGGAGGCTCTGACCTATTTTGGAGTAAATTAGGCTTATTTCCCCTAGCTGCATAATGTTAGCATCTCTATAGAGTTCTCCCTTGTCCTGCCCCTAAAGAAGAGGTTGTTGCGGTATAATGTTTTGAGGCTTACTAATTCCGCCAACCATGATCAAATTAGAGTTTTCCTATGGAGAGTCCTAAATGCGGGGCTTTTTCAAATGCGATTACAAGTCTTTGCTAGGGGACCATGTTCCAGGTCTAGATGTACAGGTTGACAGAATTAGGTGAAATGGCCTTTTTTGTAGAAGCGTTTTAATCAGGGCAGGCACAGACGATTCCCAGAGTACGTCTTACCTCCTATTTTGAGAGAGACCACCTCTGAATTTTCGTTACTGTGTCAGGGGATTGTTTTTTTACCTTGCAGGCAGACGGTTGCTTTTGGAGTTCTTTGAAATGTGTCATAAAGCTACAGCTCACAGTTCTGCTCTGTGCATTTTCTGGACTTCTCGAACATTGTTTTCCTACGAAGTGATGCTCTACTCTGTTCTCATCAGATTTCGCCAGCTATTGATAACATGACCTCTATAGCAAACACTGAAAAATCACAGATTACCCACAGCAGGTGACTTTAGCAAAATTATTTTTCAACTGATGGATTTGGGTTTTTTTGTTTCTTTGTTTTTTGTTTTTTTTTTTTTAACCTGGACGTATATCACAAACGTTAAAATGTCATTTCCATTCAGTAATGCCTCCTGATTATCTGGATGTAATTTAAACAAGGTGGGAGGGCTCTGTTCTCCCATACATTCTGAAGCCGGCCTGGATGAAGCCTATCGTAGTACGTGCAAATAGTACCCTCTAGTGGAGAACTGCATGTTGAGGCCATTATTAGCCAGTGTCATCTAGGGAAAAGGAAGCTCATTCTTGTTTCTGTTTAAAAAAAAAAAAAAAAAATCCATAATGACTTGTAATGTCCTCTCTGCCAGGTGAGGCATAATCTTGTTTGGCAGATACTTTAGGAAAAGGTCTCGGTGTAGTGATGCAAGAGCTGTAACTTGAGAAATAACAAATTGGTATGAACACTTCCCATTTGAAAATGATGTGCTTTCTAACAATGCTTAGCATCCAATCATTTTCATTTCTCATTCAATCCACAAGTAATTTTAAAGACAATGGGTCAAAGGAAATTAATATTGTCAAATGTGGATTATAATATATAAATCCTTTTACTCAGGAGCCAATTTTTATTCTAAATCAGAGGTTTGACTGTGAGCCTCGATAACTCTCCCTTTTCCCAGGCCCAGCCATCCTGCCTGACCCACCCCTCAGTCCCCTCCTTTTCTCTCTTGATGCTGATTTCCCCGCATGGTGGGGTCTCTAGCACCATGCCTGACACATACTACCTATGTTATGAATATTTGTTAAATTTCGATATGAAACAAAGGAACAAGTCCTTAAAATGAGCTTAATTTTATGGAAAAAATTACTTCAAATACAAAGCAAAACAGATGATCCCTGTCATCTCCGCGTTGGCCTACAGATGTGGGTCTCTGGTGCTGGAGGGTCGCCTGGCCTCGTTAACCACCATGAGGGGAGAGTCTGAGCTGCTTTCTTTGCATGTCCTCGATATCACCCTGCACCACTAAGGAGAGCCTATAACAACCCTTCTTGCCCTGCTCTCAATATAGTTTCCTGAATGATTAGTTTTATTCTTGTTATGTTTTATTTGCCATTGCCTCTTGACTTCTACAGTAGTATTTTGCGACTAAATCCCCATTCAGAAGAATATTCTTCTTTTGATAGAAACAAATAAGAATTTTAAATCCACTTTAATCAATAATGATTGTAGGAATGATTAAGTGCTATGACAGTGAATACATTAAAAGTATGGCAAAGACCTACCACAGCCTGAAAGAACTACCTCAAATGTGTATCCTTAGCCATGTGAGGTCTCCAATGGGTGCTCAACACTGCTCAGAAAGATGTTGCTTTTCTCAGTTAGCTCTTTCTCATTGCCCCAGGCAGTTTTTCCAAATTTGCTCTGCTCTCCTTAAATTCCCTTTCCCCATCCCATCCATAGAAAAAACAAGACCTCTGTGAATAAACTACCTCTACATCACCTCTCCTCCCCTTCCCAGACTCCACAAATATCTCCTCTCTCTCTCTCTCTCTCTCTCTCTCTCTCTCTTTCACCCCCCCACACACCCCACACACACAAATCAAATCTCCTAAGAACTCATTTATCTGTTTCCTTGCTTCCTAGTTCCACACATATAGTAAGTGTTCTTAAATATTGGCCGAATAATACAAAGTTAGCCTTACTCATCAGAGTTAGATTTACTCATCTGTTTCAGTTCTGAAATGTCCATTTAGTTCTAGAAAATCCCAGCACATGGAAAACTTCTCACTTGCCATTTCATTCCTGGGTGCTTAATTTCTCCAGCCCCTTTATGTGACCAATGAGTTTGGAAGTCTGCTCAGCTTAATATATAAGTCTTGTAAAATTAAAGAGATTCTATCCTGAACCTGTTATTACAGCATAGAAATGCATCAAGACCCTCAGGCATGAAAAATCATGTATCTGAAAGATCTCATATATATAAAATAATGGTTTAGAAATCTAAACAGAGATCTCAAATAACAAGATGGCAGATTTTTCCAGGTGAGGCAAGACTTCATCTTAGAATATCCTGTAGAGCTTCGTATGGGGTAACTGTCCTTACTCTTGTCTTTACTTTCCTAACCGCATTTTAAAATTTCAGTCTTTTTAAAAAAAATACTCCTGAAAGTTTTGCAGAGGGAAAGTCATCCCATCCACCTTCTTGATTGAGGTGATCTTCATAATCTTGACCGTAACAATGATGGCTTGATTTTCCATCACCGTTTTGTGGAACAGAGTATTTTTTCTCTTTTTAAACCAGCCTTTATTGTGTATTATGTCGACTTTAAAAGCATTTTATTGCCCACTCTGTCCTCATAGTTCATGGAATGTTAAATGTATTGGAGGTGGCAATTAATAGAAAAAAAAAACAAATTAATAGAAACAGGTGCTATTCTAGCCAAAAACTGGGTACGGGAAGGGATTTGATGTTAGAGCAGTTCAAAGTAGAGTGCGTGTACTTCCGGTTCAATCGGTGAGAATCAAAGAATGTAAGCAATAAAGCATTATGCGTATACCAGATTGGGGGAGGAAGGTCTCGTGTATTCTGTTATTTGGGCAGACTGAGTCTAAGAGCTTGGTTGATAGAGATTTTGGAAGCATATATACAGAGGTATTATTGGAATAATTAATCCCTATTAAATGTGAAATCCTTGAGAGCAGCGAGGGACATGCTCAGGGACATGCTTAAATATTTAAGAAGTGGTGACTCCCCCAAGTTTTCTAATTTCTAATTTAAATATCTCCTACTAGATATGCCCTGTAGGGGGTGCACTGAAACAACAGTGTGCCTTAAAAGTGAAAACCTGGCCTCTCTGTGTGTGACAGAAATTCCCAAGTGTGGCTTTACATCCTCTGCAGCGATTCCAGTAAAATCTAAGGTGGGGACAGTGTCTCATGAAATCTTTAACATGCTGTTAATAAGAGTCTCCCTGAAGTATGTTTACTTGTTACATGTCATTCAGTACTTTTAGCCCCCTAGGGGTGAGAGGAGAGGCACAAAATCAAGTCGCATTAGAATATCAAGATCCTGAAAATATCGATAATGAGTAAAATCACAAAAAACAGTAAAACATGGCTTAAACATGACCCCACACTTTTTTTTTTCTAAATCATTATTATTCTTCAGAATGCTAAACTGTGTACTTCAGTAGAGTAAACTGTAGACTCCTTGGGTTAAGGATATCTTAACACCATTGGTATTCTTATCGCCTATCAAGGTACCTGGAGCACATTAGACCCTCATAAATACTTAATCCCTTCCCTCATTCCCACTCAATGTTGGTGGCAGTGGTCGTGATGGGCATGGCGAGAGTCTGGAAGCAGGTGGTGGTAATATATTAGATCCGGGGGCTTCCTAAAAAGTCAATCATGCAGCATTTTAGAGTTGAGAGGAAACTTAACAGCAGTGGCCCCTAAACCTAATTTCCCATCCAACTCCCCTAGGGAAACTTTGTAACATTTCTAAACTTTTTCTAGATAGAAACATTTCTGGATAGAACTTTTTCCCCCCCATCTAGATAGAATTTCTAGATAGGAAATATTCTCGATAAAACTCAAAAATTTAGCCTCAGTAGCTCTAGGGAAGAGTTGAGGAGATAGATACTGATATAAATATATAGATCTAGATCTATACACATGAGAGATATATACTGATATACACATATGTATTTTAAATATATTCATATACTTAAATTCATGCATATAATCTAACATAGTCTTATATTTAACTGCCTATGGATGTTCAAATATACTTAAATTACTATCTTTTCTATTTCTATATGTAAATTACTTGCATTTGAGAACCACAGTGTGAGTGGTCCTGGCCCATGTCCCAGGGATGTTCCTGTAACTCTGCAGCTGGTGCAGAGCCTCTGATGTGGAAGCATTGGGCACTCCCCTTACCGGAAGCAGAGCCCCTGAAACTGAAACCACTTGTCAGTTGCAAAGCTGGAAACTCTTCCAATGACTGTCAAAAGTCCCTTTCACTTTTAACCCCACCAGCTAGTCCAACCTCTCTTACCTGCTTCCTGAACACAGGGTTCCTGAGGATGGATTTATTACTGAAATTATTAGGATCACAAGATGCAGGCACTGGAAGTTGACCCCTTCGCATTTTACTAATGAAGGAACTGAGACAACGTTAACCAACTTGTTGACGAAGAACGGTAGATCCTCTGGGAACCATTGGTCAGCACTGGGTTATTCAGCCAAAGCACTGTAGTTGGATTGGTAGCCAGCTCTAGATTATTCCACATTTCGATCTAAATCAGTGGTTTTCACCTGTGTCCACACAAGGCCTCGGGGGAGAGCTGGGCTGGTGGGGCCTGCCCTGCTCCGACTCTTCAATGAGCACAAGTCTCCACGCCCTTGTTCTGCTATTGGCCTTGCAGGAAGGGTTTTCTTTTCTTTCTTAACCAGGAGCCCCCAATTTTGAAAAGAGTTTCTTTTTTTAAAATTTTATTTATTTATTTGAGAGAGAGAGAGAGAGCATGCACATGAGCAGGGGGCAGAGTCAGAGGGAGAGAGAGAAGCAGACTCCCCACTGAGCAGGGAGCCTGATTTGGGACTCGGTCCCAGGACCCTGGGATCGTGACCTGAGCCAAAGGCAGCTGCTTAACCGACTGAGCCACCCAGGCGTCCCTGAAAAGAGTTTTAAGACCACAGTTGTTTCCTCAGATAGGCTTGCTCAGGAGAAACCTCTCAAGATAGAATCAGAGGCCTGAGGGGGAATACGGATCACGTTCTGTTCTGGTACACGTGTCTTCCTCATGCTTCAGCAGTCGTGTGCAGAGCACATCCATTGCCCTGTTTGGAAGCATTTTTCATGAGACTCTTCTAGTGCAATTCCTCTGTATTGATGCAGTGAAGTAGCTACACCACCTATAATTCCCCTCAGTGGATCTGAGACATCTTTAGGGTTTCCTAGGGCTGTTTATCACAAATATAAATCCAAAAATAATTCCTAGAAAAGCCATTGCTTACTCTCAAATACATTTTTCATTGACCATTTGGAGCACCTGATCACAAAACAAAAGTGTCTGATAACTTCTTTTAGCAATTCTTTTATCGATTTTTCTTGTATAATTCTTTACAGAGTAACTCTGCTGTGTTACCTATTATTTATGCTTAGAAGTTAATCAAGAGCTTATGTCACTGACTCATTGTCACCTAACTGACCATGGGGAGCCATGGAAGGAATATAGGGGGCCTGCCTCCAGACCCTAAGCTGTCAACCACTGAACATACATTTCTAGGCCCTTACATTTCTACCCAAATTTGAAACCTGATTTTTCCCTTAAAACGTCTTACTTGCAGTTGGTACATGATAGATATTTGTTGCACTGAATTGGATTTTTTGATGAAATTTTCTTGAATTAATTTGACTGAAGTATAAGGAAAAAGATTATGCAGATGGAAAACGAAGAGGAGGAAGAGGGGAAGGAGAGAGGAGGGGAAAGAATCATTCTTTCTTGGGTTTTAGCTTGGGGCTTCTGGATAGTCTCCCACAAAGACAGGTTGCAAACATCGCCTCATCATGACCCTTCTGTGATGTGAGGCTACATAAGAAGCAATATTATTTGACTATGAACATCCCATGTAGGCCTAGATGGGCCTTAGAAAGGCTCTCTCTTGGGCGCCTGGGTGGCTCACTTGGTTGGGCGACTGCCTTCGGCTCAGGTCATGATCCTGGAGTCCCGGAATCGAGTCCCACATCGGGCTCCCTGCTCAGCGGGGAGTCTGCTTCTCCCTCGGACCCTCTTCCCTCTCATGCTCTCTGTCTCTCATTCTCTCTCTCTCAAATAAATAAATAAAATCTTTAAAAAATATATTTTAAAAAAAAGAAAGGCTCTCTCTTGGCAAAGAGAGACAAATCGTTGAGTTTGCCTTTAACAGGAGCTGTGCGAGAGATCTAAGTGTGAGCTCACTCATCCCAGAACTTGACAAATAGTCTAGAAATGAAGTCATCATTTGGCCCCTCTATCTCATAAAATCAGATATTTAATCCTTTGACATTTAAAGTGTCAGGATGAATGGAATGGGAAGAAATCAGGGAGGGAGACAAACCATGAGAGACCCTGGACTCCAGGAAACAAACTGAGGGTTGCAGAGGGGTGGGGGGGGATGGGGTAACAGGGTGATGGGTATTAAGGAGGGCACACGTTGGGATGAACACTGGGTGATATACGCAATGGATGAATCATTGAACACTACAACAAAAACTTAGGATGTACTATATGCTGGCTAACTGAACATAATAAAAAAAATAAAGTGTCAGGACAGTTGGTAAGGGGAACAGTAAATAGATTAAAGGTTGCTTTGTCATTATTCTAAAAACAATAACCTACTCAGAATGCTTTTCCATTCTTTCCCTTTTTTTTCTCCACCCTGTTAAAACCATTTGTTCTGCAAGGATAGTTATCAGTGTATATGAACTCACCCAAGTTGGCTATGGTGTATTTTTTTTCAATATTCAATCCCCAGATCAATAACTGGGGGATCCGAATTTTTTTTCCCACATTCTTAATTCTTTAGTGACAGAGCATAAGAACATAGTACATTGAAAAGCCTTAGATTTCCTGACTAAAATATAACTGCCTTTCCTAGTTTGGAGGATAATTTTACTCCATTGTGCTTTATTTATTCTCAGTAGAACTTGTGGGAATTGTTCTGAGGATAATGTCAGGGTAATTGTTCAAAACTGAGCTACGGGCCAACCCAAGCGCATTCTCCTGGGAATAGCTTGGCTAAAATCTACAAAAGATCTCTTCTCTTATCAAAAATATTTCTTCTTAAACATAAAGACAAATGAGGAAAGGTTTGACACAAGATAAAAATAACAATGAAATAAGTCAGGAACTGAATGCCTTATGTGATCTTAGTGCATAGAGGACATATAAATGGCGGCTCCTGGTCCTATGTCTTCATGCTCTTTTTATAATAGGGTGATCTATAAGTCGCTTTCTGAGCATGGAGAAGGGGTGCCTTCTATACCCTTCCTTTCTCAGTAAGGGAGTATTGGCCATGAGGCAATACTAAACATTGGTAAATATGAAACCTCAGTGTTTCTCCAGCCCCTATCAATTTTTGTCAATTTTTTTTTTTTTTTTTTTTTTTTAGAGACAGGGAGAGAGAGGGAGGGGAGGGGCAGAGAAAGAGGGAGATTCTCAAGCAGGCTCTATGCCCAGCGCAGAGCCCAACACAGGGCTCGAACTCACGACCCATGAGATCATGACCTGAACTGAAATCAAGAGTCAGACGCTTAACCGACTGAGCCACCCAGGCGCCCCTAAATTTTTGTCAGGGAACTATACAAATAATGAACAATACAATGAACTATACAAATAACATGTTCTTATTGCAGAAACTTCGAAAGCATATTTAAGCCAAAAGAAAAAACAGAGATTATGTCATGGGCAGTCTGACCCCAGAGATAACCCGCGCTAACGTTGTGTGAAGACTTACACAGACACACGTACTCACTCGGCATACACCTCACTTGTAGTAATTACTGACGCAGTGATGCAGTGATGACAGTGGCTACAGGAACAAGCACCCACCAAAGCTCTAACAGGAGCGGGAACAGCGGGAGCTGCCAGGGGCAGGGTGGCAACAGTGGTAACAGGGGAATTCATAACCACGCGAGCCAAAACTGCAGAGGAAGCCATAGTACCTGCAGCAGCTGTACTGAAGGTGTCTTGAGAGACGCCACAGCAGAGGTAACAGTAATGATGGGAATAATGCCAGTGCAGAGTTACATGGCACAAACCAGGTGCCAAACACTGGCCTGAGTGTTTTACATCTAATATCTCAATTAATCCTCACAACAAGCTAATGACGTAAGCATACTAGTTGTGTCCCCATCTTATAGATGACAAAACTGATGTGCATTCAGGCTGAGTCACCTGCCTGTGATTACACAGTCTTTTTTTTTTCAAGATTTTATTTATTTATTAGAGAGAGAGAGGGTATAAGCAGGGGGAGCAGCAAAGGGAGAGGGAGAGACAGACTCCCCCCTGAGCAGGGAGCCTGATGCAGGGCTCGATCCCAGGACCCCAGGATCATGATCTGAGCAGAAGGCAGATGCTTAGCCGACTGGGCCACCCAGGTGCCCCAAGATTGCACAGTCTTAAGGGGCAGAACCTGAATGTGAACCCAGGCAGTCTTGGCCCCATAATCCACTCTTAACCACTACGCTGGCGGTAAAAAAGATAGTATATTTTGCAAACATTTTTCTCCTGTGTTTCATTATTCCTCAGCAACTTGCCACGATCCCTCTGTAGGTTTGTTTTTTTTTCAGAGTCTTTGTGAACTCCTAAAAAATAAAGGGCAAATTACCACGCTGTTTAATTTGTCAGTATCTTCAGTTCATATGGGCTTCCACATAGCTAGGTGCTTCATAAGTATTTGTGAATGGCTGTCAAAGCAACAAGAAATAAGTTTTCAGAATCCACACTGAAAGCAAGTAGAGTTGTATTGGGCCAAACACGCACCACTAATAGAATTGCTATTTAGTGCTGAAGGCAACGGCAGCTGAGGGGTTAAGAGAAACCATAAAAACAAACAAAAAAGGTAAATGTTGATGCTTTGGTTCCATTTTGTCTTCTGTAATTTTATATTTTGAAAGTTCAGGAGCACCTGGGTGGCTCAGTCGGTTAAGCGTCTGCCTTTGGCTCAGGTCATGATCCCATGTGAGCAGGGAGCTTGCTTCTCCCTCTGCTCCTCCCCCTGCTCATGTTTTCTCTCTCTCTCTGTGTGTGTGTGTGTGTGTGTCTCTCTCTCAAATAAATAAGTTAAAAATCTTTAAAAAAAAAGAAGAAAATTTAGGTTACAACTTATATTTGTAATATTTAATCTGTTTATATCCCTGGGGCTGTCCTTATACAAAAGATTCCCTCTGCCCTCAGAAAACTGTAATCGTAAAGACTGAAACGAAAATACACTCCAATGCGTTAGTAAAATGTTACCTCCTGAGTGAGGGGAAATACTGAGTCTTGGGCAAAATATGTAAGTCCTAACATGTTTGAATTCCCATGTCCTTTTTAATGATTTCAGACTGCATGCCCAAAGCGTCAAAATTAGAAGTAAATATGCTGCAAACATAACATAATTTTACGGGAAAAAAGTGACCTCAAAGTTATCTCAGGACTTTTCTGCTCAGGGTTCCAAGCTGAACTTTTGATGATAGGACTTGATTTAATTTCCAAGCCTCTTATCTGTAGTTTATTCTTGTTACTGCAGTTGCTACTGGTTTTTAACTTGTACACAGGAAACCAGTGCCAATCAATTTCGTTCCCATGGTGACAGGAAACCCTGGTTGGTCAGATGTTGATTGTGCTTGCTATTCATGCTCCACCCATCATACTTTCTTCCCTTTTGGCTGAACTTAAGACAAATTAATCAGTGCTCGACATCTGGCAGACAGTTTTGGTGTCTTCTCAGTGATTTGTTGACGGGCACAGTTAAAAAGTAAAAATCCAGGGCATGAAACTTGTAGACACTCGCTATAAACGCTGCCAGGGGTCCTTCATAAGGCTTTGCGTGGAAGGCCCATCTTTACACGTTTTAACTGAAAATGTGAATTTTCTCAAGTAATGAGACATCTGTTGCATAAACAGTTCACCTTTTTCATGGTAGTGAGTGGCTTACCTCACCCTATTGTAAATTCCAGATATGAAATGTGTGACAGAGGACAAGGAAAGACTCAGAGAATGTTAAGCATTTTAACAGGTCTCTGCTGTTTGTGATTAATCTTTAGCCACCTGCGTGTTTTCTTCCTAGTAAAGTCTGATTCCTCATAAACATACGCTTTATCACTGAGCACTCTGAGAGCGGATGTTGGTACCCAGAACATGACAAATAAGATAACTCAGAATTGAAATCTAAGTGTAAAATCAAGCCAGATGATCGCCCCATTCCTCGAAGCCAAGCTTCTTTGGAGCCTCTTCTTTCAAACTCACTGTTTATGATTCTGTAAAAAGAAAAATGACCAACTGGCTACTAGCCTTGTGAACTATTTTCAGAAGTCATTAGTTTTAAAGACAGTGGGACTATCTGATTTTATCAGGTCTAGCAATAGTAGAGATCATGAGAAATGTACAAGAAATGTGGTGGAGCGTTTTTTTGGGGGGGGTTGGGTTTTTTTGTTTGTTTGTTTGTTTTTCTGTATAGGAAGACGAAGGAAGGTAACAATACAGGAAGGTGAGATTAAGATAAACCTAAAAAGGGCAGGTATGTTGGACCGGATAGGCTTTTCCTGTTCCTAAAATGTCTTGTGTTCTTACACAGGAAAAGCATTCTTATTCACCCGCAGCATTTGGAAGTCCTAGGCACAAGACCTAAAAGTGCCCTGGGTTGTGGTGGTAAGAAATCAGGAAAGAGGTGGGTGGGAGAGGAAGCGTCCATGGTAAGTCCATAACCAGGATGAATTTCCCAAGGGGCAGAAGAGTTTGACCATTTATTCATCCATGTCTCCTTTATTTTGAGAACAAACTCTGATAGTTTATTCTTTCCTCATATTTCCCACACCAAAATTTGAATACATTTAAAATTAGGGTCAACTCAGGGCATAGAGTCACCAAAGAATCGGTAAGCATGCTCATCGAGAGCTTGCTGTTCTTGCTGACTCTGTCAATTACGGTATCATCCAACCACCCTCCCAAAGATTTCTTTCCTAGCTGTATTAGCAGGGGGAGAATGTTGATCCACTAGAGGCCAGGCCTGCAAAATAAAGACTGAATGCTAGAAAAAGTTTGCAACGTTGTAAATCCTAATATTTTGCGGAGCCATAATCTGGGTTTTACCAATAGCGAAGTAGCAGAAAAGCCCAAGACACTAAATAAATATTTTTAAGCAGTCAGGGAGACTTGGCATTGGCCAAGGCCCTTTAAAAAATCTAGTCGTGAACCCACATAGAATCTGGCAGCCCACCTGAAATGCATTGGAAAGGCATTTAATATTCTCCCAGTTTCTCCCTCATTTTAGTTCCCAGTTTGATTTGCATGACCATCTCTTTGGACGGGAAAAATCCTCTGTGTGCCTGCTCTTCTTCCCACCTCTGATCCCATTGCAGCGGCAAGGAATATACCCAAGTGTGTGTGTGGGGGGGGGTGGCTGCCAATTGTTATTCACAATAGTAGTGGGTGCCCCTGGTGAGACGCTAGCCAGGAGAAATGAGTGTCTATTCCTGGGCAGCAGTGTTACCAGGGGCAATGTTGACTCTGACTATAACCAAAATTGTTCCCCTGGTTCTTTGGCATCGTCTCTAACCTACGAAGCCGAAAGCTTTAGGATGTTTGGCAGTAGCATGCATAAGTAAGTGCTTTTGCAGGGCATCCAAGGAATAGAGATAACAATGGGTAAATGTCTGCAATGCAATTTCTATCAGGGACATATGGCTAGCACATTTTTCTGGATGGTCATGTTTATATAACACATGCATTTTAAATAAGGAAACCTCTCTTGGCCTACCTAGAATAGAAAGCATCAATGCTACGAAGCAGCCCTCTGTATAAGCAAACGCTGTCCAGTGAAGAACCAAATCTGAGCTTTAATCTGAACCCAGACAGAAAAAGTTGTTACAGCAGTTGTAAGGGAATGGAGGAAATAAGATCGTTTATTGGGCATATTTAAGTATAGGATAACATCTTAAGGTCTAGTATTAGTACTAATAAAAAAAAAAAAAGTCCCAGAATAACTATTCCTCTGTATGGAGAGCAAAGAACTAGAACAGCCTTGATACATCTCTGTGAGTATTTACCATTTGTTGAGCAGCTGCTATGTGTCAGGTACTGTACAAGATGCATTGTGGCTATATAATATTATTTCCTCCTCATAACCAACTCAGGAAGAGAGATTTTCATAATCACAACTTTAATGATGAGGAAACTGAAACACAGACATTCAAGGAAATGCCACAGAGTCTATAGGCTGCAGAGTCGAGCCCAGGTGTGTGTGCTAGCAAAGCTCACACTTCTTCCTATTTCCTGCCACCCCTGATGCCCAAGACACTCCGTAATTCCTCTGCTTTAGCCTTGTATATGGATATATTCTTATGAATACAGATATCCATAATTAGACTGTATTCAATTTTGTTGGTGGAAAAATGGAAGCATTCTAAAATAAAATCATTTTGTTTCGCCTACCCTGCCTAAACCCATCCCATTCGGAGAGGAGCTGGTGGTGCCCCCTTCCACCCCTAGATGGCACCGTTGCGCCACTCACAGAGGGAAAAATTCAGGGTCAACAGCAGGTTGGGCTTTTGCTTTTGTTGGGAGACGTCTGAGCAGTTCATTTCTCTGTTCCCCCAAATCCTGCTGGAGATATTTGTTGCCTTTTTAAGATTTAAAGCCAAATGAGGTAGACAGGGAAAGGGCCACGTAAATCCGAAAGCAGATGGGGAGTTGCAGAAACCTCCCTTCCCTGAGATTCCCTTATCATCTATAGAAGGCAGTCCCAGCAGGGACGATGTTCGTTCCTTCAGACAGTAGATGCACTCAACGGGGCTTCCCAGCGCCCTTGTCCTTGGCCCTTCAGAAGATGCTTATGTGAGATCAGTTACAGAAGGCTTTTACTTCTTTTTTGTTAGCAGTGGTAAAGATTTAATAGACAGGGACGCAAGAGCAGTAGAATTTGGGTGCTTCAGCTTTTGCAATTTGCATCCTAAAAAAGGAAGGATTTGTTGCTCTCTTGCTCCCCCTCCTAACAAAACAATTAACACAATTTACTCAAGGAGTTTTCGAAGTTCCAGGAGCATTTGTAATAAAAAGGGGTTTCTTGATAAAGCACAATTTCGCTGTGGAACTAAAGGGGAGGGAATTTCACGGCAGGAAAGGGTGGGGGTGGGGAGTCAGGCAACGTTTGCATTTGTGAACTCTGGGTTCCCGCAATGGTACTGAGTCTTACTGAGGGCAGCCCAGGAGCGAACTGGCAGTACATCAGAAAGCATGATTATGAGGGAAAGCTGAAATGGCCCTCGCATCAGCTGTTTTCCTCCACAGGATACTGGGTGATTCCTGTCCCAACCAGATACTGATTACTTAAAGCTTAGCCCAAGAGTTCTTGTCAAAAACGATTTCCGTAGTATATTTTGACTTGCTGAGGTCTGAAGAACTTTTGGAATTTGTTAGGTGTGGGCCTGAACTTAACGAACTCCATCCGTTTGAACAGATTGTCTTAAGCACCTCGTTTTTATCTCCTTTAGGGTTTTCTGAATGTTCTTATCTGACATGTAGAATTAGTGGTGGAAAATGTGTGCGTTGATAATTCAGACACGTGAAAGTAAAAAAAGTTCAAAGAACTTACCTTCACATCGTCTTATGCAATACTTCAAACATGTGCTACCTGCTATAAATGTTTCGGTCTGAAAATTCGTGTATTCGTCTCTCTCTCCATTAGAATTGCATTTCTGAAGTTTTATATGTATTTCATCTCATCTATAATACAGGCAAACTCAAAATATTCAAATTGTTGAAGACTATTTGTTAGAGTGAGTAAGTTTCCTTCACAGGAGACACAAAGAATTTATGTAACATCCAGCTTTTCCAAAATATTCTGCCAAATATTCAACCCAGAATGGTAAGACACAAAAAGAGTGTGTGTTTGTATATTAAGCAGTGGACCATGAAGTCTTTTTTAAAAACCTTTCTTTAGAAGTATAAGTACCATTGTTCAGGTTTACAGTACTTTGTTGTTTCAAATGTCCAGCAGTCAAAAAGCAATTCCCAATACAATATATAATATAATATTCAAATCAAAATCACAGATTTTTAAAAACTCATTTCATCCTGCAGTCAGACTTTTAACTTGATGAATTTTCAAGGACTGTGACTGTGTGAGATTTTTTAAAAAGGTGTTATTTTTCATTTCTTAGCATGGATCCCTATTCATAAAATCAATAAGCATTCTTACAGGAAAAACACTGATGAGCTATTAGGTTTTACATTACGATTGTTCAGTACATAGTAAAAGCAAACATTATCTTTTTCTATTTGGAATCAATAAAAACATTATGATAAAGAGAAGAAACAATTCATTTCTAATCAGTCTTGAAAATCTCTGGGGGCTTCATTCTTATTTCCCTTCCCACATCTACAAATCTCTGCCATGCACAAAAGAAAGGCATGCATGCACAGAAGGAACTGAAAATTAAGTCAATTATGTCTCACTTTGGTAGGGTGACTAGGCATTCTGTAGATAATGGGACATGTCCTATATTTAATGATTTCGTCCTGCATCCTATACTGACTTTGTCAAGATGCCCTAAACGTCCTGTATTCCACTTTTTAAATTAAATTACAAAAATTGGCAGTTACAACTATTTTTCCAATCTAACTGGGCATCCTGTCTTTTTATTTGCTAAATGTGGTGACTCTGCACCTTGTCATCCCTCTTAGAGTCTTTTAGGAGTTAGATTCATTCATATATTTCTGAAGTCCACTCTTACCATCAAATATGACCATTTTCAGAATGAAATGTCATGGGTATAGCTTAGGACCACGTCACATGCTCAGGTGACAGAGTTAGTTGGCATTTAAAGTTATTCTAGTCTTCTGTCCTCCCTTTACCTGAAAGGTGGTTTATCCATGTAGATGTATATATGTTTTCCTTGTTGATTATTAGATCATTCACAGAAACATGACCCGGAGATCTAAAAATAAAAATTGAATATTTCAGAGATTGAGTTGTCTAGATAAATGTTAGGATTTCTATGTTGAGGTCTCTGGTAAAAAGAAACAATGAATTACTTATAAAATGATACCTGAAGGAGAATAGTTTGTTAGAGAAACAAGGAATATTCTTATAGCCGTTGTTCAAAAGCCTGTTTTTACATATTCTCCACTGCCATCTGCCTTGGAGAAGTGCCTTTGAATATATTAAATTTAGAACATTTTAATTTTGTCTTTACAGTTATAGACATCCTTTGGATGGCAAATTCTTATAGTGAAAACTTAATGA
This sequence comes from Callorhinus ursinus, assembly GCF_003265705.2. Taxonomy (NCBI): domain Eukaryota; kingdom Metazoa; phylum Chordata; class Mammalia; order Carnivora; family Otariidae; genus Callorhinus; species Callorhinus ursinus. Next base: position 34,313,981 of record NW_027397076.1, read on the forward strand.
TTACCAGTTGTATGGTAGAAGACATATTCAAATGGCTTCCTTGATAGACAACTAAAATGTTATTTTAAGCAACCTTTCACGAATAGTGATCATAGCTGGTATGGTAGATACTCTGTTGTACCATCTCAGGTGCTTACCATCTTGTGTACCCAAAGCAGCTGAAAGAAGCCACTACGTAAGTCTAGATAATCCAGACCATGGTTTTGAAGTGTGTGTATCCACACCAAGAAATGTGGGAAATGGTCCATTGGGATGCAGAAAAAGATTAGAAAAATTATTTATATTTGTTTTTATTTTGTCCTTTCCTATTTCAAATCTTATAAATGTTTTATAATTTGCATAATACGTAAATACAACAGTACATGTATGTGATTTGTAAATAAATAACCTTTAGTGGAGATGCACCTACCTTTTTTTTACTAAACTATAGGAAGAAATGAAAATTACTAATAATTTTTCTACCTGAAAATGGAAGGTAAATTTAGAGTGCAGATATGGTAGAATCAATCCAAATGTTTTATAGTGTGATCATAATTCCAATATTCTAATAATGCTGTCCTGTTATAAAAGCTTAGAAGCTGGTAGAGGGGGAAATAAAAGAGGTAAAGAGGTTGCTTTTTATAATGCCTTAAATAACAAAGAAAATTTACTTTTGCCATACTTGATATATAGTAAAAGTTTATATTGATTATACCTCTCAAAATTGTTCCTTCAGAGATATTTGCACAAATAAACAAAGATAGAATTCAAAAACATCCACTGTAACATTGTTTGTAATAGCAAAAAGAATTGGAAATAAATATCTATCATTAGATATTTATCAATATGTATATGTTATCATATATTTATTATTATTAAATGTACATTGTTACTCTAATAAAACAAGCTTTCCAATACACAATGTAAAAACTACACAACTCTTAGAAGAAAATGTACGTGTAAATCTTTGTGCCTTGGCATTAGCCAATAATTTCTCTCAGAAACACAACCACGAAGGAAAAAATAGGTAACTTGGATGTCACCAAAATAAAAGCCTTGTGCTTCAAAGGAGACCGTAGTGGGGCACCTGGCTGGCTCAGTGGAAGGAGCATGTGACTCTTGATCTCAGGGTCATGAGTTTGAGCCCCATGTTGGTGTAGAGATTACATAAATAAATAAATAAATACCTAAAAAAAATGGGGAAAGACTATAGTCAGTGATGTCCAAAGAACAGAACAGATGTGTGTAGACACACACACACACACACACACACACACACACACCACAGAAAGAGATTCATTATAAGGAATTGGCTCACATGATTGTAGAATCTGGCAAGTTCCAAGATCTGCAGGGTGAGTCAGAAAGCTGGAGACCTAGGGGAGCCAGTGGTGTATTTCTAATCTAAGGCTGACAGACTTGAGGCTCAAAAAAAAAAGCCCATGTTTCAGCTTGAGTCCAAAGGAAAAAAATTGATGTCCTAGTGCAAAAGCTGTCAAGAAGGACTAATGCCCTGTTATTTGGGAGAGGGTGAACCTTTTTGTTGTATTCAGGTCTTCCATTGATTTGAGGAGGCCCACCCATATTACAGAGGGCAATCTGCTTTACTCCAGTCTACCAGTTTAAATGTTAGTCTCACTCCAAAACACCCAGAATAATGTTTGAACAAATATCTGGCCACCACAGCCCCGTCAAATTGATACATGAAATTAACCATCACAGATTCTATCAAGAACATGAAAAGACAATTTACAAAATTGCAGAAAAAAATTGTAAGTCATATATCCAATCAGGGTCTAATATTCAAAATATAGAAATGACTTTAAAACTGAAAAATAAAAAGACAAAAATTACCCAGTTTAAAAATGAGCAAAAGATTTGAATAGATATTTCCCCATAGAAGATGTACAGATGGCCAATAAGCACATGAGAAGATGCTCAACATCCTTAGTAATTAAGGAAGTGCAATCAAAACCACAAGGAGTTATGACTTCACATCAACTAAGATGGCTGTAATCAAAATTATGGATAATAGTGAGCATTGGCAAAGTTGTGGAGAAATTGGAGCCTTCATACATCGCTGATGGGAATGTAAAATGGTGCGGCCACTTTGGGAAGACATTTGGCAGTTTCTCAGAAAAATTAAATCTAGAGTTTCCATATGACCAAGCAGTTCTACTGCTAGGTGTGTACTGAGAGAAATGAAACATATGTCCACACAAAAATGTGTGCAGAAATGTTCTTGGCAGAGTTACTTATGATAGCCAAAAGTGGAAACAATCTAAATGCCCATCAACTGATAAATGAATAAATAAGCATGGTATATCCATACAACAGAATTCACTGTACTATAAAAAGAAATGCATTAGTGATACAACATGGATAAACCTTGAAAACATGATGCCAAGTGAAATTCACCAGACAGAACAGGTCATATGTTGGATGACTCCATTTATATGAAATGTCCAAAATAGGCAAATTCATAGACACAGAAAGTAGATTAGTGGTTTCCAAGGACCAAGAAGAGGGAAGAACAGGGAGTAACTGCCTGGGTAGGTAGTTTCTTTTATGGGCTGAGGAAACTGTTATAATTTATATTAATTTATATAAAATGTTATAAATTAGCTGCTACAATGCTTACACAATTCTGTGACTATACTAAAATCATTGAATTGAACACTTTAAAAAGGTGAATTTATGGTATGTGAACTATATCTCAATAAAGATGGGGAAAAGCATATATAGCATTAATTTTATATCAAAATGTTGGCTGTTTCTAGAAAATTAGTGGGATGTTGCTTCTGGCATTTTTTTTTAATTTTATTTGATTTGGTTGAAACATGCTAACTTAGAACATTTTTATTTATGGAAAAGCAAAGGGATATATTTCCTACAGCAAGTATAAAATTGTCCTTTCCATGACAAATTTCAGTTCACTCTTGAAAATGTGTATGTCATTTTGCATTCCAGAAATATTTATTTTTTACCAGTCCATCTGCTCCTTGGTCATAATAGAGATATTAAAACACAGTATCCAAAGTAAGAATTCTTTACTCTGGTATGCATGATATATGCGTTTGGGTGAATGGCCATTTGGTTTACAGGGTGATCCTGCAATTATTCCATCTGAGGGCGGATAAGAGAAGACACAGAAATAAAAGCGAATTACTACGAATGGCATCAAATCAACAAATCTCTATTACTTGAGGGGAAAGGCTTATTTTAACTATTGGCAACTATGTTTAATAATTTACATTTAACTAGGCATCACTGATAACATGATTGTATATTTACATTGGCAAGAATGCAATCATGGTAATCAAATCAAGTGCTACTCTCTTCATTTATCGCTAACACTCTTCCAGGTAATTGAGGCCTTCCTTCCATCTGAGAAGTGATGGTACTTTAGATATAGTCCGTGGCCACAGAGTAATCCAGAAAAGTCATTGACTCTTCACTGGCCAAAGGAAGCAACTCCCTACTCTGAAATTTCAAGGTGAAAGGTCAATGACCTTCATCCTGGTTTATTCCTAAAGCATTCTAACTGACCAAAGCCCGTTGTTTTTTTTTTAATATTGCTATTTCATTTTATTTATTTTAAGTAGACTCCACGCCCAACATGGGGCTTGAACTCAAGACCCCGAGATTAAGAGTTGCGTGCTACCGACTGCACCAGCCAGGCGCCCCCTGGGTGGTACACTTTTAAATGAACCCTGAACAAACACAGGAATGTGTATTTAAATAAACTGGTGTTCTTGGATAAACATTTGGGAAAACTGGATACGGTAGATTTTCACAATCTGGACTGAGTTCATTTTAGGTAAAGGTAGAACTTGTGCTCTGGTTGATGACTTAAGATATCTGCCTCTTATATTCAGTGAGTGAGGGACTTCTAGAAGCTTTCAGATAGATATTAAATTTAGTTACTTTTTAAAATATCTATTTTTTTCCATAAATGTGAACATTTTCTTTGTGAAAATGTAATTTTTATAAGTGTTCCTAATGACTTAAAGGAAGTTCAAGGCTTTGGTATAAAATGATGTGCTCTTGAAAATCAGTACATAACCTCTATTCCTATAACTTCGTAGGCATGACTCTATTCCATGACAGGCTACATCATATTCCAACCATCTCTAAGGGTTTCTTTCCTCACAGTCTGTCAGGTCTTCAAGACCAGAAGCTATGCCCTATTAACCTTGGCTACTTAGGTTACTTAGGGCTCAACATGGTTTCTAGAAAAATAGTAGGTGCTCAATAAATGCTTGTTGCACTAATTTCATCACAGCTTTGTGGTTAAGAATGAAGTCTCAGGAGCCACGCTACCTCTATTCACATACCTTACTGTATGACTTTTGATAAATCACTTAACATCTTTAGCTTCCCCATATATAGAAGAGGAAAATATCGTAATAACTTTCTGAAAAGTTAGTGTAGAAATTAAATGAGATAATACAAGTAAACTACTTCTTGCAAGCTTAGCTTAATTAGCATTAGGTGCTATCATCATCGTCATCATTAGTAGCACTTATATTATTAGTTAGATTATATTATTACAACATTACTAGCCCCAGAACCACCTGGGGAGCATGGGCACTTTTCACCCAGGCCCAGCTGGTTATTGCTCCAGGACTTGAATGCAGAAACTAAGTTAGCACTTCTGCCTGACTCTAGTTAGGGGAAAGATACAGTCAGTAAAAATCAGTGCTTTCTCTTTTCTCCCTTCTCTTTTCCTGCAACCTCTTCCACCATCTACCCAGAGGGGACAGAAATGAGGAAATTTGCACTCTGAACACAAATATATAACAAGCAGAGGTTCCAAATGAGCTCTGAGAGAAGAGAGGGTACCCTTATAAATTTCTGGTATGTGTGTGTGTGTGTGTGTGTGTGTGTGTGTGTGTGTGTGGTGTGAGAAGGATTTTAATTAAATTTAATATCTAATCGGAAAGAGACTGGGAAACATACACTGAAGTAAAAGCAATGCAGGTCATCACAGCAACTCAGAGATGTATGAAGAAAATTTGTCTCCATGGTTACCTTTACTAAGAAATTTGCTGCCTATTGCTAAGCAGGCAGAGTGATACAGATATATGGAATCTTGAGCTGTGTGATAAAATGGCCCTATATTTTCACTCGTGAAGCCCATGGTGGGAATTTACTGTTGCTGACATGTATTATTTTTATTTTATAAGATTTTATTCTCTAAAATTTCTACTGTATTATGCAAACACATACACATGTTGGCCAAAAACTTTTCCATTGATGTCCCACAAATATTCAGAGCTGCCACTGTCCCGGGGTCTATGCATATATTCCTGTGATGCTTTATAGCTCTTATCATTTAAAAACAGTCTTTCTGGGAAATGTTTTCAGTACTTCTGGCCCATTCTTTTCTCCATCCTTCTTTCCTACTCCTTCCTTCCCTCCTTCTTTCCTTCCCTCTAACAATCAATAAAACTTTTATTAAACTTTTAATAAATAGGCATTTTTATTACTAAAATGATGTTATGACAAAATTATAAAAGATTGATTATAAGGTCTTGACAATTTTTTTACCACTAATTCCAGAACTTTTTCACCACCCCTTACCCATTAGAATTCACTCCCCAGTACCCTACTCTTCAACCTCTGGCAACTACCAATCCACTTTCTATCTCTAAGGATTTGCCTAGTCTGGACATTTCATATAGATGGAATGATGAAATATGTGACCTTTTGTGTCTGATTTCTTTTATTTAATCTTTTTAAGGTTCATTCATGTGGTTGCATGTATCAGTACTTTATTCCGTTTTGTGACTGAATAATATTATGTTATATGACTTTACCACATTTTGTATATTCATTCACCAGTTGATGAACATTTGGATTGTTTCCACTTTTAACTATTATGAATAATGGTGCTGTAAACATTAATGTACAAGTTTTTGTGTGGACATATGTTTTCATTTCTCTTGGGTATACACCTAGGACTGGAATTACTTGGTCATATGGTAACTATAGGTCCAACTTTTTGAGTAACCTCCAAACTGTTTTTCCAAAGCAACTATACCATTTTATATTGCCACCAGCAATGTATGAGGGTTCCAATTTCTCCATATCCTCACCAACACTTGTCATTGTCCATCTTTCTTATTAGTCATCCTAGCAAGAGAGAAGTAGTATCTCCTTGTGGTTTTGATTTTGTAATGCCTAATGATGTTGAACATCTTTTCTTATTTATTCTGGATTCTCAAGTCTATCCCATTGATCTATATATCTATTCTTATGCCAATGCCACACTGTTTTGGTTAGTGTAGCTTTGTAGTAAGTTTTGAAATCAGGAACCATGGGTCTTCCAACTTTGTTCTTCTCAATATTATTTTGGCTATTTGGGTTCCTTGCATTTGAATATGAATTTTAAGATCGGCTTGTCAATTTCTGCAAAAAAGCCAGCTGGGATTTGGCAAAGACTGTGTTGACATTGTAGATCAATTTCAGAAGTATGGCCATCTTAATATTAAGTCTCCTAATACATAAATATGGGATGTCCTTCCATTTATTTGGGTCTTCTTTAATTTCTTTCAATAATGTTTTGTAGTTTTGTAGTTTTTAGTGTACCACCCTTTTGCAAAATTTATTCCTAAATATTTAATTCTTTTTGATGATATTGTAAATGGAATTGTTTTCTTAATTTCATTTTTGGTATTTGTTGCTAATATAGAGAAATACAATTGATTTCTTCTATTGATTTTATATCATGAAACCTTGTGGAACTGGAGCATTACTTTTAGCATCTTTTTGTGGATTCCTTTGACTTTTCTATATATGAGATCATGTTATCTGCAAACAGAAATAGCTTTATTTCTTCCTTCCCAATCTAGAGTTCTGTTTGTTTGTTTCATTATCTCGTCTAATTGCCCTGGCTAAGAATCTCTGGTACAATGTTGAATAGAAGTAGAAGAGTATTTGTGCCTTACTTGCACAAGAAAGTGTGCCTGATCTTAGATGGAAAACTGAATATTTCACTGTTAAGGATGATGTTAGCTGTGGTGTTTTATAAACATGCCCTTCATCAGGTTGAAGAAGCTGTCTTCTACTCCCAGTTTCTTCAGAGCTTCTATCATAAAAGAATGTTGGATTTTGTCAAATGCCTTTTTCCGAGTCTATTGAGATAATATGTGGTTTTGTCTTTTATCCTTTTGATAAGGCATTATTACATTGTTTGATTTTTCCCTTATCAAACTAACCTTGCATTCCTGGGATAAACCTTATTTGGTCATGCTATGTAATCTTTTTTATATGTTGCTGAATTTGGCTTGTTAATACTGTGCTGAGAATTGTTGCATCTAGATTCATATTGATATTGATGCCTATTAATACTGAGCTGTAATTTTTTTAATATTCTTTGGCTTTGGTTTGAGGCTGATGCTGGCTTCATATAGTGAGCTATGAATTGTTTCCTCCTCTCCTGTTTTTTGAAAATGTTTTTGAATGATTGATGTTAATACTTCCTTAAACATTTGGTAGAATCCACTAAAGTCATTTTGGTCCTAGGCTTTTCTTTATAGGAAGTTTTTAAAATTATTAATTCAGTCTCTTTATTTATTTTGATTCTATTTAGATGAGTCTACAAATTATCTATCTCATATTCAATCAGTTTCAGTAGCTTATGTCTTTTTAGGAGTTTGTCAGTCTGGGTTATCTAATTTGTTGGTATCCAGCTGTTCATAGTATTCCCTTATAATCTTTTTATTTTTGTAAAGTGGGTAGTGATGTCCCTTCTTTTATTTGAGATTTCAGTTGAGTCTTGTCTTTATTTTTTTCTTGCTCAGCCTAGCTAAAGATCTGTCAATTTTGTTGATCTTCTCAAAGAACCAACTTTTGGTTTCATTGACTTTCTCTATTGATTTTCTAGTCTCTATTTCATTTATTTCTGCTCTAATCTTTACTGTTTCTTTCCTTCTGCTTGTTTTGCTCTTCTTTTTCCATTTCCTAAGGTTTGGTTCTATTCAGATTGATCAGCTATTCACCATATATCACTCCAAACAACTTTTGACTATTTCCAAAATACAAATCCACCCTAAAAGACAAATATTTTTCACCACCAGAGATATTTTAAAAGAATGGGCAGGAGAGGACTTCTAGAATGGCAAAGTAAGAACATCCAAAATCCAATCCTCCATAAAAACAATGAGAATACTAGCAAAAATGCTCAAAATCGACTTTTTAGAACTCTGGAAATTAGGGGTGCCCGGGTGGCTCAGTCGTTAAGTGTCTGCCTTTGACTCAGGTCATGATCTCCGGGTTCTGGGATCGAGCCCTGCATCAGGCTCCCTGCTCAGCGGGAAGCCTGCTTCTCCCTCTCCCACTCCCCCTGCTTGTGTTCCCTCTCTCACTGTCTCTCTCTGTGTCAAATAAATAAATAAAGTCTTTAAAAAAATAAAAAAATAAATTAAAAAAAAGAACTCTGGAAATTAACCAGAGGCTTGCAACAATTTGAGAATTTATTCAAGAAAAACAGCTGAATCTTAGTAAGAATGGTGAACTTTGTGGTATTTTTACAATATCCCCTCCCCAAAATGTTACTACAGCCAGACATTTTATAATGATAAAAAAGTCAATCCATCAAGAAGACATAAGACTTGTTATCATATATACACCTAACAACAGAGCATAAAGATGGACAGAATTGAAGGCAGAAACAGGTAATTCAACAATAATATTAGGAGAGTACAATAACCCATTTTTAATAATGAACAGAAAACCAGACAGAAGGTTAACAAGCAAATAAAAGACTTGAACAAAACTATAAAACATAGACCTAACAGATATCTATAGAACTCTGTACCCAATAACAGCAGAATACAAATCCTTCTCAAATGTACATGGAATATTCTCCAGAATATGCCATAAATGTAAATAAATCTTAAAAGATCAAAATCATACAAAGTATATTCTCTGATCAAATGGAATGAAATTAAATATTAATATAGAAGGAAATTTGGGAAATCCACAAATAAGTGGAAATTAACTGCATAGTGTTAAATAACCAATGTGTCAAAGAAGGTAACACCAAAGGATATTAGAATATATTCTGAGATGAGTGAAAATGAAAATACAACATTCCAAATTATCTGGATGCAGTGAAAGCAGTGTTTATCCTTGTCAAAAGTTTAGCTTTCAACTGGCTCCACAAAGATCCAAATCATGCTGGCTACCTTTTGTAGCATGGTTGAGATTCTAATCACAGAATACCTTCAGTAATGTGTACAGCTGCATAATATTGCAAATTTAAAGAAAAAATGCTTGATCAACATATTTCTAAAGCTCTTATTCTATTCCCATCATGACGACACAGTTCCATGCATGCAAGGACTCCCAAAGTGGGCATTTACTCTAATATAAATATGCAGACAATGCCTGATAATCTGTGCAGGGGCAAGAAGAAGAAGTTTATCAACCTATCTGATTTTTTAAAGGGAAAAATTGTATAGGCGCCAGCTGCTTATACTACCTGGAGCCCTCCAAGTAGTCAAGTTTTCTCTTTTCAACGATTAATTCCTGAGATGTATTATCAACATGCACTCTAACTGCAACCAGGGGTGAAATTACTGCCTTGCCACAGTTTAACTGCAAATTATCAGAATTATCAGTGTCAGTTATGTTGCTTTATAGCTATATGTTGTATTGTGCTATTGAGGTATAAAATTGCCCCTTCATTGCTTGCAGCTACACTTGTGAGCCTAACATAATGTGTAGAGTTGCCAAATCACTATCTGGTATACCTGAAACTAATGTAACATTGTGTGTCAACTATACTTCAATGGTATATAATATATTATATTTAATGACATTATATATAATATATATTATATAAAAATTATAACATAAAATTTATTACATATGTATTAAATACATTTAATGCTAAAAAAAGAAAAATTAATGCCAAGTCAATTGCATATGTATTGTAAAAAAAAAGTTTTTAACTGAAAAAGAAGTCAACTTAAAAAGAGTTAGATTTCCCTAAGAATTTCAGAATTCAGTTTTTGAAAATGGGACTGCAACCAGATGAAAAACAAACAAAAAACTGAAGAAGCTGAGTTGTATTTTTTCTTTCTTTTAATTTATTTTTATTATTTTTATAAATTTATTTTTATTATGTTGAATTGTATATTTTTTGATGATTTTACAGTTTAGCTGAACTTGATGGATCATTATAATCATGAGTGTCATTTCTGGTCCTGAAAGTACATGAATATACTTAATTTATTTCGTTCAGTACTAAAAGAGTTCTTTGGTAATTGCTTAAAAAGAGAGCTATTCATTGCATTGTGTTACTTAGGAAATTGTGTGTGTGTGTGTATGTATACATCAGCTAGAAGTCAAAGAAAGATTTCTCATTTCAGAAAGAATGGTTTTTTTCATTGAGACTTATTAATGTTCATTCAGCATCATCTTTTTCTTAAGTAATTATATAAACTTGGAAAACTAAACTTAGGAACTAAAATTAGAGCTACCATCATTTTGTTTTTTTGTTAAAAAGGAAACAGCCTCCTCACCATGAGTGACAGTCAAAACAATACTAAATGCCAAAAAGAAGTAAAAATTAATCATACTTGGTTACAAAGCAAAGCACTGCTTTCTTTTTTTCCTTTTTTTACTAACAAAAGCATCATAGCTCTTTAGGACGTTAATGCTAGATTTCATTGATACTTAAATAAGACTCAAACTAAGTATCAACTGTAGTACTTACTGTACCTGGATAAGCATGGCATCTCCATTCTACATTTCCAACTTCTATCTAACGTGATCCCCCACTTTTCCTATCTTCAGAAGGATTGGAAAAGCCATCACAGCACAGTAATTACACATAGTATTACCTTATCTAATTACTCAAAATCACTCATACACACAGACAACAAAAGTGTTACTCTCCATGTGTTCAGGACTGGATCCAGAGGGAGGATCACAGTCTTTGCCCTCAAGGAGTTCACACTTTAGGGTAAGTCATTTCTAGTGAATATATTGGAAACATACTGGAAAAATTGCTAAGAGGTTTCAGAGGAGAAAAATCCCTAGAGTTTGATTATCAGATTTTAAATGCTCAGATATCATTTGGGTGAAATCTGGAAGAAAACATACCGGACTAAGAGACTTTGGAGTTATGAAAGCTTGCTAGGGAGCTACTGCAAAGGTCTGACTATAGATGAAGAGGGTCTGAGCTAATTCCATGTCAGTGAGCCCCAAGAGTCAGCCTTCCTGCCTCTTCCATGTTGCATGTGTTTAGTGACTTCTCCAAACTCAGAGATTTTGAGTTAGTGTTTGGAACTCTTCAGTCTAAAAATGATCGTGGAAATGCACAAGCGTTTAGATACAAGGCTATTTATTTGCAGTCTTGTCTATAATTGTGAAAAGTTGAAAACAAGTTGATGTCCAAAAATAAGGTATTGGATAAACAAACTACAGTACATCCATAAAATGGAATACTATACAGTGTTTAAAAATAGTTTTTAAATAAATTTGAAGACATGAAAAGATATTCACGATATATTTAGTTTAAAAGCAGGTCATAAAGGAATATGTAGAGTAAAAATCTAGATGTTGTCATACATACATATAAGGAGTTGAAGAACATACCCATAAAATGTTATTAGCAGTCATTCTAAGTGTTGGTATTATGGGATATTTTTCTTTGTTTTTGTTATCTATAGTTTTAGGTTTTCTACAGTGAATATGCATTATTTTTGAATCTAAAAGAAGTTATTAACTTTAAGGACATGAGGTAAGAATTTTAAGGGCTCGAGGTATGAAAAATGGTCTCAACTTAAGAGGACCACTGATTTTGTATATGTAACATTGTCACTGACTTTTCATCACTAACCAACTTTTCCAACATAGCCTTCTTCAAATATTTAGCAGTGTTTATGCCACATAGCTCCCACACAGCTATTTATGCATAGAGTGAGGTAAGAATTACCATGTGATCGTTATTAACTACTATAATCATTCACATATGTATATTATATGCCAGATACTGGCTGGAAATGTTCACATATCTTTGCTTCTTTAACTTTTATAAGGTGAATCAACCCTGTGAGTTTTATTATCATCTGCATTTACAGATTAAGTTGTCTGAGGCCCTGAGCTTAAGTAAAGCACAGAGCACTGGTTTAAACTCACATTCCAAGGTCAGTGCTCCAAGAAAGATATAACAAGTTCAATTTATGTTTATTTTTTTAATGATTGTTTTGACTTTTTTTTTTTAAGATTTATGTATTTATTTTAGAGGGGAGGAGGGGCAGGGCGAGTGAGTCTTAAGCAGACTCCGTGCTGAGTGTGGAGCCCAACCCGGGGCTTGATCTCACATCCCTGAGATCACAATCTGAACCGAAACCCAGAGTCGGTCGCTTAACCAACTGTGCCATCCAGGCGCCCCATTGACTTTTATTTTTTTAAACAATAAAAGAAGGATGTTGTAAATTTTGCCTTGTCCTAGACATGCATAAAAGATCAGATATCATTGTATGAATTCAAAAATTTTTTATCTAATCACTCAAAAGGGAGAACAGCATCTACCTAGTGAAGTAGATAGATGCTTTCAAGTAGGGAAATCAATCATTCCCACACCAAAAAAATGTTCTCTACGTTGTGAGATTTTCTTTTTGCTTCAGACTGAAATTCATTTGTCATCTTCCTGGGCCTGTGCTTGGTCTCTTTTATCCTTGGTACATTTCTCCCCTACAGGATTTCCTTTGGGAAATTTTACGACGGATGGTCACAATATCTATTCATTTATTTCAGCTTTTGGAAATTAGTAACACTGCATTTATGTTACATTTAACTTTCCAGGAGCTTTGAATTTAAGCCACAATTTAAAACTCCTAGCACTCCCTAACCTTTTTTTTTTTTTTTTTACCCTTTCATCTGTCAAGTGATCCAGGAAGGGAGTTTGTACTATATATAGTTTATTTGAAGGTAAAGAGGTGGAGAGAAACAGCAAACCGTTCATTAAATACCATTACCTCTGGAACTTAAAAGTGGTAGAATCCGGAGTTTCAAAGAACTGTGGGGGCCAGTCAATCCACACCTAGTAAAGGGACTTCAACTCTTTATCTCACTACTGTTTCCTCCTTTGTCATTTCAAATGAGTACAAACTTCTTTTTTTTCTTTCTTTTTATTTAAAAGTACCCTAGAAAACTGAAAATGCAGACAAATGGAGCAAAATTAAATAAGAAAAATCAAGTTGGAGATCTAGGGGCTTAAGCTCACCTTTGGGATCAAGCCAAGACTGTCAGATTTGTGACCATTATAAAGGGAACACGCCAGGAGGGAGGAAAGGCAGGACTGAATGTCTTAGACTCACAACGGTTCAGATCCAGAAAGGACTTCAATATTAATTGTCTCACTTCTCACATGTAGGGTTTAGATGTGTAGATGTCTTTATGGCTATAAAGACAGCTCTGAATGAATCACCTATATTTTTTATAGAACAAAGACCACAAGAGACTTAAAGTTGGGAAAGCTCTCAAAGATCAAATCTGTTTGCTTTCATTCTGGACTAAATTCTTCTTAACAATCTTTTGGGGCATATTTTTCCGTTCTCATTTCAAATACTTCAAGATAAGCAGCTACCACCACTCCCCACTGAAACTTAATTTCTTAATCCCGTAATTTCAGAAGTACATCTTCCTGGACTACGGGGAAAATGATCATTTGTTTCCTTTTATTCTCTGACTCCCATTTCCACTCCTTATCTGGTACTAAGTGAGGTGCCAGGCTTGAAGTCTCACCGTTCCCCGTGGGCGAGGCACTGCAAAGGGAACAGTGTATCTGAGAATTAGACATGGCCTCATGGCCCCAGGGCTGGAGACTATAACCCTTCTGCCTAAACCCAGCTTCTAAAACTCAGCATACAGCCCCAACTACCGGGAAAATAAATGCTTAATTTTGAGTTATTCTAACAGTCAATTGTAGTGTTCTTATATTTGTAGCTGTATTTTCTTCCCACTTCTTGGTCATTAAGAGCAGTGGTGCAGAATGGAACAATTTCAGCAGAGCACTGTTTATTAAGCTCGTGCTGAAATGGATGTGTGGCCCTGGGCCATAATATTTATACATGTTTTCCTTTTTACTTAATTGTAATTAGCATGCTGTTTATTGCATTCCTTTTACCTTTCCTTAAGAATTTGCTTTTTCCTTCAATTGTTTGCATTGGTATCTTTTGAATTTCCTCCCGCTTATTTATTTTTTTGGCATAAATAATAATTGGTGCTACCGCAGGAGCTCGATAAAGCTTTTTATTATGTTCCCTTTTGTCCAACAGCAATCATGAGGCATACAAAAGTCTAAACAGTTTGTCCAGAGTTACATAACAAAGGAGAAGCAAAGTCTCAATAAGAGTTTGTGTTCTTAGTTTTTTCCACATTCTGTTTTTATTAAAGGTCCAGGTCTCCTATTATTTCTGTTGATTTTTTCCCTCTAAATCCTTCAGATTTCCCCCCATATCTTAATTTGTATTTTCTCTTAACTTCTGCTGTTTGTTTTGTTTTTTAAATGTCTTTCTGATTCTATCCTTACTTCTTACCACTTTGGTTTATGGATACTGGGAAACAAATTCCTATCTCTTAGTTCAGTAAAGTGGTATTTTCTCCTCCAGATCATTAGTCAGTAATAGCTGGTTAAAAACCTAATATTCTATAATGATAAAACACCTCTTTTCTCCAAATTGTTCAGTAAATTGTGTTAGACACCTTGATAACCTACTTGGGAGAAAGAAATCTAGTAGATTCTCACCTTTACCATACCCCAAAATAAATTAGAAATAGATTAAAAGATTAACTTTTAGTGAAAATTAAACTTCCAGAAGAATTTATATGTATTAAAGCAATGCAAGAAACCACACACACACACACACACACACACGCACACACACACACACAAGATTGATATGTTTGAATGTAAATATAACTAAAAAAATCCTTGGTGTTTCAAGGCAACAATAAACCATATATATGCAACACATGTATCTCAGAAATAATTTCTTATATATCATAGTCATCAACAATAAATACATTAATGCTCCAATGTAAACATTAGGAAAGAGCATGAACAGACACTTCTCAAATGTAAGGACTGATAAATGAACGGTAATCATGTCAAAATGTATTTATCCCCATCTCTAACCAAAGAAATAAAATTTAAAACAAGTCACTGCCATTATTGCCATTAACACAGCAAAGTTTAAAAGTCAATTTAAAAACTAGTGAAGTTTATGTGACTGAGAGATTTTAATTTCCTTTTTAAACTTCTAACTTCCAAAAATCTTCTACAATGAGCATGTGTTACTTTTATAATGAAAAAAATTAGCCCTTTAAAACATATAGATGTATGTTTAATGTCTTCTACAAGCACAGGACATGACTAAGAAGTGGATAGATTTTTAAAGTTAATTCTGATCTGATTTTCTAATTCCACTGTATTTCAATTAACTTAAATATTGTTTGTTCCTTGAAGATAAGAATTAACAAAAGCAGAGCTTTTTCCAAGTTAATGACATCCTATGGTAATATTTCACAGCCTGGGTAGAAGAGCACTACCTTGACAAGGGCTGTTCTGTGGAAGAACGCTCTCTGCAAGGTCAACAGCTTATACTTGATTAATTCCATAATTGAACTTTGAGACATTGTCTGAGGTGTTGAGGTGAAGTGTTCTGGAATTGTTTAGCTTTTGGGGGAAATGGATTTGCCATATAAAGGGAAATTTTAAGATAAATAGGTTATCAAGAAGGATGTATTTTTCTGTAGTGACAAATATGTAGAGAAGGATGTATTTTTCTGTAGTGACAAATATGTAGATTCTGTCCGTTCCTTTCAAAACGTTAAAGTTAACTTCCATGTAAACAATTATTGTGTTTTTGCGAAGATCTCTTAAAATAGATCCCTTTAGAGAGGCAGAAGGTGAGAGTCATGTCGGACTTTATTCCATTGTTACCCAAAATAGAAGTCAGACAATACTTCTTAGAAGCAGTGTACTTAACACTATCGGGTTCATCCTTGGAATAAGCCTCTGAAGTAGGTATCCTTAATTACTCACTTCACAAAAGAAGAAGAAATTGAGCTGCAGCAAGGCTAAGTAGGCTGACCAAAGGTCCACCACAAGGAAGTGGGAGAGGCAGGATGTGAGGCCAGACAAACCTGACTGTAAGGCTAGAATTCACACTCTGAGTAGTACACTGTCCCTACATTAGACTTCAGTTGTCTTGACCTCCCCGCTGACAGCTGGCCCCCACCTCCACATAAGGCACTGGCTAGTCTAACGTAATCTGCCCACCATACCCTTGCTTTTGGGTAGCAAATCAGAAAGTGCTTGGGTCTCCTGCTCTAACTTGGATTGAATCTTTTTTCCCCATTCGTGTTCCTAAGTGAGTTATTTCTTCACCCACAAAGTGGGGGAAAGTAACAACCTCAGAGAGCAGTTATAGAGATGGGAAGAGCATATGTGAGAGTGCTTAGAACAGTGCTTGGCAAATCATAGATGTTTCATAAATATTACCTTCCTTTCTTCCTTCCCTTGCCAGACAAAAGTCATTCTTCCTTGCAAAGTCAGTTTGCATGAAAATGCTTCCATGGCTCTCACTGTATCACAGAATCTTCAGAATTTTTGCTCACTCGTTCAAATGGAACCGATTGGAGGAGGAATCTCAGAGGCTTCTCATCCCCCAGGTTTGGGCGGGGGATGCTCTGGAAAGCCCTATTAGAAGTTTCTATAAGCTGACATTCAAAATTCTCTTTTCTGGATTTGGGCAGGCTTTTCATAGTCTTATGTCTGTGACTCTTACTTCTCTCTCATTTCTCCTACCTAACTCCACCCCCCAATTCCAAAATGCACTTTTCTATAACTGAACTCTAGCTCAAACTGCTTATATGCCATTTCTCAAAGATGCCTTATCATTTCCTGCTTCCACATCTTTTTTTTCTCCTGTCGGCCTCTCTCCCTGAAATAACCCTTTACCGAAAATTTATCTATTGAACTTTTACCTCCAATGCTTAACTCAAATGCTCCCTCCTCATACATCTCTGACCACTCCGGATGGAAGAGACCTCCCTTTCTACTAAACCACCATAGCACTGAGCGTTACTCAATAGACAGACTGCAGATGCTTTATAGTCTTTGGGGGCCAAAGATTGATTAGATGGAAAATGGTTTAAAATGGCATCTGATTAGCAATCCATAAAATGTCCCTCCCCCCCTCCTAAAAAAAAAAAAAAAAAAAAAAAAAAAAAAATCTATGAAGCCAGCAAAAGCCACACTCTCACAAATACACGAAAAACTAAGAAACAATGTATTATCAGAATTAGGAAGGAATTTCTGACAATTTAAAGGCCAGAGGAACTGGATTGAGAAACTTGTAAAAACTGCTTTCCCACTAAAAATAGATTAAAATTCTTGCTCTGAGAATAGAACCGCTCTTCAGCCTCCTCAACTGTTTACCTCCTACTCAAAAACCACAGGAGCCCTGTCAATTACTAACAACAGCCCCCCCCACACACACACAAGCATGCGTGCACACACACACACAATATGGTGGGGGACAAACATTCTTCTATCAACTAAGTGATTTTTTATGGGGTATCCAGTATGCTATCCCCTAATCCCTAACAGTGATTCAAAAGAGTTAAACATAATAAAAAAACTAGAAAAGATTTTTCAAGAACATGCAAAAAAATATAACAGGTATGTCAATATTAATTTTTTTTTAAGTCGGAGGCGGGAGGTGGCAGGAGGGTGAATCGAAGGTACAAATTTCCATTTAAGACAAAAAATACGTAATAAATTATGTAATGTACATGATGTCCTATACAACATGATGACTGTAGCTAACACGGCTATATGGTATATTTGAAAGCTGTTAAGAGAGTGGATCCTACATTTTCATCACAAGGAAAAAACTTTTTTTGTTTGTTTCTATAGGAGATGATAAATGTTAGCTAAATTTATTGTGGTAATCATTTCACAATATACGTATGTCAATTAATAATGCCATCTACCTTAAGCTTATATGGTGCCGTATATAAATTCTGTCTCAATAAAACTGGAAAGAAAAGTCAGATGTGAGGCAGAACATAGAATTAATAGGAAAGTAAATATTTAATGTTGATAAAATTTACAGTAAAGATGTAATTATTAATCTTTTCAAATAAAACAATGGCTGAACTATATAAAGTAAAAATTATCAGGGATATAAAGAAAAATAACAAAACAAGTGCTGTGGAAGATCACATACATCTCAGGCTTTGAGAAATCCAGTAGGAAAAAATAGATTGGAATAATATCTTTAATAATATATAATAACATAATAAGGTGTTATATATACACATATGTGCATAGATAAATTTATAAGGATTTTACTCATTTATTTGACAGAGAGAGACACAGCGAGAGAGGGAACACAGCAGGGGGAGTGGGAGAGGGAGAAGCAGGCTTCCCGCGGAGGAGGGAGCCCGATGCAGGGCTCGATCCCAGGACCCTGGGACCATGACCTGAGCCGAAGGCAGACGCTTAACGACTGAGCCACCCACATGCCCCAAATTTATAGAGAGATAGGTATAAATAGGTAATCAGTTTAGTTGCCCCCAAAAGTATCTATGAAATATTTAGAAAAATTTATCATAGTATTTGTCTCAAAGAAAGAATTGAGAAATTCCAAACATTAGAAGTCCAACCATTAGTTGGATGATTTGCATGTACTATAACTAGAAATTAATAAGGAAGATAAATTCATAAACAAATAAACATCAAGCCAAAGCAGGAATTAAAACTACAATTACAAACTATTCAGAAATTAACAAAAATGACATTATATATCGAGTCATAAGAGGAAGGAACTTACTTTTATTTAATGGGTTTTTGTTGTATGTTCTAATAATTTTCCACTGTTGAAAATTAAGCTCTAGCCACGTGAATATTTCCTGATGTAGTGCTCTATGGAAAATGTGTAAAGCACCCTTCAAATGAAATATGCTGGGTCTAGTGTTTGCTCTTACTGTCTTTGTTCACATTTGTTTTGACCTATTTTTCCCTATTCTCCATTTCCTTGGAACACCAACCACTTGGCACCATGTTTGATCACCTCATACATACCTAAGGCCCTTTAAATTTAATAGTTTCTGTGAACAAAATCTCTGACTTTGAGCCTCAGTCTTGCACAGGCTGTCTTATATTTACTTCTTGGTTCCACACAGCTAATGTTACTGGTTAAGAGGCCCTCACACCTTCTATCCAAGACACAAAGGGCCTGTACAAGTTGGAAGAGCTCCACCTCATCTCCCAACTAGAAGAGGAAAATTACAGAGGGAAGATAAATTATAACTCAGAATAAGAGTCTGTGACCTCAGTATCCTTATGAGTTTATCACAGAATTAAATAAATACACACACACACACACACACATATATGCATACATACATACATAAATGGAGGATACGGATGCTATTTTTTAAGGATTCACTCAGAAGTTATAAACAATATATACATTTTAAAACTTTTAAATTTTATTTCAATGGCAGTAATGTGAACCAAAATATTTTTTTTCCTCTGAGCTTCCTATGTCCAGTAAGATCATGTGTACAGTATATTGATGTCAGAAATATTAGGTGGCTATATGATTTATATACTGAGCTCTCAGACATACAAACAATAAAGTTGGTTTGTGTTATACATGATTTCTCAATTCAAATGTGATATTTGCTTTTCCTGAATTTTTCACTTAATATTACTAGCCATCCTATTATTTTTATATCAAGTATACCCATTAACAAATTATAGTGTATTTTCTCAATTCAGACTTATTTCCAACAACAAAACTGCCAGTTTCCTATAAAGAAACTATGGATAGTTGCTATAGTCAACTATGGTACCATAAGAGAAAAAGACATTTGGTCCTTATTTCTGGAAATGTTCTCACTGAATAGTGAGTATGTATGTACGGAAGACAAATCTGTGTTATCAAAATAACTCGTGTGTCTCCTAAACATATTAACCTTCTTCCCCAATGTAGACGAGGGTCCAACGTATCTCTTACATTGGACATGAGCACCTTGGGGAATGTCGAACCCTTTGTGGCTATCCCAACCCCACGGGAGAAGGTGGCAATGGAGTATCTGCAGTCAGCCAGCCGAATACTCACAAGATCACAGCTGAGGGACATCGTGGCAAGTTCACATTTACTCCAAAGTGAATTCATGGTGAGCCTGCTGTTTATTGTTCACTCTTCAGTAGGTATTTTGATAAACTAGACCCTACTAAAATGGCACTGTTCTCTACTCAAGCAGCTTACAGGAAACAAATGGTTACAGTTTAAAAGGTTAAGTACAAGGTTTTAGATCCACCCCACATCACATCAACTACTGATAAGTGTTCAAACTAGAATATGATGACCAAACTGAGACAGAGTACATAGGAGCTGGTCAGGCAAAGAAGTGGCAAGAAGGAACTGGGCAGTGAAGAGGCATTCCAGAAAGCAGGAACAGCCTTGCTGTCATGGGGGAATTAAATTGTTCAGTTTGACTGGAGCACTGAAACCAAGGTGGGAAGGGGCAAAGGTTGAGCCTCTGGAGGTATAAAAGAAACCTGAATCTTAATACATATTAAAAGTTTGGACTTTATCTTGAATTATAAAAAGATCACCCTATCTGCAGTGGAGGAATCATTAGAAAGGGGTATGTTGGTGGCTCTAGAGATAATCCTGTGGAACTGTCATGACGGTCTGAACTAAGATAGTAGTAAAAATGGGGAAAACCTATAGGAATCTGCGAGAAGGGGGGCTGAATTGGGTGAGGCAGCCAAGAAAAAGGAAGGAGTCAGGGATGGTACCCCAGTTTGTGACATGAGCAACAGGACGCATATAGTGTCCTTTAATGAAATAAGGAACACAGGGGAAAACCAGATGCGGGCTAAAGATGATTGGGAATTTTAGCCAAAAGTCAGGGAGCCCATCGGTGTTGCTGGTGGTAAGTTGATTTGGAAAAACACATGTCTACCAGAGAGCTTTAGACCTTCTTAGGTCTAATTATTGTCCAAAGGGAATATCCATTTTATAGATCACTTTACATCTTAAATACATCTTAAGCCAAGTCTGTTGATTTTAATAAACTGATCATTCCAGGGTCTGTTCAGATATTTGCAACCACTCTAATGATGAAATATCTCGTAATGGGCTAGATTTACCATTAGTCCCATCAACTATTATTAAGCATCCAAAGTAAACCATGAACATGCAGTTTTTAACATTAGACATTGTAGTGTGTCATCTTTTCACATATGAAGAAAACCTAGTAACATGAAAGAACCAGTGAATGATCATGCAGCTAGCCCAAAGTACACCTAATATTCTTTTCTAGAACTACAGATAGCTTTTTTGAGATAAGCCCTTAAAGGAAAGAAGAGGCCAACAAGGAGTATCAAAGAGAATGACAATGCTGGAAGATGGTCATTGTCAGCGTGTGTCAGAAAGCCGGAAGAAGCAGGGGAGGAATAAACATGTCGTGGCTTTGCCAAAACAGATTGACCTGTTTGAAATTACCAAACATAAATATATGCTTTCTACTGAACATTCAACAGTTTTGCTTATTTTGGTAACTTGGAACTGAGAAGTTATACTATTTAGTTGGAGCAGAGAGTAGGGATGAATATTATAAATATCTAAAATAATGCAAGTTTAGGAAAGGATATTTAAAAACTAAGCTACTCCTCTCTGTAGACCACATCTCAAATTCATGATCTCAAATTTCCACACTGACTGAAAACTAGGACAATTTGAATTAATTTATAGATAATTTCTTTCATTCCAATGACTATTAGGCTATTGAGTTATATTTTCCACTGGAGAAAGTTCAAGTAACGAAAATAGTATTTCATGTGATCTAAAGATAAAAGTTCCTTTATTTCACATTAACATTTATCTAAGCAATCTTTTGCAGAATTTTAACTGGGAGATCATACTATTTTGTATAATCAAATCCTTACATATTTGTTTCGACCCTTTTGAAAACTTTGGCTTATTGCTTTTTTTGTCCCAGTCATCTACAGATGCTCAGCTTTTAATCTAATTCATTTCCACCAAGCCATTTCTGCTCTAATTGTTCCCTCTGCAATCATTTGAGGCCCATGACATATATTCCGAGTAAAAATATTTATATTCTTGTTAAGTGGGAGAAAACAGTGTCCGGATGCCCTTCACTAAAAATATTGCATTTACAATGACAAATGGAACAGTACAATGAATCACTGACTTCTACCTCTGAAACCAATAATACATTGTATGTTAATTAATTGAATTTAAATTTAAAAAATAAAAAAAGTAAAAAAACAAAACAAAATAAAAACCAAAGGGAACAGTACAATTATAAACCATTCCTTAATACAAAAAAACATTATATTGCCATCCCTTGAATCAACAAAAACGCTCTTTGTATTTACCATTTGGGGAGGGAGGTTCTAATAATCCTAAAAAAGTCATACAATGTTAAAAGAGAATCCATCATAGTGAAATTTTTGGTAACTTATATAAAGATTTTTAAAAAATTTGAATACATTGTCAATTTTCAGCTGTCTATATATATTTCTAGCAATTATGTCAGAACAGAATTTTAAAAATCTAATCAAAGTTTTATATGTTTCTTTAATAACCATATGTAAAATAATACTTTCTAACACAGAAAGCTATTTCTTAGAGTCAGCTTGCCAGGGTGCAGCTAATATGTTTATGAAAGGAAGGGTGTTGGTCAACCAGAGGTGGTAGTTTGTTGTTTTATAAATGACTTTGAAGTTCAGGAGGGCCCTGGATCAGATGGCCCCCTGTGAAGATTTTCTTTGTGGCAGCTTTAGATACACTAATTTGATATCATTTATTTTTGCAGGAAATACCAATGAACTTCGTGGATCCCAAAGAAATTGACATTCCACGTCATGGAACTAAAAATCGCTATAAGACCATTTTGCCAAGTAAGTTTCTTGGATTGAGTAGTTTGCATTATAAAGCACAAGCCTTCTGCATTCACCCTTACCTCATCATTTCCCATCCTCACAACTTCTCCATACACACCAAATTTGGAGTTATGAATGCACATCAAGACTACTAACCATGAAGGTATTTTGAGGTTCATAACTTTACCTTGTATTACTCTTCTTATAATGGTCAGCTCAGAATTCCAGCAGACACATGGTTCTTAAATTTTATTGTGCCACACATATGGTCAACTGATTTCATCAAACAATTAAATGGGCAAAGATAGTCTTTTCAACAAAAGGTGCTGAGACAACTGAATATTAACATACAAAAAAATGAAGTTAAATGCATGGGGGTGCCTGGGTGGCTCAGCTGGTTAAGAGTCTGCCTTCGGCTAAGGTCATGATCCCAAGATCCTGGGATCAGCCCCATGTCGGGCTCTCTGTTCATCAGAAGAGTCTGCTTCTCCCTCTCCCTCTGCCCCTCCCCACTCCTTGTGCACTCTCTCTTGCTCACTCTCTCTCTCCCAAATAAATAAAATCTTTAAAAAAAATAAAGTTGGACCTTACCACACACCATATACAAAAATCAACTCAAAATGGATCAGACCCAAGGTAAGAGCTAA
Organism: Callorhinus ursinus; assembly: GCF_003265705.2. Taxonomy (NCBI): domain Eukaryota; kingdom Metazoa; phylum Chordata; class Mammalia; order Carnivora; family Otariidae; genus Callorhinus; species Callorhinus ursinus. The sequence goes on from NW_027397076.1 coordinate 34,337,567, forward strand.
AACTATAAAACTCTTAGTATAAAACAGAAGTAAATCTTCATGACCTTGAATTAGTCAATAAGTTCTTAAATATGACACCAAAATATAAGCAACAACAACAAAAAATAGATAAATTGAATTTTACTAAATGAAAAGTTTTTGTTCTTCAAAGGATACTATCAAGAAGATAGAAAGAGGACTCACAAAATGGGAAAAAAACATTTGTAAATTATACATCTAATAAGGGACATCTATCTAGAATGTATAAAGAACTCTTACCACTTAGTTATAAAAAGACAGCCCAATTTAAAAATGGGCAGAGGACTTGAATAGACATTTTTCCATAAATGATATACAAATGGTCAATAAGCATTTGAAAAGATGTTCAACATCATTAGCCATAAGGGAAATCAAAACCACAATGAGATACCACTTCACATCCACATGATTATAATAAAAATGGTAGACCATATAGAAAGTGCCAGCAGGGATGGGAAGAAACTGGAACCCTCACACATGGCTGGTAGAGACGTAAAATGGTGCAGCTACTTAGGAAACACTCTGGTAGTTCCTCAAAAGGCAAATCCTAGATTTACTCTATGACTCAGACATTCTACTCCTAGGCATATAACCAAGAGAAATGAAAACATTTCATTGTCAATCACTAGACAAATAGATAGTTGGGGTTTTGGCAAAATCCATAAACATTCCAAAACAATAGCTCTGGAAAGATGGAGCCACAAAGACTTTTAAAAAGTATTGATATTAGAAAGCTATACACAAATGTTTATAACAGCATTATTTATAAAAGCCCCAAAGGTGGAAACAACCAAAATATCCATCAACTGATGAATAAAGAAATAAAATGTAGAATATCCACACAATGGAGTATTACTGAGCAATAAAGAGGAATGCCTGCTACAAAATGAATGAACCTTGAAACATTATGCTAAGTGAAAGAAGCCATCACAAAAGACCTCATACTATATAATTCCATTTATGTGAAGTGGCCAGATTGACAGACCTGTAAAGACAGAAACTGTCTCAAGGGTTGCCTAGTGCTGGGAGGCATGAGAAATAGCCACTAAACAACTAAAGGCTGTGGAGTTTATTTTGGGAATAAGGAAAATGTTACAAAATTGATTGTGGTGACAGTTGCACAACTCTGTGAATAAAGAAAAAGAACTCCATGATGGCACACTTTAAATGTGTGAATTGTTTGGTATGTGAGTTACATCTTAATAAAGCTGTCACCAAAAAATTTCATTGTGCATAATAATCATCTGAGTCCTTATAAAAATCCAGTCCTAATGGATGAAAGAAAAAAAAAATCTAGAGTCCTGGGTCCCACCCAGGGATTCTGTTTAAGTAAGTCTGCTGTTGGGCCCAAGAATCCATATTTTTTTTTTATGTTATGTTATGTTAATCACCATACATTACATCATTAGTTTTTGATGTAGTGTTCCATGATTCATTGTTCGCGTATAACACCCAGTGCTCCATGCAGTACATGCTCTCTTTAATACCCATCACCAGGCTAACCCATCCCCCCACCCCCCTCCCCTCTAGAACCCTCAGTTTGTTTCTCAGAGTCCATAGTCTCTCATGGTTCGTCTCCCCATATTTCTAAGCAAACACCCAGGTGATTCTGATACAGATAATACCAGGATCACACTTTGAGAAACACTGTTTAGACAATGTTAAAACTAAATTTAACTTGGATGCCTGGGTGGCTCAGTTGGTTAAGCATCTGCCTTTGGCTCAGATCATGATCTTGGGGTCCTGGATCAAGCCCTGCATTGGGATCCTTGCTCAGCAGGGAGCCTGCTTCTCCCTCTCCCTCTGCTGCTCCCCCAGCTTGTGCTCTCTCTCAAATAAATAAATAAATACATACATACATACATACATACATACATACATACATAAAATCTTTGAGGAAAAAACTAAATTTAACTCAATGAAATGTATCGATGTCAAACCATGAGCCAGATGCCAGGAACCACTAAGATATAAGGAAGAGCCTATAAGATCAAGGAGGTCATGGACTAGAGGGGAGAGTCATGTAAATGAGTAATTATGTTCATTGTACTAAAAGCCAGAACTGAGATCTGGCCCAAGTAGTGTAGGAGTATAGAGAGGACTGAGTTATTCTGCTTAGAGTGGCAAAAATGCTTTGGGGAGGATGTAACATTGTCAGTCCCTAGACAACAGATAGTTGGGGTTTTGGTAAAATCCATAAACATCTCAAAACAATAGCTCTGGAAAGATGGAGCCACAAAACTTTTTAAAAGTATGGATATTGAAATAACAGAGTCTGTATAATTAAACCCATTAATTCACTCATAAAACATCAAATTCTCCATATTTATGGTAATATCAAGAATTACTGTTAATGGTGTCTTTGGGCTTCCCCCTCTGGCGGAGTTGGAAACACTCCACTATAATATATTTCTAATGGGTCTATACAGTATTGTCCCTGTTGAAAGATATTTTATGACTAGAGCTGGCTAAAGGGGATGGAAGTGCTGTGTGTTACAAGTATGCTTCTCTGTGTCTCTGTATTTCTCTCTCTCAAGATTTTTCATCTGAAATACCAAATATAAGTAATTAGGACAAATACATTCATTGCAATTTTACTTAACCATCTAATGTCAGGATTCGGAAATTATTAGGATTATTTAAAGTTCAACCTTCTCATGGGTGCCTGGGTGGCTCAGTCAGTTAAGCATCTGACTGTTGGTTTCAGCTCAGGTCATGATCTCATGGATCATGAGGTTGAGCCCTACAGGGCCCCATGTTGGGCTTCTGGCTCAGCGGGAAGTCTGCTTGAAGATGCGTGCCCTCTGCCCCTCCCCACACTCACACACTCTTTCTCCTTTTCTCTCTTTCTCTAAAATAAATAAATAAATCTTTAAAAAAAAAATAAAAAAAACTTCAGCCTTCTCTATTTCCTGCCCAGATGATATCAGACATAGTCTTCCATAGTCCTGTGTCAGCTTTTCCATTCCCAGAACTGGGTGGATCACTTGAACCAGGGCACCTGTGCTGACAACTGATGTTGCAAATAATGGATTTTCTGTTGAAAATGTCTGTAGCCTGAATGCACCACCCACCCCCTGTTGCACAAAATATAATTTAGTAAGTATAGTTTGGGGACGCCACACTACTGGTTGAAATCATCAGAGAAGACTGGAATTTATATGGAAAGCTATTCCTTATGGATTATTTTAGACTATAATATGGGATAAATTTGAAATATTACATAAAAGAATTAAAAGTGATTAAGATTTTAAATATTATGGGTTTTTTTAAAGATTTTATTGATTAATTTGAGAGAGAGCACGAGAGAGAGTACCAGTGGGGGGTGAGGAGCAGAGGGAGAGAGAGAGAAACAAACTCCCCACTGAGCAGGGAGCCCAGTGTCGGCTCTATCCCAGGACCCTGGGTTCATGACCTGAGCTGAAGGCAGATGCTTAACCAACAGAACCACTCAGGCCCCCCAAGTATTATGTTTTTTTTTAATTGTTTTAACCTGTAATAAACTCAAGTTTAAAAGCTTCCAGCATGGGGGCGCCTGGGTGGCTCAGTGGGTTAAGCGTCTGCCTTCGGCTCAGGTCATGATCCCAGGGTCCTGGGATGGAGGCCCATATCAGGCTCCCTGCTCAGTGGGGAGTCTGTTTCTCCCACTACCTCTGCCGCTCCCCCTCTTGTGTTGTCTCTGTCTCACTCTTTCTCTCTCAAATAAATAAATAAAATCTTAAAAAAAAAAAAAGGTTCCAGCTTGTACATAGTAGTGAGGCCATATAATTTGGAGGATGTTTTGCAGCAGAAATATGGATGACCAAGAACAAATTAAATCATGGCTGTTTCTCTAAGGATGATGTCAGCCTGGCTCAGAACACTCTATGTGGTAGATTAAAGTGCAAAGGGTAAATTTATATCACATTATTTTGCAACATAAACAAATATTAATGATGAAAATATGTCTATGTCCTAAATCACAAAAGCAATGGGAAAAAAATTGATCACACATCAATATGAAGTTATTTGCACAACAATGAAGTATAGTAACAAATTTCATATATATTTATTCCATGCAATTTATGTATACAAATATAAAACATCATATGAATCATGGAACACTACATCAAAAACTAATGATGTAATGTATGGTGATTAACATAACATAATAAAACAAAATTAAAAAAATATAGATGAAATTAAAGAACTCTATTAATTAAACTCTAATTACTTTGGCCATCATTTCATATTTAAAAATTTAAAGTCTGGTAATATTTCTTACTTATGTTTCTTGTTCTATTAAGTGCCCAGAACAGAGTAGATATGCAAGTAAGTGAGCCATTCGTTAAGGCAACAAGTTGTGTGGCTCAAACAAAACATTGGAGTTAGACTTGCCTCCCTACCCTGGCAGGAGCATTCATAGTTTATGGCAGACAACTTAATCTTTCTGTGCCATCCTTTCTTCATCTCTAAAGATAGTGATAATAATATTACTATGTAGGGCCGTGGAGAGAATTAAGTAATCATATGTGAAAAGGGAAGTTCCCACTAATAGTGAGCCCCCACCTAATGTTAGTTTCTCCTTTCCTTCCACCTAATTGAGGGTGCATTGATCATTAACCCCAGAACCAATTCCAGAAAATAATAACACTAACTAGGGAAAGAAAACTTTATGGTTTCAAAAGCAGACTATTTAAGAGCGCTGTTTTCTCTTATAATTTTCACATGGATCTTAAAAAGTGAGTTTCCATATAATCGCCATCTGGCATTGCCATGATCAGCACTGTCCGTCAAAACCCAGTACCGTTATGGAAATGCTCTTTATCTCCAATGTGATGGCCATTAGCTACAGATAGCAATGAAGCAATTGAAGTGTTGCCAGTGCACCCAAGGAACTGATTTTTAAGTTTTATTTTATTTTAATTAACTTAATGTTAGCTACGTGTGGCTAGGGGCACCATATTGGATAATTCAGGCCTGGAGTGTTCTCTCCCTCCTGCAGCAAACTGAGGGTGACTCCCAGTCACCTTGAAGGAGGACCCAAGTCCTTGCCCTTCCTCCCATTTCCCACTTACCTTGAATTCGTCTAGAAAAACTATGCTATTCCTCTCATCCCTGTCTTTGCCCAGGGATACACTAGCAGTATAAACTCTTCTTTCATCTAATATCTTCTCCTCTTGACTCCAAACCTCAAATGCATTTCTGCCCAGAGAAGAAATCTTCAGCACAGAATAACCTTTGGCAAAATCTGATAGGATGCCAGTCAGAATATCAGGATCCAGGGGCACCTGGGTGGTGCAGTCGGTTAAGTGTCTGACTCTTGGTTTTGGCTCAGGTTGTGATCTCATGGTGGTTAGATCGAGCCCAGCGCCAGGCTCCACGCTTATTGTGGAGTCTACTTGAGTTTCTCTCTTCCTCTCCCTCTGCCCCTCCCCTTCGCACTCTCTCTCTCTCTCTCAAATAAAGAAATCTTTAAAAAAAAAAAACTAAAGAATATCAGGATCCAGGTACCATTTTGTCTGTTAAATAGAAGACTTAAATTGCCAGAGGTATTTTAAAGAGGCTAGACGGGGAAATTTCATGTGTTCTGTACACTAAATCTATATGTGTTCAATAATTTGTTGAGAGGAAAAAAGAAACAGGAAGGAGAGCAGAAGGAAGAGAAGGAATAAGAGAGGAAGAAGGGAGGGAGGGGAAAGGGAGATGAAAGAGGAGGAAAGCAAGAGGAGAGAAGGAAGGAAATAAAAGGGGAAGAGCAGAGGCGAGGGAAGAAAAATTGCTCAGTGTTAGAATTGTTATTACCACTTCCTAGATGTGTCATAAGTGGCATGCTAAATATTTAACATCTAGTCCAGAAATACCTGTCCTGAAAAAAGGTTATCGTAGTGAATTTGACCAATATATAGATTTAAAATACACATATCGACTTGAAATGCAAAAAATGAATACAATTATAACAGTAGTGATGAAAATAATGATGACGATGACAATGATGATAAAGTTTTGGATTTTCTTTAATCCTCAGCTTTTTTAGGTTAGGATGCCAGTTTTCCTTTTTTTTATTTAGTCAATCTAACAGTAAAAAGGCTAAAAGGCTTTGGTTAGGATGCCAGTTTTCCCTTACTCAGTCCTATGGTTCATTCTTGCTTAAAAAGTTTTTGGAAACCTCTAACTACTTGGAAATCTTATAAATTGCCAGTTTCCAAACTAAGTTAACTTGACGAGAAACCTGCTTCTAAGCAGTTTATAGGGCTGAGTTCCCAATAAATCATATACATGGTAGGCATTATAAAAACTGAAGGGAGTGGGCCTCTTTTCAAGTCTCACTGATGTAGAGCCCTATGGAAGCTTCTAATAGTCAGTGGATACTGAAAAGGAATGAAAGTTTTCCTGTCCCCTTTGCTAAGAAAGAAAAGGAATCTAGAAAGTCAAAAACAGTGTTTCAACTCTAATAGAAATGAATTCTGGTATTAAGCACTCTATGAGCCACATGCCAGGTAGAAATTGCAAAGGATACAAAAGTTAGTTTCAAAAAAAAAGAGTTAATTAAATACAATTCTTGCCTTTAAGGGGTTCAGTACAATTCATTGAGGGCAGGCCAAAATGTAAGCACTTAAAATATAAGATGGTAAATATTAAGATAAAACATGAAAAAAATACCACAATAGGCTTATTTGGTTTAGGTCAACAAAAAGAGTCATTGGTGGCATCAGCAAAAGTAGTCTCTGCATAAAACTAAGGTTAGAATAAATTGGGGTGTACACAAGGAGGATTGAATTCTAGAGGAAGAGGTAAGAACAGTGGGTATGATCAGCTCTCACAAGTTTACCTGTCTAGAGAAGAACAGTAATAAAACAATTACTAGAGAGGAATGCATAGAACTGACTTTTTAAAAAATGGAAAGGACCATCTAAATCAATGCAATAGACATTTATTGAGTGTCTACTATATATATATTTATATATATATATATATAAATATAAGCACTGTCCTAGACACTAAGTCTTAGATATAATGAAAAATCTCCGTCTTTACCTTTTAGAGGCTCAGAGTGTGTCAGACTAAAGAAATCATAAATGGATGATTTGATCTTAATTCATTTATGTAAACATTGGTCAAAATAGCTACCATATTTTCCATAACACCATGGTTTGCAAAGAGCCTTTCAACTTCTGGATGGAAAATGATTTGAACAATTAAGACAATGTTGCTAGCACTATAACAATCTACCTAATATCAGATTTTCCTGCTCTAGGTGGACAAACTGCCACACATGGTAACCAAAGACAGCTTCTTTAGGGACGGGGATTTGGGCCAGACCAAGTGTTTGTTATTGGGCAGAAGAGAAGAGCGAAGTAAGTAAGAAAATCTGGTACAAATTCCAAATCCAAAGAACAGGAAAAGGAGCATAAAAAAGAAATGAGGTCAAGAATCAGAAACCCACAAAAAATAGCATGATGAATAAACTCATCATCTCAAGCTTATGGGCAAGGTTTGTGTTAAGCGACAGGGGCCAAGATGGGCCTAATTGTCCCTCAATAAACACAGGTGTATCAAGAGACAGACACACAGACGCATCAGCAAACATTGACACAAGCCAGATGGTCAGTATATAAATTAACAAGTGTGCTATGTACAGTTACTGGTGTTCTGAGGAACTTTAAAAAGGGTAAATTTGTCTAATGCATTCCTTCTTATTTTCTTCATTAGATCCCCTCAGCAGAGTGTGCCTAAGACCAAAAAATGTAACTGATTCTTTGAGCACCTACATTAATGCTAATTATATTAGGGTAAGTAAGTAAATATAAATTTCTTTCTGATGAGCATGTAAACTTACTATTTGGAATTGTTAGGCTTCTTTTTTTTTTCCCCCTCAGAGTGAATTAATTTTGATTTAACTTGGTTACTAGCAAGCTTATTCGTTCGTTTGTCATAATCGACATTGGTAGCAGGTCCTTTACCTTAAGTCTTCCTTTCCTGTGAGTCTCTGGCTGCAGCGCTCTGGGTGCTAGGGGTGCTCTGGTGAGAACGGGGCATTATGCCACTCACTACTGTGCGCTGTGCTTGACTTGCTGGGAGAACATCCGGATGAATGGTGCTCCAGTGAAGCTGTGAAAGCTGGTGTTGCGTTTGGACTAGTAGAGCCATTTTGTTCTGAACTGGTTCTAAACTTTCAGTGGGAGGCATGAATTTCAAATCCAGTATTTTTGTCTCTTTACTCAAACCAGGGCTACAGTGGCAAAGAGAAAGCATTCATTGCCACACAGGGCCCCATGATCAACACCGTGAATGATTTCTGGCAGATGGTTTGGCAGGAAGACAGTCCCGTGATTGTCATGATTACAAAACTCAAAGAAAAAAATGAGGTATGACCTTTACCCAAGTAGTGAATGTTATAAATTTTCTGTTGCTATAGAAGAGATATTGTATAAGGAAAATTGCCATGTACTTCGGAACAGATTTAAGATGGAAACTTTAAGACATTTAAAGACAAGTTCACTTCATGCTTCCAAGAATGGTCGTTGGTGTCATTGTATGAACGGCAGCTTTCTATCAGAATAATCAGTGTACTTGACGTACGTGTATCTCACATATCTCCATAAGGAAATGAGGGGCTATGAATTATCACTCTGATTTATAAGCAGGGAAATAAAAAAAAATTACTCATTCATATCCCAAGTAATTTTTGAACACTTACGATGTGACAGATACTACTTTAGTTGTTGGTAATATACTAGTAAAAAAACATACAGAGATGCCTGACATTGGTAGATTTTAACTTTCTAATGGGGAAGACAGATTAAAAAACAATAAACATAATAAATGCATAAAACTGTAGCAACTAGAAAGGATAAATGGTATGGGGGAACAAGGTGGGTAGGATAAGGAGATTGGGTATGCTGAGCGGTCGGAGGGATGGTGGGGGGAGAGTAAGCTCTTGTATGATATGGGGAGGAGGGATGAAGCCCCACTGAGCAAGGGAGATTTGAAGGAAGCTACAAAAGTCAAGCAACTTTTTCCATATCTTCGTAACAGGAAATCCAAGAGAGAGACAAGGTTAGATTCTATTTCCATACCAGCAGTCTTTCCTAAGGGTCTAGCTTCCAGAACACTCATTCAGTACTTTACATCATAAAAACAGAATTATGTAATTCCCAAGGGGTTCTATGTACTGCTTACATTTTAGGGCATCTCACTGGAATAATTTACTGTATTTTAGTCAGCATTTGTGTTTGCTTTCTTGTCAAAGTTACTGTATCAGAGCTTCACGATGACAATAAGAATTGAAGAAAACCGAGCTTTCCCTTATACCTTTTTGGTGAGTTATAACCCTTCAGTATAGTATAATCTTGTGCTAATCAAGAAACTCCAGGCTCACAAGCAGCAATTCATAAGTTTTGTAAAGCTTGTTGCCTTCTTTCATTTTTTGCTACAGTAGATAAAGGATTTTTTTCTGAAATCTATCCTAGAAAAAAAGTGTATTTTGGGTCAATAGATGAAGCTATATACTTAATTAACTACATAGCTTACTGAATAAATATATTTCTATGAATCTTATATGAAAGCCTGAGGAGGCATAATAAAAATCGCCCCTAATATTCTCAGCTCTTTCACCCATATCAGTATATCAACACACTGGGCCACTGATAATTCCTGCAGTTTAATATCCATGACATTTTGTTTAATATCCATGACACTTTGCCTTTATTTTACCTACTCAGAACAGACTCTTCAGGTTTAGAAGGTGTATTCTCTGTGTATATGCATTCCTGCATACAAAGAGGCTAGATCATCTGAAAAACCTCCCATTACAAAACTAGTCATGCTAGATAAAATTTAAAACAACATAAAATATAAAACATAAATTAACAACATTTCCTAGATCTGAGTGGACTGCATTACTCATTATTAAAATTAAAAATTCCTTTTTGTTCAGAGCTTCCATTATGTAAATATAATACTATAGAGGAAACTTTGATGTTTTACAGATAAAATAGTAAAATAAAAATAGCATGCCTAACAGAGCTTGGGGGGAAAAAAGTCCTAGCAGTTAAAAACTGAATAAAAGGCATAAAGCCAGAGAATTATGGGTTACTTGTGCTTTAATGACAATACAAGAACTGGAGACAAAGCCTTGAGCTTGCAGGAGCCAAGAGCTGGAATGGAGACCTTCCATAGAGTGAGCTCCTGCAAGGGCTGTGCCTTCAGTAAAAAGGTGAGCCACAAAAATAAACCTGCCGACCAAAAGAGGACTATAACAGGAAATTAATCCATCTAAATCTGGTCTTCTCGTGAGATAGATAAAAAGGTTCTCTGTAGTATTCACCATTCGAAAACCAGGAAATGCCAAGAAGAACAATAATGTAAAACATAATCCTGGGTTAATAACGCTCTATGGCACTTTACAGAAACAAATGCAAAAGCTTTCGGGATGCATACACTCTCAGGATTTACTCACAGAATTTCAACAGAAAAAGCTCAGCCAAACATAAGCTCACAAGTCAAAATTATGAGACAACACAAGTAAATAAACAACATAAAGAAAAATCAGAAGAAGCAACAAGCAGGTAAAGTAGACCACAAGAAATGAAAATAATAGATACTATAAATACAGGCTATTTTTTTTATAATTAAGCATACAATATATAAGATTAAAAGCTTGACAGGGGAAGAAGTTACTACCCAAAAAAACTAGGAAGATGTAAAAACAAACCAAAGAGTCCTAGAAATAAATGTTATGTAGATATTAAAATTTAAAAAGAACACTTCATTAGACAGGTGTGATAGCAGGCTAGACATAGCTGAATAAAAAATAATGACTGAGTTACAAATAGAGCTAAGGAAATTACCCAGATTGAAATGACCAAAAATATGAAAGAAAGTTTAAGACCTAGAGGGAAGTATGTAAATGTCCAATGTATATTTAATGGATATTTTAGAAGAAGAAAAAAGAGAACATAAGAAAAGAAGTAATATTTGAGAAAATAGTGGCCAGGGATTTTCCAGAAGTGATAAAAGACATGGAGCTGTCAGATTTGAGAAGCACCATAAATCCTAGGCTAGTAAGTAAAAATAAATCCACAACTAGATACAACTATAAAACTAAAAAACACTACAGAGATGATTTTAACAACAGAGTAACTAACAAATAGCTTCTCAGTAGCAGCCATAGAAGCCAAAAACCAGAAGAAGGGTACCTAGCAAGGGATGAAAGACAGTAATTGATGACCCAGAACTCATGCCACATTTAGCAACATTTAGCCACATTGTTTCAATCTGAGTAGAAAGCATTACTCATTAAATTAAAATTAAAAATTCCTTTCAGTCCAGACACTCCATGATGTAAATATAATTCCATAGAGGAAACTTTGATGTTTTGCAGATCAAAATGATACTGAGAAGTCTGGCTCAAAAGAAATATGCAGTAAGCTTCACACTACCAGGAAAATGCTGTTTACCAAAAATGTGCCAACTTTCAATTGTGTTGAGTGTCATTGTTTGGAATAGACAAAAATCATTTCCTCCCCAAAAAATGAAGGTGGAGTTATCTTTAGAAATTCCCAGGCTTTATATTTTCATGAACCTTTCTACTTTCTAATAACTAAATGAATAATTGCCAAGCTCTTATTTAATAATCCCGGTATTCTCATATCACCAATAGGCTTTTTCTCTTTCTTATCATTCGTGTGCTCACTGGGGTGGCACTTTTAATTTCCTTCAAGAACTTCTGCCCTGAATTCACAACTTGGCAAACTGGTGCAGGAGGCCTAGCTTTGGGCGTATCTCGACTTTCGACACACCTTCCTCACGAAGCTTCATCATACCTAGCTTTTGATTGAAAGCGAGAGACGTACGACTCTTCCTTTCACACGAACACCAAGAGGCCACTGTAGGGTTATTAACTGGCCTCATTGCAATACTGTTGTGTCTCAGGGAATAGGGACACCCCAGGAAAGGGAGAGGCACGGGAAATGGCCAGTCAGTGGGGCACTCAGAGCACACCCAAGTATCGATAGGCATAGTTCATGGAACCCCCAAAACAATGACAATAGTAACACCACAGATCACTGATCACAGATCACCATAAGAAATGTAATCATAATGAAAAAGTTTGAAATATGCGAGAATTACCAAAATGTGACATGGAGACATGAAGCGAGCAAAAACGGTTGGAAAAATGGTGCTAATAAACTTCAGGAAGGAATCTCCAGGCAGGCTTGCCACAAACTTTCAATTTGTAGAAAATGCAGGATCTACAAAGCACATAAAGTGAAGCTCAATAAAACAAGGTATGCCTGTACCAAGAATGAAAAAAACAAAAAACAAAAACAAAAAACAAAAACCCCAAGCAAACCAAGTCTCAGAACCAGGTGTCTGTCCAAACAAGGTCAAGGAAGGTAATGTGGAAGGCCAGCCCGGCAGGTAGACAGGGGAGCCTGCTGACCAGTTTTCATTTCAGCTTTCCTTTAGGACCAGAATTAGCTATTATAATATCTAGAGAGGCAGCCTGGCCTAGCACTGCCTAGCAATGCTGGACAGCTAATCTCTCATTCCCATTTCCTCTGCTTGTACTGCCCAAACAATTAAGGGTGGCCCGTAATTCAGAGGCTGACGGCTCTCAAGCAAAATTACTCACCTGTCCTTTCAAACATGTTTATATTCCAAATATAACTGCACCTTAATTTTTAATTTGCTAGGTTTTACTCAATTGTAGCCTGCTTTACTTCTAACTATAGTTAGAAGCCCTCTTATTTGACACGATTAGCCAAAAAAGTTAGTAGAAAACTCACAAAAACAACAACAGAACTCTAATGCTTTACTTTATCTTAAAACATGTACATTTGCTCACACTAAAATTTGTTCATTTTTTTCATAGGACTCAGTTTGTTTTGTTTTGTTAGTGTTGGTCCGAAGCTGGAGTTCTAGATCATATGGCTTATGCAAATCATGCCCTTTATACATCATCAAAATTTCCCATTTCAGTTTCTTTAAAATGAGAGAGAACACAGAAATGTTTGTAAAGGAATTATGCATGTAGAATCCTCCATAGATTTTCAAACTTTGCACTAACTTTCATCATTGTCACCTGTACCTGATTTGACTACAGTTTTTTCTACTGAGTCCTTTTTTTTCCAATGAAAAACTTATTTAACTTGTACAATTATTTCCTAGAACAATTCCCTTTTCCTCTGCACCTTCCTGTTTCATTAATTTACGTAAAATTAAATTACCGGGCTTCACTAATGAGTTACAATTGCCATAAGAAGATTTGAATTTAAGTACCCCTTGGTGAACACGTACAGCTCAGCCGATAGTAACAGAAGTACTGAGCTGAGTAGGAGAGTGGCCCAAGAACATTGTGTTGCATGAGCACCAGCCTACTACACAGAGAGAAGGAAAGCCACTGGTTAATGCCGTGGCAAAGTAGGGTTGGTTAAGAGACAGTGGATATCAAAGATAGAAAGTTAAATTTTTAAAATGATGTTTGCTCTGAGAGTTTTAGTTCCCAAGGGAATTTTCCCAGAGCCCTCTACCAGAATACCTGAACTTCAGTTTCCTCTGCTGTCAAATGATAAATAATAATAACAATAATAATAATAATAATAATACTTAACCCGGTGTACCTAATTCAAATGATTGTGGAAGGGATTAAGTGATATGGGTGAAGGTACTTATAATAATAAATTGCTGCACCTTTGTTGGTAATACTTAGTAGGAACACAGGAATGAAAGTAACTATAATAACTGTAGGCAAACTGACCCATCCTATACCTCTCATATGCTAATGTAACCCAAATGAAACTGACCATCTTCTTTTTATTTATTTAGAGCCACTGTCTATGTGATGATATGTGTCTTTAGCTCAGAGAGCAAAATCTTTTTGATTTTAAATGCATAGAATTCAAAAAGAAAGTAACTTAAAAATAGATTTTTTTTCCAGGCAACTAAACTACTAGCTAGACCTCCTTCCTCTCTATACACAAATAGCCCTAATGTGGTGGAAGTGAGAGGGAAGGTCAAAGAAAAAAAAAATAGAGGAGTTTGCATTGCTTTGCTCTGTATTCTACTTTTGCGATAAACCACTAATTATGAAGAATTTGTTGACGTCCAGAATCTTTACAGTCGGGGTTCACTAATTGCTTGTTTGTACAAGAGACACATGAGCCTCTGAAACCCTCTTTTTTCCTCCAAGTTATGAATTTTTGGAATTAATAGATAATTTCACTGAAAGGATCAGCCCAGTTAGCAAAGAATAGTGATAATTTGGGGTTATATTCTGTGAGATAGCATGCTTTCTTGAATTACCTACAATTAGTGGGCTTTCACAATATTATCTGTAAGAGAGCATTTTCCTTCCTTGCATTTTCTGCCTTTCATATCATTGTTAGCACCTCAATAAAGAAACCCTAAAAAGCTGTTCACAAAAATAATTTGAACATGAACTTGTGCTCTTTAAACAACTACATTTGCAGCTCTCCCCCACCTCACGTTCAAAAGCACCCACATTTATCTGGTCTCTTTTTCTGTGTGCTTCTAAAGGGGGAAAAATGTATTCAGTGTGTAAAAATAAGCTATTGTATCTCAGAAAGGAGATGGGATGCTAATTAAGGGTTGTTTGAATGAACAAGTCACATTGCATTGTCTACTGGGAGCCGACTGCCAATTGCATTTTTGGTAAAGAGTCAAGAAAAACATTCAAGAGGGCCCCGGCAAGCTTGAGAGAGAACGGAGCAGCGCTTCCATTTATCAAGTAGGTGCACAAGGCTGTTCAAGTATTGTTAAGAGTCAGGGTGCAGGTTTTGAGCTCCTGCCTTGCAGCTTTTTCCTACTGGTTTCAAGAGCCACCTTCCCAAAGAGGGGCTTGCTGCTCAGGGCTCATCGTGGACAATGGGGCACGTATGCCAGACTGCTGGACCGCTGAATGCCTCTTTCTTTGTTCAATACCTTTCTCAAGATCCTTTGTCACTCTTCTTGGATTCATCCAGGAGGCATGGGTTTTACACAATAGCTCGGGTCTCACAGCAAAATAATTGATGCTTCATTGAAAGAAACCAGGCAGATTGGTTAGTATGATTCTCTTTAACAAACCTGGGAAATTTGAGACACTTGGCACTAGTAAATGAGGAGAGAAATAAGTTGCTTTATTTTTAAAAGGTTTCTTTACTTAATGTTATGTCAGCCAGAGTATGCCTTCAGCCTGATTGCCGGCCGGTCTCGGGTGTGGGGTGGCATGTAAATAGAGATGAAAATGATTTACTTTGTTTGGAAAAGGACCAGGACACAGAGGATGCAAATGTGTTTTTATTGTAATGGATGAAAGAAACAGTTATTCCATCCTGTCTCTAGCATGTGGAGTGGTTAGTACTTAGCATGATAGACTCCCTGAGGTGTGTTTCTGATACTTTACGGGTCTTTTCCTCCAGCTCTGTACATCTGTGATTCTTTCTTTCGTTGCTCTTTTGAATCTGTACGTTCTTAATTTTTTTTCAAGTGTGGTCCTATGCCTTTGACCTGGGATGTAAAGAAACAAGTATCCTGAGGACTAAAATGTCCTGACTGAAGGCAATTTCTCTATAAATGTGAAGGAATTTCTCTATAAATGTGCATGTGTGTTTGCAAGAAAATGATAAGTTCTATTTAAATAGTATTTCTAAAGTTAACATTGCTTCTCTGGGCACTTGAAATAAAACATCACCTTTCACAC
This sequence comes from Callorhinus ursinus, assembly GCF_003265705.2. NCBI lineage: Eukaryota > Metazoa > Chordata > Mammalia > Carnivora > Otariidae > Callorhinus > Callorhinus ursinus. The sequence goes on from NW_027397076.1 coordinate 34,353,273, forward strand.
TTTACTTTCTTAATCACTGAAATACGTGGTCAGAATTCATAGTTTTTTTGTAGCTGTTTAAAAGACAAATAATAAATAATATGAACCTATATGTATGCTTGAATCTCTTTTTGTATTTTTCTTTTAATAATGTAGCTTGGATATAATAATTATACAATATTTAATTCATGATCTAATGTATAATGAAGTAATGACTGAATCATTTAGATCAAAAACCTAAAGTTGGAACAACAATAAGAAGAACAACGTGTTTTAAATGCTTACTGTATGTCTGGCTTTGTCCTAAGTGCCTTTCATGTAGTAAGTGATGAGTAAACTGAGGCCACAGAGATTAAGTGTCTTTCTTACAGATTCTCAGCTAATCATAAGTGGCAAAACCAAAATTTGGACCTAGGTTCTATGGCTCCAAAGCCTGCACCTTAACTACCATGTTATAATGCCACAGTTGCAATATAATTATTATTACTCTTATTAAACCCTTCAAAGAGGATCCGTTATAAAAATGTTTTTTTTTTAAAGATTTTTAGTTATTTAGGGGCACCTGGGTGGCTCAGTTGGCTAAGCAACTGCCTTCAGCTCAGGTCATGATCCCAGGGTCCTGGGATTGAGCCCCACGTTGGGCTCCCTGCTCAGCGGGGAGCCTGCTTCTCCCTGTCTCTCTCTCTCTGCTTCTCCCCCTGCTTGTGTTCTCTCTCTGTCAAATAAATTAATATTTCTTTATTTATTTAAGAGAGGGAACAGCTGAGCAGGGGGCCCGATGTGGGGCTCGATCCCAGGACCCTGGGATCATGACCTGAGCCGAAGGCAGACGGTTAACGACTGAGCCACCCAGGTGCCCCTAAAAATGTTTTCTTAAAAATAATTTTGTCATACATTTATTTCAATCGACCCTATAGGTGAAAAGACCATCGGTCCTGGAAAATATAATACCATAGATATATTAATGATCATTACATCTTCTTTACATACTAGGGAACCTTCATTCGGTGGCATCTAACACATTACAGATACTCTTTTTAGATGCTTCAACTGGACGGAGCATGAAAATGTGACTTGGCTCAATCATTGTGAAAAACCATTTCTTTTATTGTATCACATGATAAAGTCTAATACTTGTATTTTTTTAATTTCTTAATGCTTAATTTCTCAATTATTTCTTAATTTCAGGTTTTGGGAAATCTTGCCCCCTTTTGGTATGGGTTTAGTAAAAATAGTGTTTGACAGGCACGTGTAAAAATTGATACTTCATTTTTAAAATTTTATTGAGATATAATTCATATACCATAAAAGTCACTTGTTTAAAATGTACAATTCAGTGGTTTTAGTCCATTTCCAGCCTTGTAAAATCGATACCTGATATTTTTAGAATTAATTAAATAAAAACTCTTGAGATGCTTGAATGAAAAGTACTCCAAGGCCAGTGAAATCATTAATATCTGCTGTGTTCCTTTTTTCTCCTCTTCCAGAAATGTGTGCTATACTGGCCAGAAAAGAGAGGAATATATGGGAAAGTTGAGGTTCTGGTCATCAATGTAAATGAATGTGACAACTACACTGTTCGAAACCTTGTCTTAAAGGTAAGATTATGTAGCTGGAGCTATCTACAAAGTAGATGATATGGCAGGATTACATTTCTCCTCTGAAAGTATTTATCCTAATAAGTATGGCAGATTCAATTTAAAAAAATAATGCCAAGATCAAAGAGAAATGATCATCATCTTCTCATGTATTTCTTTGTCGTCAGCTACTCTTAGTATGTGGAATAATTAAAGTAATGTAAGTAGGCATTAAGGAAATTCACTAAGTAGGATGTTGTGATCTTCTAATTTCTAGAAACAAAACATCCCTGATTCAACCTTTCAAATGCCTTTAACTAAAGGTTTGTACTGGAGACTTTACCATGATTTGGGGGGTGGGGGGCTTGTTGTTTTTTGTTTTTTTGTTTTTTTGTTTTCTTAACATGACTTTGGTCTAAGCAGCTTTTAGTAAGGCCTGGAAACTGTGAAAGAGAAAAATCTGTGCTTGTGGGTGGCTGTGGGAGGAAAGACAAGCCTGAAGTGTTGATGAGATCTTCCCAAACTTGGAGTTACAGTAATTTATGGGGACTTTCCCCAGACCAGATTGTGTCATACAAAAGTTATCTTATTGGAGTTATGGGCAGCAGATGCTGAGGAACATTGCCATGGTTTTGTTTTTGCTTCTAGAGGACAATCATCTCAAAAGATTTCAGTCCTATCTAGAGCCTCACTGCTGGGACAAAAGCATACAGAGAGTAGACGCAGAGCGGCACTGAGGGCTTTAGAGGGGAATTCGAGACAGGAAGGCACCCTTTTCACCACAGGCCCTCGAGTGTCCATTCCGTGCCAGGCCCTCCCCTCCCCCACCTTGGGCACTGGGTTATGAGATGATGTGCATGGACCCGCACTCAAAGCTTGTCTAATTTAGTGACCCCTTGTAGCTCCTTTACTCCTGGGACTCCTCGCTGCTGCTAAAAACTGCAATTTAGGATGAATGTAGAAAATCAAATGTAGGGGCCAAGTATAAAATTAAGTGTTCCTATGGGGGCTAATATGTTTATCATCACTGTCAAGAATGTTCAAAGAGCAGGAAACACACCGTTCCAAATCCCTCTTGGCTTCCTTTGCGTCTGCCATTCTCTTTATCACAACAAATCGCACACATATGGGATGCAAGCAAGTTATCATAGGTTTCATATGCCTTTTCGATTTTCAAATTCTATTTCTCATTGAATAGAGGCAAGACTGTCAAACTGGGACATCAGCATATGTATAGTCATTGTTTTCTCAAGGTAGAAGAGTATGCTTCAGCAATCTCCTAGATTTCTTTTTTCCATCCAGAAGTAAGTTGCCAGCAAGATGGGAGTGATAGAAGGCATTCAGTGTTGTGGTTTGGATGACTTTTAGTTCCACAAGTAAATGAGGCATTTGGTGGCTCTTGCTATTTTCAGCAAGGAAGTCACACCCAACATGTGAAGCATTACTGGTACACCTCATGGCCTGATCACAAGACTCCAGACAGTGCTCAGCCTCTTCTACAGCTCATGCTGGATGTCGAAGAAGACAGGCTTGCTTCCACGGGCCGGGGGCCTGTGGTTGTCCACTGCAGGTAAGGGATGAACTGTCCTTTCTGCCTAAGCAACTGTCCATCCCCCATAAAGTCATCGAACGAGTGGAAGTTGGGTGGTGCTTCCTGGTTGCAACTTTATTGGTAAATTCAGTATTTATTGAAATTGGCTAACTTCTTCATATTTGAGTTTTGATCGAGATGCCACGTTGCAGAAATGAAGTGGTCTTATCAGGGCATTTCAGCAAACAGCAATGACACAGTAGAGAACAGCACTTCTACATCAATGGCTCAGGGAACCGGACACTCTATTCAGCCCTCGAACTTGAAACTTACATCTATTTGTTTAGTCTCATCGGGCTCATTGACTCTAGGAATGACACGTTTTTAAAAATTATCAATGGCTTTTTTATTGTTTCAAGATGGCACCTGAGCCATACTAGAATGGTATCTTGATAACATGTATCTATCATTATGTCAAATGTGGTGAAAACCAGTCAGCTATTTTAAAAGTGATTTCATTAAAAAAAACAGGTGGAAATAAATCTTTGAAGGGGGAAGTGGGTAAGCGGTAGTTTGCCAAAAGGAGAACAAAGTGTTATTACCAGAACGTGGGGTTTTGGAGGCTAGGCAGACAAAAGCAACAGATGCCTGTGGTGGTTCCCTTCCCTAACATCTAGTTTAAAACTCTCCTCTCATAACTGATACCTCATTCCCCTTTTCCTTTTAGTGTGCCCAAACGAAAGCAAATCGCTTTCAAGTTGTTTGTATAACCAGCCATTTATTCTTCGTACTTCATCAGAATAATTTATGTTGCTTTGTTTAACCTCTTAAGCCTTGAAAGATAGCTTTTGATGACATTTTTAATAAGTAAAATATAATTACTTTAAATTGTAACTTTAGCCGCCTTCTTCTGTGAACCTTTGTGGTTTAATTAAAAGTGAAATTCAGTATATATCTATGTATCCAAAGGAGTCATTATCCAGTTTCTAGCATTAGGCCTTATCCTAAACTTCACTTGGGGGTGAGGAAAGACAGCCTAATGGGTCATGTTTTGGGTCTGGAACCGTCCTCCACCCAAAATCATAAAACACTCAAGATATCTAAAACGAACGAGCTGTTTCCCCTGTAAAACCCGTTGCCCTGCTGATGACCATTTCTAAGAATAAGACCAGCTTTTTTCCAAGCACTCAACATCTAATGTTGACAGTTATCTTTGGCCCTTCTCTCAACTCCAGCCTCAGTATCTAATCAGTCACCAGATTGGCTTTCCCTTCAAAGCTTCTCCCATAATCATCACTTCCTGTCCAACCACCCAAGTTCAGGCCCTAATGACCTCATCCATGTATTTTAGAAGTAGTTGGCTAATTGCACAAACACACCCCACTTCCCTGTGCCCCACCCCCAGCTCAGCCTACCCCATCCACTTCTCTTGCACGATGTTCCTAAAATCCTCCTTCATCATATGGAATCCCCACTCAGCACTCCTCAATGGCACCCCATTGCCTAGAGCAAAAGATCTTAACCCTGGGTCTATGGATAAACCACAGGGGTCATTGAACTCCTTGAAATTACTTTAACAAATTGGAGTACATAGAGTTATGTGGGTTTTTCTGGGGAGTGAAAGTTCATAGTTTTTATCAAATTCTCAACAGCAACAACAACAAAAAGCAAACCACCACTGTTTTAGAGGACGAAGTCCAAACCTCTTAGCTTTCCGTGTGAGATCCTTTATAGGCCCCGTTGTGCCTGCCCAGTCTTATTTCCCACTATTTCTCTAGGATAAATTTCTCTTCAGGCCAAGCTAGTCTAGTCACTCTTGCATATCATATATCCTGTTCTGCAACATTCTTTATACCATTCTCATACATGTAATATTCCCTCATTCATGATAACCAAAATGCCTGCCATTCATAGGGTACAGTTCAAATCCTATCTCTCTAGTGAAACAAACTCTTTATAGACTCTTCAACTAAAAGGGACCCCCCTCCACCTCGGAATTCCTCTGCCCTCCCATCCAATAAGAAACAAGTGCCAAGGGCACCTGGGTGGCTCAGATGGTTAAGCATCTGCTCGGGTCATGATCCTGGGACCAAGCCCCATGTCAGGCTCCTGGCTTGGTGGGGGTGTTTGCTTCTCCCTCTCCCTCTGCCTCTGTCTCTGTCTCTGTCTCTCTCAAATGAACAAATAAAATATTTTTAATAAAAAGAAAAGAGGGGAGCCTGGGTGGCTCAGTCGTTAAGCATCTGCTTTGGCTCAAGTCATGATCCCAGGGTCCTGGAGTCGAGCCCCACATCGGGCTCCCTGCTCTGCGGGGAAGCTGCTTCTCCCTGTCCCACTCCCCCTGCTTGTGTTCCCTCTCTCGCTGTGTCTCTCTCTGTCAAATAAATAAATAAAATCTTAAAAAAAAAAAAACGAAAAGAAAAAGAAAAGAAACAAGTGCCAAATATGAGAAACCAATGCTATTTGAATGCCCAGAAGGGAACTATTAATTCAAACCATGAGGAGGGAGGAGAGCCTCTCAGAATTGGAATAATGTTGAGCAGGAGCTTAAAAAATGACCAATGTTTGTGGTTTTAAAGGTTTTAAAGGTTTTAGAGGGCATTTCTGACTGAAGGAATATCCTTAACACAGAAAAGAAAGTTGGAAAATAAAAGCCATTTTTTGCAGTGATTCATGTAGATGACAAAAATGGCACAAAGGTTACAAGGAGGACAGTAACAAGACCGAAAGCTCGCAAGTTAGTCCCATTCATATCATGCGAGGCCACGGATACCATGGTGGGGAGCTCAGACACTGCCCGTAACTACTGGGAGGCGTCTACAGTCTTTGAGTAGAGAGTAATATGATCAGATCCCTATTTTAAAAAGATGAACCTAGCAGCTGTGTGTATCGTGAATTAGTCCAGGAAGAGACTCAAGACTCGGCAACCATAATGAGATCATTGCTAACCATGAAGTAGGGAGATGTCAAAAACGTGAGCACAGTTTATAGAAAGGAAAGCATGGATCCCAGAAGCTTCAGTAGAGGTGGAAAATATAAGAATTGGTAACAGATTGGTTGTGGGAGGTGAGGGGGGAGATGTTGGAGATGGCTCCAAGACTTCGAGGCTGGAAAACTTGTGGCTAACTGGTAATGCCATTGAGGGAAAAGATAATTCTGTTTTAGATACATTGAATTTAGATACGTTGAACTGAAGCCAGTGCAAAATAGTAACTTCAAGAGTTCCAGCTAAGAGATAAAATGCTAATCTAGAGTTTAGGAGAAATTTAGGGAATTTAGATGTAAATTTGAGAGAAATTTGCATAAAGACTATTAGTGGTTGAAATTGCTGAGGGGTGCGAGGAGAGGGAGAGGAAGGAGGGATGGAGAGAGTTAAAGGGCTTGTTAGGTTGATGATTTACCATCTAGGGCAGATGAATTGGCAAACCCTCCTGGATCGGATGGATAGTGTTTCTATTCAACTATCATCTGGATATAAATGACTCAGATATTTGTGCCTCTGGCCACATCCTTCTCCCAAACCCAGCTGAATCTTCACTTATTCACTGGAATCTTCAGCATCAGTATATCCAACACCAACCTCCCCTGCACCCAAATCAGCCCTTCTTCTAGAACTCTCCCTTTGTCTCATGGGCACTACCTTTCTTCTGCACCCAAATCAGCCCTTCTTCTAGAACTCTCCCTTTGTCTCATGGGCACTACCTTTCTTCTGGTCCCCCAGATTCATATTTGTGATGTATCTAAGTCTTTCTCCTCTTCTCGAGTGCCTATACCTTCCCTAAATTCAGGTCCTCATTATTCTTTGTAGAATAATTACAATGCCTTTTTCACTCTTTTCCCTACTGCATATAACTCAATGACAGAATGCAGTTCAAGCACTGCTCTGGGCCAGGTTTGTCACCTGGGCCTGAGAGCTTTGTCATTGTTGTTGCTAAGCCTGGCTTGCTGTTTCAGCTTTAGACATACCCTTTTAAAAGAATATCTTTTATCTTGGGGAGGTGTATGGGGGGATGGGTGAAATAGGTGACGGGGATTAAGGAGAGTACTTGTCATGATGAGCACTGGGTGTTGTCTGGAATTGTTGAATCACTATATTGCACCGCTGAGATGAATATCATACTGGAATTAAAATTTTCGAAAACCAAAAATAAATAAATAAATAAATAAAAGAACATATTTTATCTTTTCTACTTTTCCTCCACCTTTTTACTCTTTGTCTTTTCTTTTCAGTGCAGGGATCGGTAGAACGGGGTGTTTTATTGCTACATCCATTGGCTGTCGACAGTTGAAAGAAGAAGGAGTTGTCGATGCCCTAAGCATTGTCTGCCAGCTTCGTGTAGACAGGTGGGTGTCTGGGAAACAGAGATGCCACATCAGAGCAGCATTACTGGTCACAGCCTGATCCAATCTGCCTGACTTGGTAAACGCCACAGGCTCCAAAGTCTTAAATATCTATAAAGATTTGTGTAAAATGCTTAAGTGTATCTTACATTGAAAAAAGTGTTATTTGCCACAGTGACCATCAAGACGACAAAACCAGGGGCGCCTGGGTGGCTCAGTCAGTTAAGTGTCTGCCTTCAGCTCAGGTCATGGTCTCGGGGTCCTGGGATGGAGCCCCGCGTCGGGCTCCCTGCTCCTCGGGAAGCCTGCTTCTCCCTCTCCCTCTGCTCCTCCCCCAGCTCGTGCGCACATGCTCAATCTCTCTCAAATAAACAAATCTTAAAAAAAAAAAAAAGTGTACAAAACCAAAAGCTTATGCTTAATCCCTCCTCATCTCTAATACAGGTTAGTTATGGTGTTGCTGTTCCCTCTTAGTCTTACACCCCTCTTCCTTTTATATTTACTCTGCATTTTCATTTGACTGCACTGAATCATTCACTTTAGGATCTTGATTGTTTAAAATGAGGCATATGTCATATACCAAGAGTCATCTTTTTTTAAATCTACTTTTTTTAATTGTGAAAAGATGCACATAACAAAGTTTACCATCTTAACCATTTTTAACAGTACAGTTTAATGGTGTTAAGAATATTCACGTGTTGTGCAGCCAATCTTCAAAACTCCTTTCATCTGGCAAAACTCTGTTGCCTTTAAACAACAACCTCCTATTCCCTCCAGCCCCCAGCCCCTAGGATTTTACTTCCCATAATATCCTCAAAATTCATCCATGTTGTGGCATGTGTCAGAATTTCCTTACTTTTTTTTTTGAATTTTTTTATTATTATGTTATGTTAATCACCATACATTACATCATTAGTTGTTGATGTAGTGTTCCATGATTCATTGTTTGCATATAACACCCAGTGCTCCATTCAGTACGTGCCCTCCTTAATACCCATCACCAGGCTGACCCATCCCCCCACCCCCCTCCCCTCTAGAACCCTCAGTTTGTTTCTCAGAGTCCATAGTCTCTCATGGTTCATCTCCCCTTCCGATTTCCTCCCCTTCATTTTTCCCTTCCTACTATCTTTTTTTTTTTTAACATATAATGTATTATTTGTTTCAGAGGTACAGGTCTGTGACTCAACAGTCTTACACAATTCCCTTTGTGTATAGATCATATTTTGTTTATCCTTTCATCCATCGATGGACACTCGGTTGCCTTCCACCTTTTGGCTCTTGTGAATAATGCTGCCATGAACATGGGTGTACAAATAGTGGTCGAGATCCTCTTAGATATATACCCAGAAATGAGATTGCTGGATCATATAGTAATTCTAACTCTAATGTTTTTGAGGAACCGCCATGCTGTTTTCCACAGTGGCTGCACCATTTATATTCCCACCAACGTGCATAATTGTTCCAAGTTCTATACACCCTTTGTCAACACTTGTTATTTTCTGTTTGTTGTTGTTGTTGTTTAATGGTAGCCATCCTAATGGGTATGAGGTGGAAGAGTTGTTTTCATATAGAGATGGTTTGATCATCTTTGTGATGATCTGTGTTTATCTGTGTTGAAAACAAAACAAACAAGAAACTTCTCTTCTTCCTTTCTCCACCGCTAAGCCTATCTGGGTAAATGAACAGTTGAGTCAGTGATGGAGAAAGTAAACAGATGCTCTTTGAAAACAGGCACAGATAAAGATGCTGTATCAGCACATGGACAGCCAGTCTCCCTGCTCTGCAATTCAGTGCACTGGTGTGGAAAAGAGTCTTTCTGTTGGGTTCTCTACTTTCACTTATGCAACAAATAGTTATTAATTACCTCCTATGCCCAAGGCATCGTTCTGGATGCTACAAGTATAGCACTAAACAAGATGAGTGATGCTTGGCTTTCCTAAAGATTACATGCTCATGCGGAGAGAGACAGACAGACAGACAGATAATAAAAAAAGGAAAGAAAAAAAAACAGGATAATTTCAGACAGAGATAAATGCTATGGAGTAAGAAAACAAGAGGGCCATGGGAGCTGAGCCTCTTGGACTTCAGCCCTGTGGCCCAGAGTTTCCAAAAAGTGTAGATGGTTACTTTTTAAGATTCATTCAATAAATGTTTATTGAGCACCTACTGTGTGGTACATCCTGGGATTTCAATAAAAGAGACACAGGATTGTTCTAAAAGTTCAATGACATATATATGTACACATATACATATATATATATATACACATTCATATATATCACTTAGAACAGGATCTGTCACATAGTAAATTTTCAATAAATGTACAGTGTTATTATTATCTTCATTTTTATTAAAATTATCAATAAAGTTTCTCCTATCTCTAAAAATTAAACATTCAAATCTCTTTGTCCAGATGAGGTTTTCCTATCCCCAGCCCTGCTGTTCTTTATCTCTTAAATAATAACTTCTAAGTCTTTGTTGGTGTATCTTCCCTCTCTTTTTTCTCTCAATTTTGACTGGCTTCACAGCAACTGTTCATTGTAGTGGTTACACCACTGGCCTCTAGAAACACAGCGCCTGGGTGAGCCTCATGGCTGCTTCCATATCTCGGTTGTGCGGCCTTAGGTAAGTTGCAAGACTGCCCGTGTCTGGGCTTTCTCGTCTAGAAGATGGAAGTCATACTTGTATCTACTTGCTATTGTTGTTGTAAGGAGTAAGATATAATCTATAAAGTTCCTGCCACATAAAAAACATGCGGTCAAGTTTAGCCACTGTTATTATCAATATGTATATAGCAAGAAACCTGAACATGCATCTATGAACTGGAAGCAATATATATCATTATATATACCTCACAGGGCTACGGCAGTAGAGGGATGAGATTACATCCATGACGTACTTAGTAGAACACTCAGCCTATGTTTCTAATGCTCTCTCTATCCCTCCCACTTCTCCCCTTTCCATACCCCACATATAACTGCTTCCAAAAGTATTTTCCTTCTGTACATAATATCAGCTCCAGTGATCTCTTCTTCTTCTCCTACAATTGCTGTCTTAGTGTCCTTCCACCCAGGACTGTCTGTCCAGCTGGAATAGGGTCCAGTTTTTCACTCCAGACTCCGGGACCTACCTTCACCCAGAAGTGGGGCTTGCGTCAGAGGGCAAGGGACAGCACCAAGTCAGCTGGGACCTGTTCCCATGGTGACCTTGATCTCTCCTGCTTTGTGCTTCCGTACACAAGTCTCCTGCATGGGACCCAAAGCCCCTCAAGGACTCTGGTCCATACCCCTGAAGCCTGCTCTTTTAATAGCAAGTGCTGAAACTCCATGAACGCCAGACACCCTCCGTGAATCTAGGCTGACTCCAAACGGAGTTGACCTCTAACACCATCTCTGACCCTATTTGGAACAACACCTTGGGGAGAAAAATGGGTTTGGTTTGCTCATTTCTTCTTTGGCTTTTGTTATTCTTCAATCTTGCCTGCTCACCCCCCCGCCAACTCCTACCTCCCCCACCTGCTTTTGTAGCCTGACCTCCACCTTGGCTTCCCCTTCGCAGTCACGTTCCCCTGTCAAGTCTACCAGATTGTCCTCTAGCTCTGAATGGAATCACAAATACATTTTTTAAACCATATCACAATGCCTCCTCTATCGGCTCCTTCCTTCCTAAAGCAAACGGTCAGAAATTTTAGCCTTGGCCTTCCATCACCACCAAGGTCTCCCCACAAGGCTTGTCTCTTTATTCCTGATAGGATCTCCAAAACATATCAAAACTTCTCTGCTGATCCAAAGGCTCCCTACCCCCCTGGATTTGAATTACTGCCAATATGTGTCTGGAAATCATTTTCACTGAGTCATTAATCAACATCTCTTCCACATACATTCTTTCTGAGCAGCTGCTTCTGTTGTTTATGAAGGAGATACTCTCTTTAAAACCTTCCTTGAAACATCTTTCCTTTGCCTGCCTGCCTTCACAGGATCAACACAGATTTTCTTTTTTTGTCTCTTCCTTCTGCTATGCAGTCCCCTAGTTATTATGAAAAGTGAGGCAGAAAACCTTCCTCCTTTCCTTCACCTCATCCAACTTCTTTTCCCCCAGGCTTCTTGCCTCTTGCTTTAGTTTCTAATTTTTTTTCCTGTCATATTTCATTGTTAAAATTCTAGTTTGTAGGTGATTGCTGCCTTTGACCACATCCTCAGCTCATGCCGGTAAAAGAAAAATGGGCCCCAGAAAATCTGAATGCCCACCTTTCTGCTCTTGCAGCTTATTCGTTCTTCATCAGTTCTTCAGACCTTGTCCCCAGCCTTAGTCTCTGCAGTCACCCTTGCCTCCAGTCCTGGATCTGTCTTCAGACATTCCAGAACGCAGTATTGACACTTGGAAGTTGATTTCATAATCATCGCCTCCCCACCATGGCCTTCAAAGCACATGTCTCATAAGTCTCATTTAACTCCCAAAATGAACCCAAAAGTAGCAACAGAGGTGTTCTTTGGCTCTGCTTTTTAAGAAAGAATTCAGGATCATCAAGGAACTTGTCCAAGATCATGTAGCTAAAATGCTGGCAAAGTAGACCTCTTTGGAACCCAGGACTTCCAGTTTCTAACCCAAAAGGTGTGATCATTACAGATGAAAGTAAACAGTCTTTCCAAATATGTTTATTGCAAAACTGCTTGACAAAAACAAATCTTTTTGTTAATGCTTTGTCAATTAAAAAAATGCAATGACACCATAATTTTTAAAACAATGTCTAATATGAATGAGAGCTGTTTCATGAAGAGATAGAGTGATACTGTCAGCAGTTGCCTTAAGAATATAATTTGAGGAATATAGGAAAGATGCCTCATCCCAAAATATCTGTCTATGGACGATGCCTAAAATATCTGTGTATGGTGAATATCTGAAACGCGGCCATTAGAGAGCCAATCCTTGATGAAAAGAATCATTCTTTTTTAAAGTTCATTGAACCTGGAGACAGAAGGTGAGGGTGACACCTTATGCTTTTTTAGCTATTAACCCATTCGTCTAAACAAGGTGATTTGTTCCTTCCAGCTAGTGTAGGGTAGCTAGAGCGAATGTAACTCCATGCATTAGGAATATATTCAGAACTTGGGTTTTGATGAAGGGGACTTGAAGAGTGGGCCCCAAAATTTGGGCACACCTGAGGCCCTGAAGTAGAGAAGATTGGTAGAGAGCCGTGGGCACTGGGAAGCTGAGGGGAGTGGAGAGGAAGCAGAAGAGCTCTAGCAAGGGATTCCTTGGGCGAGATCAGCTACCAGGACCCAGTGCAGTATGAAAATGTGGGGCCCCTGTTAAATAAAATTATTAAATATTTCAAGATAGTGACAGCAGAGCATTAACCCAAGTGCAAGGTCCTTCTCAGCACGAGGGAAGCAGGCTGGTGTGACCCAGTGGGTCACAAGCCCATGAAGCTGACCCTGAGGTGGGATGTTTTTAGGATGAGTGTTTGCATATGGGCCTGTCATGTGTCCTGTGGAGCAGGCACCCAAGATCTCTGCTTAGAGCAGTGCTCCTGAATCATGCATGCATGCATTCATTCAACAAACATTTCCTAAACGCTTAATACTGTACGTGCATCAGGCATCTCGGCATAGAAAGATGGATTCCTTAACAGACTTTTCCAGACTGTTTTTCTCAAGGCACAGTTTAATTATTAATTAAACCACGAGAGCCTGCCAAGTACCAGACCTCTTTGACTGTACTCAGGCAAAAATAAATAAATAAAATAAAATGGGCTCTCAATTAAATTTGAGCTATATACTACATTTCTTATAAGCCCCCTCCACTTGGATATTCACAGTAAGTATTAAAACATTAAGGAATCTGGGGAAGTCCCCCGACATAGAAACCCATTTAACTTTCCTTAAGCTCTCTTTCATATTTATTTGAACAAACTTTCCTCAAAGTCTTTCTAAATGGGAGGAAAAGAAGTTGTAAATAATAAATATAAACTGTTCTTTCAAGAAGTTTGGTTGTGGAGAGAAGACTGGGGACAGCATGGGGATTTGAGCATAGGAGGGGACCATTAAAAAGGAGCACCCAGCTGAGTATAATAAGGGCTACAAAAGACAGAGCCAATATATCAAGGAGCTGATATTTTGTATGCTGCTGAGTAAAAGCTCCACAGGATTTTTCCTATCCTTTCATACTCTCTTTAACAATGGCCTCTACCCACTAGTGATCCAAGGCTGCACACTGTGCCTCTTTTTTTTTTTTTAATAGTTTACCCCCCACCACTTATATTTGCCTCCTCTGAGAAGTCCAGGGCAGGGCTAACAGCAAAGAAGAAAATCCAGTGATTAGATACTTGAAATGGGCTTGAGTCAAGGGTTTGAGCATTGAGCAGGATCAAAAACCTGATTCCAAATAAAAATAATAAATTACAATGCCCAATTATTGTTATTCAACATGATAAAAGCAGACAATTTGTACTCAGATCACAAATCTGCATTTTAGCAATAAATTCAAACGGTCTGGTTTAGAGATGAGTGTTATGCTGAATGGATGGTCCATTGTAACAACAATGACAAAGCCATTTGGTGGATTCCTCATTCTCTGGCAAGACGTTATTTTTATTGGCTTCAGGGCAACTTCTATTAATAGAGGCTACAGTTCTCACTGCAGATTCACGAGTCTGTGATTCTCTTTTTAATAATACTTTTGAGCATATTTTGAACTAAATTAAGATTTCTTTTTTTTCCAAGTAGGAGTTCAAATTCAGTGCAAGGCACCCACAAGTGTTTTATTTAGAAGTGCATTAGTGGATCATTCCTTCATTCCCATAGCTTTCATTTTAAATTAAAAGATGAAGTCAGTATCAGGCAATTGGGACCAAGCAACTGGCTGGTGGAACTAGGAAGCAGGCAACCACTAGAGTATGAGGTGCTGGAGGTCAAAAAGCTTGGTACTAATCCTGGCTGTGCCTTAATTCCATGTGTGACCCCATTCTAGGCCTTTCTGTATATGTATGTAAAAGGAGAGATGGGGCCTATCAGTGGTCCCCCAACCTCTCTGGTATGAGGACCCCCTTTTTTAAGAGTAAAAGAGTATTTTATGGACTTCAACTTGATAACTGTATTTTGAAACCCTTAATGCTTGTAAATTAACTTTCATTTTGTGATTCAAAACAGCATTTGAAAACTAGTGATGCATATGTATGTGTGTTTATTTGGTCCACTGCATTTGAAATGCATTTGAAAATTAGTGATGCATTTGAAGTGATACATATGTATGTGTGTTTATTTGGCCCACTGATAACACTAGGAGCACAAGTGGATTCAAGGACACCTCCAATAAGACGCCTTTCCCATCTTGGGATTCATTGATTGGGAAGTGATCATCTGACTCTCTAAACCCCATCTCAGCTGTTGTGTTCTTTGAGTCTCTAAACTTTTATTTCCATAGAGAGCAATGGAGTGACAATAACAGACAATCAAAACATTTGCCAAACACCTACAAGGAAGGGGATGGTTAAAAGAAATCTGGTCAAATATTGTACAAGTTTCTCATTCTTTGGGAGGATTCCAAGACCTAAAAGGAGTGAATGATGTATCTAAAGTCACGTAATGAACTTTGACCATCTGTTTGGGTGGGTTTTTTTTAGACATTCTGAACTGAGCTTCCATTTTGCTCTAATTAGATTGGCTAAATTCTGAATTGTTTGGTTCCCAAAACACTGTTGTTTTCTGGACTGGGAGACTGAATTGGGCTACACACCAATTGAAAGGAAGTTCACATTCTAGTCCTGCCTTTGACAATGACCCTGAACTAGTTGCTGTATAAACCAGGGAGAACTGTTTATCTCTGATGGTTACAGCTTAGATTATTATTAATAGCTGCATATGAGAAATACAGTGAGCTTTCTATTGGCCAGCATGACAAAAAGGGATATTTTGTTCAATCGTGTTTTCCTGTTAATGGAAGGTTACCATACATACATAGGTCAACAATCTTCAAGAATTATGGTGGAAAAAAAAGGATCCATAACACTGGCACTAAACTGAACCCAGTGTAATCATGTTTTATTACTGAGACCTTCTATATCTGGCTTAAACCTTCTAATCTTTTTTTTTTTAATTAATTCATTTATTTGAGAGAGAGAGAGAGAGTGTGCGTGCACAGCAGGGAGGGGCAGAAGGAGAGGGAGAGAGAGAGTCTCAAGCAGACTCTGTACTGAGCACGGAGCCCGACTGGGGGGCTCAATCTCATGACCCTGAGATCACGACTGGAGCCGAAACCAAGAATCAGATGTTTAACCAACTGCGCCACCCAAGAGCCCCTTAAATCTTCTAATCTTAAATATCACCACATTGTTCTGACTATACCATCTAACTAATAACTCTAGTTGCTGTTAAAGGTAACCAACCAGCTTTTACCATATTTAGCTCCTGCTACAAAAGATTCATTTAGGCTTCTGTGTGCCAGGGTTTTGCAGCATGAGATAGTGACAGAAAGTCATTTATACACTGAATATGAAAGATACACCTGTCCCTTTGAAAAATAATAATAATCCGTCATAATAAAATGGCTCAGAAAACTCAAAAAATGCCTTCTATGCACATAAGAAGGACTAAAGAACAATGTGTGGCCACCAGAAGACATCTAGGCAGGGATGAAAGGAATGAGTTCCATGGCAGGTTGACCTTGGATAACTTCTTCCCATCATATTTCTTTTAATCTCGTTTGGCACCTTTGGACACTGGAAGAACTTGAAAACAGAATTTGGGAAGGGAAGCACATAAAATACTATGCAGTCCCAAGGCCTTTTTATTTCCCCCCTTTTTTTTTTCTTCCCCAGAAACAGGAAACAATCTGTCTAATCCTCCTTTTAGAGAGTCACTGGTGAAATCTGCTGTTGTCTTTGTACATCCTTACCTTGGAGGCCTAAATTGGAATGACATCCAAAGACCTTGCTTGTGGCTTCCCAGACAGGATAGAAAAATGCTTCCAGTGTGCGTCATATCATTGTTTAAATGTTTTGATTAATCACTCTAGTGTGATGATTTCTCTCTCTCTCTTTTTTTTTTAACTATAACAATCCAAGAGGAGGTATATATAAGCCATCAGTTTTCTAGGCTAATATATGTCCCCAAAGTATTCTTTGTTCCCAAAACTTGTTTAAAATAATTCCAAAGCTAAAATTTCCACCTGTTCAGATAATTTTTATCAACCCTACCCTTACATTTATCCATATCTCTCTGCATTCCCAACTCATTGCAAAGATCCCCTTAATTAGTGAATTTCAAAGATCTCATTTGAAGATCAGAAATTAAGTGTTTTGGTTTACTTCTTTTAAGGAAACTTAAAAATAAAGCCCCAGAAATTGGTATGGACTTATTTACTTGACATCACAGTTCCTGAGACCCTAACAAGAGGTCCTCTTATAAAACAGATTATGCCAAATGAATCTCCCAAGTAGTTGCCAGGACAACCTTTTCCTTCTTCTCAGCTTGGAGTTAATTGAGTGTTAACCTAGGTGTTCAGAAAAAAATTGGTTACTTTTCAGGGGGGAAAAATGGAATTCAAGTTATGCTAGAGTATTAAATTATGATTGGATTATCATTGGCTCTGTGCTGGATTTTATGCCTTAGAAATACTTTGGAACACAGCTATTCCAGAGAAAGTGTCTATGTTCAGAATACCTGGTCACAATGAATCAGAACATTTATGTTTAAATTCTCCCTCCTTGATACGACATCTGTATAAAGACCTGGGGAAAACCTTTGTTCAAGACACCTGAGTTACAGACTCAGACATTAGCCTGGCTTGACTCACGCCCAAACTGTCGAAGCTTTACCCATGAGGGACATTAATGTCCACACCTTTTGTTCTAAATTTACTGTGTCAAACTTTACCAAAAGAATTCCAGATTCAAAAATAATAAGAAGCCAAGGAGCGTAAGTTCCATTGTTAGCTCAGAAGTGAGTCACCGCTGTAGAATTTCTTCTGTCTACTGATTAGACCGGATACGCGCTGGGCGGTGCAGCAGGAAAGGCTGCTGCCCTCTGTATGTGTGAGTTAATAGTCACAAAAGGTCACAATTTTAACATGTTAAAAACCAAATCTCTCTCCTGGGCATCTGGAGGGCTTTTTTCAACACACCCTCCCAAGTAGCAAAAGGAAAAAACTACATTTCTTTTCCTTCTAACCTGAGTCTACCCCCAGCTGACACAGCTACGTGCTTCCCAGCATGGAGACAGAAGACGCTGATTTTTGTGTTTGGTCAGGCTAATGTGATAGATATCTGACATTTCTAGAAGGGCAGTATATCTGAATCCTCTCTGGCCTCGCCAAGTACTGTGTTCATATTCTATGGCCACCAAGAAATCAGAGCCTTGCAGTCAGCACCACTTGTGTAGTGAAAGGAATGACTTTCTTCCATGGCATGGCACAGGGTATAATTAGGGGGAACAAAAAACTTACCATCCAAAGCAAGCACTTTCTGTAAGTGCAGGGTGGCTCTATTAATAGTTACACAGGACCACAAGAGTGAACCAAGACTGTCCCAAGCAAATCAGATGTATGATCATCCTGGGCATAGTGTTAGCCAAGCACTTACCAAAAGAGTAAGAAAAAATATATATAGTATTTATTTTTGTACTCACTAAATAGCAATCACTGTGCTAAGCATTTTATGGATTCTCTCATTTCAATCTTGCAAAACTTGGAGCTCCTTGGTGGCTCAATCGGTTAAGCATCTGACTCGATTTTGGTTCAGGTCATGGTCTCAGGATCATGAGATGGAGCCCTGAGTCTGGCTCCACCCTGAGCATGGAGCCTGCTTAAAATTCTCTCTCCTTCTCCCTCTGCCCTTCCCTGCTCACATGCATGTGCTTTCTTTCTCTCTCTCTCTAAATAAAAAACTTAAAAATAAAAATTAATTTAAAAAAAATTTTAAAAAGCTTGCAGAACTTGAAACCTTACTAAGTAAATACTGTTTGTCAGGCCAGTGGCTTTCAAACTTTTTTATGAACAATGGGAAACAAAATAATGGGAAGAAAAAATCTTCCACAGAATACCAACATGAAAAAAACAATTAAAAAATAAATAAAATAGGGGTTCCTGGGTGGCTTAGTCGGTTGGGCGCCCGACTCTTAATTTCAGCTTAGGTCATGATCTCAGGGTCGTGAGATCAAGCCCTGAGTCAGGGTCCGTGCTTTACTGAGCGTCAGCTTGAGATTCTCTCTCTCCCTCTGTCCCTCCCCCACCCCGTGCTCATGAATGTTCTCTCTCTCAAAAAATAAATAAATAAATCTTAAAAAATAAATAAAAGGCACAACTGCCTTGGTCAAAACTGGGATTAGGATCTAGTCTTTTTTTTCAGGTTTTAAAACTTTTTATTGCATATTTTAAAAATTGTGCATTCCAATAATTAAAATCATTTGAACAACAACAACAAAAATAAAATGGCACTCTGATTAAACTGCATTTTACAGCCTGCAGGACACCCTGGACCAGCTTGGTTTTTACTCTCAATTTCACTGTCGTCCCACCCAGCTTCTTCCTTCACCAACATGCAAGTTCTTTTCCTTCCCTGCCAGCCAGACAGGCAGATGGGAGAGGCAGGCGCCTTGGTTGTCAGTAGTTCTCGATTCTTTGATGTGAAAAGGGGCAGCACAATCATTTAAACTTGATCCAACCACTTTGCATCTACAAAGTTAAACAGCTAAAAGAAGTAAAATAAGAAGGCAATGCTTGTGGAATGTACAGTGCATATTGGCGGCACGCGCCTCATTATGATTCGCTTGCTTGCTTCTCCTGTTCAATCGTTTCTTTATTTGAAGGCAGTAGATTTTTCTCTTGCGTTTCTGGCTTCTTCCATTTCGACTTGTCGAATTTCTCAATCTCAACCACATCGGGTTTATCAGACATGGTTGCTGAGGAAGCGGAGCGAGGTGCGCGTGCAAGTGAAGTCCCGTCTGCTCAGTGGCCACCGCCGAATGCTAGTCTTAAAATCCAACCTCCTGCACCCTGCCATGGCCTCAGGGACCACTGCAGAATCTTAGGCTTTAAGAATTCTGTGAAGAGGGGCGCCTGGGTGGCTCAGTCGGTTAAGCGTTTGCTTTCAGCTCAGGTCATGATCCCAGGGTCCTGGGATCCAGTCCCACATCGGGCTCCTTGCTCAGCAGGGAGCCCGCTTCTCCCTCTGCCTGCCACTTCCCCTGTTTGTGCTCTCTATCTTTGGCAAATAAATAAATAAAATCTTAAAAAAAAACGTTTAAAAAAAAAAGAATTCTGTGAAGAGCCTTTTGTCTAGACATTGATATGCCCTGACTCATTTAATCCTCACAATGACGGGGTTTGGCATTAATGTCGTTTTATAAGTGAGGAAACCCCAGCTGGGAAGGATTAAATGATTTGTCCAAAATCATACAAGCAAGTAGGTTCAAAAACAAGGATTCAGACTTGAATCTGTCAGACTCCAAGCCCGCTTCTTTCCATGACATCATCTGCCTCTGCTGTAGCAGACTTCTAGGCTGGTTAATATTTAGAAACATATTTGGATCTTTCCATCTAGGCTTGCCCCAGCAGGGCAATATTGTGTCCTCTGCCAGGTATGTTCTTAGTTCTCCAAGGCCTTCAGAGGCCCCATC
This sequence comes from Callorhinus ursinus, assembly GCF_003265705.2. Taxonomy (NCBI): domain Eukaryota; kingdom Metazoa; phylum Chordata; class Mammalia; order Carnivora; family Otariidae; genus Callorhinus; species Callorhinus ursinus. Next base: position 34,373,312 of record NW_027397076.1, read on the forward strand.
CCAGAGCCTTCCAGGCAGTCCTGTTCAACCAGATAGCACCAAAGAGTAACCAAAATGGAACAATAGCCTGCAGTATGGTATCTGTATGTGCTCTGCTGTGTACTAAGCATTTTAAATGGATGGTCCCATTCTTTACTCACAGCAATGCTCAAAGGTAGGCACCGTTATGTTATTACCTCATCACTTTGCAGACGAGAAAATGGAGTGCTGCAAAGGCTTTGTAGTAAGGTGGAGCAGCTAGTAAGTGTTAGAAAAGGGATTTGTCTTGACAGCAGTGTATGGTGTCTTTTCCTCTCTTCACCCACTTCGGTCCCTACTAGGGATGAACCTGACACCTTGGCATTCCAAACCTTTCACAGCAACGATCCCTCTTACAATTAACGGGGTCCCCTTGCCCTGTATTTTTTTCCCCACTCTTTTTTTATAAACTAATTCCTGCTCGGCAGAAAGTATTGGACAAGCATACCTTGTTTCTTTTTGATCTGGGAAATCTAGAACTCTGGGAAACAGCTTTGTACCTAAAGGATGCCCCAGGACAGATGATGCTTTAATACAATGTATTGAGCAATGATGCTGCATGCTGCCTGACTCATGATGGTGCATCTATTTTGGGCCCCCTAGGTCTTCTCCACTGAAGCATCATCTTGATCAGCATGGAAATCTTTTAAAAACAAACTAGGTTGAATTTAAACAGTGATCTGTTGGAGGTCAAAGATTATTTTAGTGCCTGCTCTTTAAAAGGGAGCTGGAAGGGGCACCTGGGTGGGGCTCAGTCATTAAGCGTCTGCCTTCAGCTCAGGTCATGATCCCAGGGTCCTGGGATCGAGCCCCGTGTCTGGCTCCCTGCTCAGCGGGAAGCCTGCTTCTCCCTCTCCCACTCCCCCTGCTTGTGTTCCCTCTCTCACTGTGTCTCTGTCTGTCAAATAAATAAATAAAATCTTTAAAAAAAATAAAAGGGAGATGGAAGATGGTTTTTAAAGTAATAAAAAGAGCACCCCTGCTTCTTATGTTCAAAGACCAGCTTGTGTTACCAACTTTACATCAGTGATATGGATCTGGACTTCACTAAGTCCACGGAGCCAGATCTGACTTGAAAGATACCTAGGAACCAAGTCAGAGCTGTCCTGGGATGAATTATCGCAGGGCTCTCCAGAGGGTTCCATATAATCTAGCATTATTCATTTATCCTATAACTGAATTTTGTATACAAGAACTGTATTAGCTTCTTGGGTATTTTTTTTACTGTGGCCAGCCAATAAAAAGACAGTGTATGATCTGCATGGCGATCCTACATTTTTAAGTTCATACAAAGATCCGCAAAGTAGTCTAGATACCAATATATGGAATTAGACATTTATTAAATATTTTCAGAGATGATGGTGACAAGTCCCTGAATTTGAACCAGACTCCAGTGATTGCATCCTGTAATGCCCTTTGCCTTCTTTTAGCCCAGTTTATTTGCATCCATATGAGATGAAAATAACATGTCCGGGGTAATCTACATGGCAGGTGTTTACTTAGGACTAGTAAGTGCTTTTCACTGTTGCATGTATGAGAAGATTATGACATCATGCCTGCCCTTAAAGGAACTACAACCTAGTTGGAAACAATTTTGGAATAGGATAGACAGTAATAACATGATATCCAATTACTTATAATAAAGGCCCCACCTTGGCCCTCTCTTTTTCTACTCCATTATAAATGACAGTTAAAAAGAAGTAAGGCATGCTTGTTAAATATCTAGAGGACACAAAGCTGGGAGTGAGAAATGAAAAGCTAATATATTGAATGATAGAAATAGTGGTGGTAATAAATAAGAACTTCATGCTGAAACCAAGTTGAATTTACTTATTTATTTGACAGAGAGAGACCCAGAGAGAGAGGGAACACAAGCAGGGGGAGAGGGAGAGGGAGAAGCAGACTCCCGGCCGAGCAGGGAGCCCGATGCGGGGCTCGATCCCAGGACCCCGGGATCATGATCTGAGCCGAAGGCAGCCACTTAACGACTGAGCCACCCAGGCGCCCCACCAAGTTGAAATTAATAGGAATGAATAAAAAGTCCTGCATTTAGTTTCAAAAATTCAATAGCTTGAGTACAAGATGAGAGCAAACTGTCATTTCCACACTCAAAAAAAAAAAAAAAAAATCCTGCAGACTTTTTCATTAGCCCAAACCTTCACTCAATATCCTAAAATGCTTGCTGGGCACTGGGCTCCAGGCGGGCATGGTGACATCTCATCATCTGATGTACCTGCAAATGCAAACTCATTGGCCTATGACATGCAGCTCAAAGGAGAAAATAGTTCCACTGACTAGACCCTGTCAGGAGTAGACACAACACTCTAAGAAGGTCATCTTTGATAAAACGGCCTATAGAAGAGGGAGACTAGATTGGCGAGTGACCAGGAAACCAAGCGTTATAGAAATATTGAGGGCCCACAGGATGTTTAGTCTAGAGAAGAAAAGATTATAGGACTTTGATGGTTGTTTTCCAGCATTTAGAAAGCTATTGTGTGACTACAAGAGGAGCCTTTAGACTTTTTTGGGGGTTATTTCAGTTCGACCAATGGGGTGACAGTTAGAAAGGAGCAGATTCATTTTGATCTCCTCAGAAGCTTTCCTGCAACTTGGGGAAAGGCTGCTTCTTACGGTACCTCGCCTCCCCACTGAGCATCCCAGCAGAAACCAGCTGACCATCTGCCTTGTAGACTGCTCCCTTCTGGAAAGGCTACATCGTGCCGGCGATAGGCATAAATGATCTCTGAGAATCCCTCTGATGCCAATTCTTTACAAATAAGGTGGAAAATAACATAATTTTTCATACACCTTCCTTAAGCTTTCAGACTCACAAGAATTTTGCTAACCTACAACTGATCAGTTTGTTTCCCCATCTTCCCCATCTCAGCTGGCTGAAACACCCTTGAGTTAGTTAACAGAATGTCAGAGAAAATACACTCCAAGTGAGAAAATACACTGCTGACCCATTTGAGGTCACATGGGTATGAAAACTTGGACTATGTCTTTGTTCATTCACCGGTTAGACAGATAAATACCAGTGCTCACCAGAAGAGACAAGAAAGGGAAGAGTTTACCTCAAAGTGAAGTAAACGGTGAGGGAGTTCAGAGACCAGAGCCCAGGAGATGGAGCACATAGAAGGCTCCTCATACCACCATCAGTTCAAGGGGGAAGACTGATGGTTCTCTGAGCTACGTGAGGCCAGCTCCCTCGAGCTGCCCTAATATTTCCTGTGGCTGGATCTCTTAAGATTCACAGTCGAAACCAGCTGCTTTGGCTTTAGGTGTGCCCAGATGTTACCATCCCAGCTAAGAAGAATTGCCACATCCTCAGGTTGCCATTTCTGTTGTCAACTTATGACCAAGAAACACATTAGCCAGAAAGTTGCCTTCAGCACAACAAAATGTCTAGTTTGGAGAGAAAAGACTGATAAATACTTCTGCTATTAAGTTGCTACCCCCCAAATTTACCTTTTTTTCTTGCCAAATACATCATTTTGACATCACGTCAAGCTGCTTAGTTTAATTTAGAAGGATGAAATCTTACTAACTTAACATCTGTGCTTAGTTTAGAAGGATGAGGCTTACTATCTTAATGTCTGGTAAGCTTATATTTATAGAGGTTGACAAATAAACATAGATATAAGCTCAGTCTTAGTTATTACCATTAACCAGAAATCATGTTACAATAAAACAATATATCTTGTTTTTAAGTTGAGCCCTTACATGGTCTAGAAAGAATTATTTTGAATGATAGCAACAACCACTAGGGAGAACTGGCTAGTAATTTCAAAATGAGTTGTATGATCACACAGTTATAGAGATTCCTAATAGTGCTACAGTTACTCAGTGAGCACAAGCTGTAACATTTAGACTACTATGGGTAGCTTTGCCAAGTAAATAACCCTTATTATAAAGAGCAAAATATGATGTATCTACTTTATCTATAAAAGTATAATGAGAAGCAGCCTTCTACTAATCCAGTAACAAAAGGTACCTCTGAGTAACCAGTGATGATGATGATGATAACAAAGGGGAAAAAAGCAAGAGCCAATTCCCTCTTCCTCAGCTCATTTAAGGGCCCGCCCACTATTGTGTTTGGATACCCAGCATACCACACCTAAAGACTAAGGCTGTTTCCATATCACATACTCAAATAGACCATTCCAGGATAGTTGTTCTTTTTACTTGTACAAAGAGCAACACTTCACAGTTGAGTTTTGTTTGCTAAACCTACTTCAATTTTAAACCAAGTGCATAAACCAGTTTAACATGAGGTGAATGATAAGGCACCTGAGAAGTGATACTCACACTCCAGGTCCATGAATTCCTTTAACCCTCGCCAAGAATCCCGTGCAATAGGTGTTGTTGTTACCCCCACTCTAACAGAGGAGGAAACTGAACCAGAAAGGGTTTTTATTTAGTAGCAAAGGACAATTGGAGGTAAAATCAAAACCAATATTTATAATAACATTAAAACCATAAAATACTTAAAGACCATTTTAAGACAACACGTGCAAGAATTTCACAGCTAAGAATTGGTATAGGAGGGATTTCAACTCCGACAGCCTGGGTGGTTCCAAAGTCTAAGTATTTAACCAATTGGCAGTACTGCCTCCCCAGTAATGGTATGTAGGTGGAATTAATCAAGTGTCTAGTGATTACCGGGCACTGTGTTAATCCCTTTCTATACATTAGCATATTAGGCTCACCAGTTGGGTCATTTGGACACAGGTAAGAGGCGTCACAAAAGAATCAGCAGGTCAACTGTTCTGTGTCTTTGGCATAGTACCCTAGCTTGGATGAGATCTCTGTGACTTAAGACTGCAGGCTGTGAGCACTAAGAAGTTATTGTATTATCTCTTCCTTGTAGGGGTGGAATGGTCCAAACCAGTGAGCAGTATGAATTTGTGCATCATGCTCTGTGCCTGTATGAAAGCAGACTCTCGGCAGAAACTGTCCAGTGATTCTCTGAAGATTGACCAGACCATCCAGCTCTAGGGGTAGTTAACCAATTACCCACCTGAGGCTTCTAGAAGGAGCTTCCTGCAGTGGAGGGAAAGAGAAGTCCTGAAGCCAAGCTGTGGCATGGATTGTGGAAGATGGCAACAATGACAGATCGCCAGCCCCTTGTGTATATGAATGCATTTGTAAGCATCCCTGAAATTATTCTGAAGGTTCTATGCTGATGGAGGTAGAATAGATTTCTCACACTGCTAAAGAGGATTTTGTTTTGTCCATATTGACTATCTGCCACACAGAATGTATGTTATGAAATCCTCGGTGACATATGTCATCAGATAACAACTGGAAGAGCTGCTGAAGAAATTACTATTGTGTTTTAGATGCTTTAATGTTTGCAAAACCTGTCTTGTGAATGGATTGTCAGCTGTTAAACTGTTCCTATTTTAAGTGCTATTACCTTTCTCAGTTACCAGAATCTTGCCGTTAAGGTCGCAAGTGAGTGATAATGGATTTTTAACAAATAAGTCCTTGTTTTTGAAAAAAAAATCAAAAGCAGTACTATTTTATATGGAAATGTGTCTTGATAGTATTTCCTATTAAATGTGTATTTATCAGTACCTCCTGTCAATCAATTACAGAGCACAATGATTGTCACTGGATGTATATGTATTTACTCTCTATTATTGGGCATAGAGTTGGTTTCTGCTCCAGAACTCCCAGCCACTGTATTTCTACATTGTGAGTCATTTTACTTTAAAAGGGAAAAACAAATTTGTAGCAACTATAATGTATCCAGAATTTTAAATACCTGTCTCTCTTTTACTAAGAAGGAATTTTTGAATATTCTGTCTACCTAGAGTCTCTCGCCCCAAATAAAGGCAGATGCCTTTGGGAATGAAGTAACCTGTCCCATTTCCAGTTCTTCAAAAGGATGCTGCCATGGATATTCTTAAATTTCTGAAAGCTTTTAATCCTCAAGAGACAAATAAAGTTTAAAAAAATGCACTCAGCAAACACTAGATGTTCTGCTCAAATATGAATTTTTAATGCAGCTATGTTGACTTTGTTTCATACTGCCAATAAACTACTCTTAATACTAAGTACTTTTTTTAAAAGATTTTATTTATTTATTTGACAGAGAGAGAGAGAGAGAGAGAGAGATACAGCGAGAGAGGGAACACAAGCAGGAGGAGTGGGAGAGGGAGAAGCAGGCTTCCCACTGAGCAGGGAGCCCAATGCGGGGCTCGATCCCAGGACCCTGGGATCATGACCTAAGCCAAAGGCAGACACTTAACGACTGAGCCACCCAGGCGCCCCTCCTAATACTAAGTATTGAGTAAAGTATCTGCTTTTTTTTTCCTATTGGAAAGAAGCTATTATCTTTTGGGGGAAGCCTGACGTAGGTAATGAGATGGGTTTAATTTTAGTCTCCGCCTCTCCCCAGTGGAGATAACTATCTCACAACGTAATATTGTCATCACTTAAGGGATAATGATCTAAAAGTGCCATCATTATGTGGTTTTCCGCAGTAGACTTCCAGCATATCATTATACAAGCAGTACATGTTTATGTCTTTATATGACTTGTCATAGACCCTCATAAATTACATGGCTTGTGTTTATTCAGCAGAATCAACATCACCTGAAGAAATGTAATGTTTTAGGAACATTCAATTACCTAAGATTACAATTCCTTTCTTCCCTCTTGAGGTTAAGAAGTCGTCATGTGCCACAGGGATGCAGGAGAAAACTTACAAGTTTTATTCTACTCCTGGAGGCTAGAATTTTTTCTCCGTAAAAAAGGAGAGGTAATCATAATCCCTTCTTTCTAAGGAAACAGACAAAAGGACACTGGTGTAAAACTTCCCCAAACAATTCAATAGGAGGAAGTGCTCGTCACTGACTTTTTCCCCCACCATGAAGGCACATTTCCTTCCTAGCCTTTGCTTCTCTTATCTGGGAGATTTCACACCCCCCCCCAAGCGAAGCATGAACAGTTGTTAAGTGGAAAATGGAGGCTGAATTTTACGTGGCGATTCTTACCTGCTGGATCTTTGGGAATTCAGGTGAGTGGGCTTGCCTCTCTCTTGTGTTTCTCCACCAGCCAGCAGAGGAGTCTTTGTCCTTTGAAAAGTGTCTGAACTAGGGCAGAAATGGAGCCAGGTCTCCATGGCAGTTTAACCAAAGACGATGAGGAGGGAGAATTAAAGGAACCAGCTACGTCCACACCGTTGAGATTTCTCTCTAAAAGAAAATAAATGGCCTCCTCATGTCCTCCAGCTGCCTCGGGCAGCTCCTGAAATGGCAACTTTACACCACAGAGTGAAGCACCTGGAGGAGAAATTTTGGTTATTGTGTAACAGTCTGTGGCATTCTCCATGTTTCTTTCCTTATCAGGTTATAGGTTTGTTTTTTTGTGTGTGTTAAAGAAAGAAAGTCTAAGGAGCTATCAATACAGGGGGTGAAGAACTGTGGTGTGTTTTATTTGGAAGCTGTTATTTGGAAGGAAGGTCTGAATATTTTCATGAAAGAGCTGAGCAAATTAGGCAAAAGTTCAGAAAATGGTTTCTGAGTCTGAATATTTCACTTTTTAATACCGATGTTTAACAATTGGATGTTTGATTTTTTTTATGTCGAGAAATGCTGATATTTTTTAGTCTATTACTTATTGAGGAATTGTTGTAGCTATTGTCACAATATAGAGAAATGCTTCTCGCCAGGACTGTAAGAAATGGTGTTTGTGATCATCAATACCTTCATTGGTTGCTAATAGCTAAGAAGGTTTAGATGGGTGGGCAAATTTGTTTTGTTTTGTTTTTGAATAAATACACCCAATTTTTAAACATGTATTCAAACTATGCAATTTGTATACAAATACTACAGTGGTAACTTAAGAATTGGAAAAGGGGGGGCTTTTTTAGAACGGGGGATGGTAACGAGATGGAAAGAGTTAAAATGGTTAGAAAGGGAATGAGGTTTTTCATAACTTCAGCATATTTAACTAATTGGGTTCAAATATCACACCATATTTTTTGGATGATTTTGTGTCTTTCCCAAGATTCCTTTCATTATTTCAATGGGAGTGTGTTTTCTTCCCTGAGCCATGGGAAAGTAAAAGAAAGGAAGAAAAGTATGACATTTTGACACTGTCAGCCTTGGGATTTTAAATTACATGCATTGACTCTGGGAATATTCACTCAAAACGATAGCAATAGCAAAAGATAAGTAAGCGTCATATTGTCACTTGGCTTATTTGTGGGTGGGTTATTTTGTTTTCTGATGGGCCTTCTAATTTGCTACATAGTACTTTATGAGTATCTCATCTTCCAGAGGGGTTTCAGATCGTCCATGTCCATAAACAAGAGTGCCTTTCCAAAAATAAGAGAGTGGTCGTGGGTTTGTGTGATGCGACCAGCCAGAACCAGCAGTGGATGTGGACTGAGGATGGAAAACTCCTTCATGTTAAATCTGCTCTGTGCCTGGGCATCTCCAATTCTAGTGGTCCTTCCCTATCAGCTATCTCTACCCACTGCTCCCAGACACCCCGATGGACTTGCCATGAACAGGAAGGGCTCCTTGAGGTGGAAAATACCTCTCTCTTTCTCAAGAAACAAGGCTCCAAGGTAGTGGTCAAGAAGGACAAGAAATACCTCCATAGCTGGATGAAAATAGATATCAACCAGGAGGGAAAACCGGTGAATGGAAGCCTCTGCTTAAAAAAAGGTGAGCTTTCCTTTTCAGAATTGATTCTGAACGTTCTTTGGCTCCATGTTATGTTATGTTATGTTTGTTTGTTTCACATTAAAGGGGTGTCTGCTTACCTCAACACAATACCTATGGGAGATTGATAAGCTATTGGAAATGGATTGTGTGGCTCCTACTGATGTGGAAAACTTCATTATTCTCATTAAATAAGCCCAACATCTTTCCTTATACCTCTTACTTTTCCTTCCCTTCTTTCCTTGCTGCTTTTATTAAACAAATATTTCTTGGGTTTCTCTTTTGTACCATATTGTAGGCACTTTGGTTAGATACCATTCAATGTAGCAATATAAATCAGGCATTAGCACAGCGTACATATGTAATGACTAAAGCCAATGATCAGGAAATTGTTAATTGTGCTGATGTAGACACTTCTATTCTCTGATTAGGGGGAACTAGTAGATCATCAGAATGGTGTTTGAGAAGACTGGAAAGATGGGAAAATACATTGCACCTTTGCAAATCTCTTGTACTAATGTTTAGAGGTACAAGATGTCACATACTTTTGAAATGGTAAGAACCAATGTGTAGCCACAGGGTTTTCTAATTTGTTGACCACTGATGGATATAATCTAGATGACAGATACAAGTAAAAACTTACATACAAATGCAGAACTTCCTGGTGCAGCACACAGTTCAGTCCTGTGCTGGGGATTTTTTTTTTTTTTTTGTGGATACAGCTTAATTTTCTTTTTTCTAAAGATTTTATTTATTTATCTGAGAGAGAGTGAGAGAGAGAGCGTGCACACAAGCAAGGGGAGGGGCAGAGGGAGATGGAGAAGCAGACTCCCCGCTGAACAGGGAGCCCGACTTGGGGTTCGATCCCAGGACCCTGAGATAATGACCTAAGCTGAAGTCAAGAGTCTGACGCTTAACCAACTGAGCCACCTAGGCACCCCTTAATTTTCTATTTTACTTAATCATTTTATTGCTTATTTACTCCTGTAGTAGAGATTTGCTTTAGGAAGTCATGAAAGATAAAACTAATAGAATCATTATATATTAGGTACAAGCAGACCTTACAAATCACTGGAGATATTATCTAGAAATGAAGCCCATCATTGAAGAGACTGAAATTTACCAAGGTCAAGTGAATTGTCCCAGATTAATTGGTGGCAGAGGTCTAATTGGAACCCAAATTTCTTAACTCCTTGTCCAGTATACATTCCATCATACAGTGTTTTCCAAATGCTTAACCACAGAATTTTGCCCAATTGACTACATAAGAATCACCTGGGGGAGGAAGGAACTCATTGCCATCATTTCTTCTCTCCTACCACCTTCAAGATTCAGTTTCAAGATATTTGGGCTAATACCTGATATTTTTTTAAAGATTTTATTTTATTTATTTGAGAGAGAGAGAGTGAGAGAGAGAGAGCACAAGAGGGGGTAGGGTCAGAGGGAGGAGCAGACTCCCCACTGAGCAGGGAGCTTGATGCGGGACTTGATCCCGGAACTCCGGGATCATGACCTGAGCCGAAGGCAGTCGCCTAACCAACTGAGCCACCCAGGTGCCCTAATACCTGATTTTTTTAAAAAATTTTGATCCATAACCCTATTTGGGGGTCAGCATTCACTTACATCTTTTTATTAGGTGTTTATTTTTGAGGCTTATATGAGTCTTTTCACCATGCTGATCCTTGGACAGTTTTCTGTCACTCATTCATTTCATAAATGAAGTAAGTATTTAATTAGATGCTAGTTGAATGCAATGGCTCTTCTACAATAGAAGTTGACTATATAGTCCTGAGCTTATAAAACTTCTGACTATGAGAATAAGATAAAAATTATAAAAGTCAGTTAGAAAATTCAACTTTATCAGAGAATATACAACACATAACACCAATTTGTACATTTCCTATAGTTCATTGAGTGAGGCCTGTCCTAAACAATACAGAAACATTATAAATATTCCTGTTGTACCATTAAACATAAGAAGTAAGTTTCTTTCCCAGCCCCCAATAGAATCTTATTTAGCAGAAAGTTTCATTGGAACTTTTAAAAAAGTAGATATGGATCAGCAATGAGTTATTCAAGATAGAAGATAATTAATGGAAAAAATGATTTCCTTTGGCCTTCATGCAGAACATGTCCAATGATGGACTTTACTTCAAAAGTAAGTGGATGAAATAGACCATTTACAGTTAACCTCTGAACATGCTGTATCCAAAACGTCCAACAATGTGGGCTGGAAGAAAAATGGACTTCTAGAAAAAAGCAAAATGAAAATTTGCACAATTGTGGTACAAAAAAGAAAAATCTTGTATTTGAATACACATGTATAATACATAGTTTGTTTTAACACAATTATAAGCTAACAGATGTTTTTCTGGTCTATGTCAAACTTACCATTGATTAAAGATACTGAATGATATGAGTTGACCCATAGCATGAAAGCTCATTGATTAGCTAGAGAACCCATTATGAAAAATTAAATGGCATTCAGATGTTTGCAATGAATGACTCCAAATTTCCTTTTTTAAAGCATTGATAACACAATTATATATATTGTTGTTGGGCTCCCTGCTCGGTGGGGAGCCTGCTTCTCCCTCTCCCTCTAACCGCTCCCCTGCCAGTGCTGTCTCTCTCTCTCACTCTCTTTCTCAAATAAATAAAATCTTTAAAAAAAAGAAAAATCAACATTTTATAACCAATTTATAAAATTAGACCTTTAGAGTTATTATTCTGAGTCATAAGAGCAATAATAAAAACATCATCTTCAAAATGCTAACATAACTGGCTAAAAATTGAAAAAATGCATTCTCTCCCTATATTCTTTTGTCAATCAGGTGTCAGATATCCAGCTCTTTGGAAACAATTTTACCTTTAGCAATGTGTCAGTAAAACAAAAAGGTGACTGACAGACTTTCTCAATTTTTCCTCAGACGTATTCGTGTTACATTGTACAGCTACATTCTTGGAGTCACTGTATTAAGAGTATAATTTTTAGAAATCCCTTGTATATAATTTCAGAATCTTATTTTATAAATTAACACAAACCAATTACCAATAATGCAAGAAGAATAAGGAAAAAAACATACTCTGTTCTATTCAATAATAATGCAATTTTATATAATCACACATTTAATTTTTTAAAAAAGATTACTGCTTTAGGAATAAAAATGCATTCTGAGGTCCAAATCTCTAATTGACAAACTCTTTAAACATAGTAATTCTAGATCTTCTAGATGAAGGGTGTAAAATTCCAGCCATCACTTAGATGCTTTTCCAAAGGATGCCAAGTTTCCCTATTTATAAACAGTTAGATGGCTATCTACAGTAATTACTTTCGGGGCAACTGGGTGGCTTAGTCGGTTAAGCGTCAGACTCTTGATTTCGGCTCAAGTCATAATCTCAGGGTCCTGAGATGGAGCCCCAAGTTGGGCTCTGTGCTCAGGGGGAGTCTGCTTGTCTCCCTCTTCCTCTGCCCTTCCCCCTGAGCTCTCTCAAATAAATAAACAAATCTTGAAAAATAAATAAATAAAATAGTTACTTTCACTCAGGTGTTTCATATTGTAGGGAGAAGTAACACTGTATGTAGGATGTTGGCTAACCAATCAGTACTTATTTAGCCTTTACTATAGATTCACTCAATCAGGAAAATTTTTTGCAGACATATTTTCGAATGATCCTAACATGACTGAGCTAGTGAAATCACTTAAAGAGATTTCGCTGCTGAAGTAAACCCTTTTGCTGCCAGACTTGTGGTAACTGCTGATTAAAGTAATTGTTTAATTGTAGTTACGTGGGTGAGGGAATAAGTTGCATAAGCGCTGTAATAGGTAAGCAATCCTATATACTCTTGGGAGAAAGGGTTTTAATAGAAGCTGTTTCCTTTAGTGATTGGTGAGAATGCTTGTAAATAAAGAGAACTTAAGGGGGAAAAACGAAACAAAACAAAACACAGTGTCTTTTGTACATACAAACCCTACTGTGACCAAATTGGCTGTCATAGGGTTAAGGTTTGTTTTCTCCCTACATGATTATAGAAACATGGGCTTTGCAATTGACCTTTGATTTATATGATCATTGGAAATCATATGACCATTGATTACTGATAGATGATCTATGTGATCATTGAAAAATATCTAGCACAGCATCCAGAGCCCCCCAACCATTTTCAGCCTGTGACATGTCAATGAATTCATCAGGGCACACCCATGGCTACATCTGACTTTCATGAGCCCTGAGCTCTTATGTCTTTGTGGGGCCCTCCCTTCCCCCCAAAATAAATAAATTAATTAAATAATTTAATAGATTTTCATGGGCCTCCAAATCCTCATTTTTTCCTGTTGTGTGGGAAGAAAAAATATTAAGCAAACATTTTCTTTGACTCTGAAAGTTCTTTTTTTTTAATTTTTAAGGAAATTAAATGATTCTGTAGGCCCTATAATCTCATGGGCCCTAGGCACTGTGCCTATTGTGCCTAATGGACAAATCAGCTGTGGGCTCACCAAGTAATTCACACACTCTCCATCTCCCCTTTTCCTGACCCTGGTAAAGTAGCACCTGCTTCAGCATCCCTCTCCCACAGCCTGATAGTGATGAATTTAAAAGCCGTTCTTCTTCCTCTAGGCAGCCTAGTTTCCTTCTACCCACCATCTAATATACATACATGTCCCAAAAGAGAACATGGGATACACCAGGCATATCTTCCTAATGCAACTCATAATACAGTAGTTGAGTAATAATTGGCTTTTTTTTATGTTATTGGCTTTTAAAAGGTATTGTTTTAATTAGTTTTTCATTTATTTTTTTGAATTTAAATTTTTTACTATGCTCTGCTTTGATGTTTTCCTATGCCTTGTCAACTTCCATTTGTTAACTTTACTTTCTTTACTTCTAATCTTGGATCTTTCTTAAGTCTGTGAAGTATTTTTTGAATATTCTAATAGCCAGTGAAATTCTAATGACTTCTGATTTATTTGTTATGTCTCCCACTCTTTTGCAAATTCTCTTTCTTTGGTATCTCTTCACAAACTTTTCACCTCCTGGTTTACTTTCTCAAATTTAAATATGTACCCTTTATTTTTATATACCCTTTATTTTATTGATGACATTTTCTAAAATGTTATTCTTTTTACCATTTCTAGAAATTATTTAGACTATTATAACTCACAACCCCCCCCCTTTTTTTGTGAGTAAAGCGATAGAAGTTTATTAAGTGAAGATACAGAAAAAGCTCTCAAGAGTGAAAGGGGTCCCTGCAGGTTTGCCAACAAGGGCCTTTAGGATTGGTCTTTTATAGAAAACTAACCAGGGAACTTGAATCCTTTTAATATCTCTATTGATAACATCTTCAATGGCTTACTTCCTTTTTAGGGTCTGGTTATTCTTTGTTGGTCACAGGTGATTATCATAAAGACACCCACTCCACATGCCTAGAGCAATCTTGTTTAATATATTTAATGTATAATATATATACATAAATTATCCTTTTTCTAAGGTAACTTCTGTTTCATTTGTTATATCTTTTCCACATTATTTCCCCGCTTTTAAAAGGCATATTATATTCGGCATCTTCCTACAGAAAAGCAAGTCCCAATATAGTTGAAATTTTCTCTCTCCAAAATGAGTTCTGTTCAAGTTATTCTGCTTTCAACATGCTTGAAAGTTATTTGTATCATTTAAGGGAGGGGAACTAACAAATTGTGTATTTTTATTATCATTATACAAAAATCACATTTCTATTATTGATCATATCTGAGCTAATTCATAGACTAACTGATAAACTGAAATATGTGTTGTGTTTTAAAAATATATTTTCAAAATATGGTCTTGAAATGGTACAGTCATTGCAAATCATCTTATAGATGAGCTATTTACAACTTACATGCTAAAATCTATTAAATTGGACCCAGGATGGTGTCTCTTATCTTGAATTGTGTTCTAAGAGGAATTATGTATAATGTGGAAACAATGTGGTAGCAATGGTACAATAAATCTTTTAAAAATAGCTTCAACTTATTGTTCCATTGTGTAAGAACTTTTCCTTGCATGTGTCAAAACACATCTTGCTCTTTCATGAACTGTAAAATGTATATACCTTTTTAAAGAACATCAGAAGAATTTATAGATACCAAAACATCCAAAGATCTACTATTTTTAATATAATTTCATAGCACCCATTTCAACAGAGTTCAGGAGATGAAAAGATTAATGTATTTTGATTGCCTTATATATTTCTGTAATGGATTTTCTCTCCTCCCATTTACTTTAAAATCCTTCAATACCCATGTAAAGAATGATTAGAATTCAGTTTGGCTCATATTGTGTATATGGATAAAACCTTATAGTTAGAGATATATTACAATCACTAAGAAACTTAGACCTGCAGGTGCTGGGCCCCACACCAAATCTCCTAGTGAAGGGCCAAGTCTTCAACATTCTAAGAAGCTCCAAAGGGGATTCTGATGCCTACCAGAGTTTGAAGACCACTGCTTTAAAATGCACAAAATTTGGAATTTGAATGTTAAGACTAAAGTTTCTTTCCTGCTTCTTAAATAGCACAAGTTAAAAACACAGTCACAAAATGAAGGGGTACTGGCCTTGGATATTCTCTAGGTTCTTTCTTTGGAAAAAAGGTAGTGGCCTAAAAAGGAAAATGGACTTGTTTCATTTGGAGTGTTTTAAAAATACATTTAGAAGCTTAATTAAAGATAATCATAGAAGACTGACATTTTTTCCATAAGATGTTCCAAAGCTCCATGTAATGGTAATAAGCTATGTTATTCACAGAAGAAATTTTAAGAGTGTTTTGATCATTTATATAATTTTGGGAGAGTCCTGATTCATCCATTGAATCAATCATGTAATTTGACTAATAAAAAAAGGTTCTAGGATAAGAACTTACCAACTGCTCCTTAGTGAAGAAGAGTAAGCATAGGTTGACATGCTAAGACACATAATTACATGCTACATATTTGGAAGCTTGTTTTTGTCCTAACCCATCATTAAAAAATTTTTTTGAGGGTCTGAAAGCTAAAATCGTCATAAATGGTAGTCAGCTCAGAGGATGAGCATTAGCCAAAGCCCAAAATAACAAAATACTAATCGCCACATACAGAAATGTTTACATCCCAACAACAGGCAAATGCCTGCTTGAAGGAACATTCTAGCACCTAATTCAATTAAGACTGCTTCTTAGAGTTTATCGTAAAGGAATATTGCTAATAGAACAAGTGGGTTTGTCATGTAGAAAACATCCCACGGATAAATAAATCTGGTCTATGTTCAGAGTGGTGACGTGGGCACAATAACAGTGGGGGCGGCACAAGATTCAGAAGGAAAAAAACAAACAGAAACTAGCGGGAATGTCCAAAAATCTATCAAAGTCTAGGTCTAATAGATGTACAGATAGGGTTGTCAGATATAATACAGAACCTTTGATTACATTTGCATTTCAGATAAATTACAATTTTTCAGTATACATATATTCCCAATATAATATGTCATATGTAACATAACCTTTACAATATTGTATATTTGAGATATGTGAACTATTCTGAATTATGAATTCTTTATCCGAAACTCCGATTTAACTGGGCATCATGTATTTTTGTTTGCTAAGTCTGGCAACCCCCATACAGGGTTTGCATGACCTTCCACATCTCAAGGGAAGGATACTTGATAATCACGACTACTTCATGAAATTTAAGAGTCTAAAGAATCTTTAAGAGAACTGCTGATGTTCACATCTTACTAAATTTTAAAAATACTTTTTCTGTTTTTGTCCTGTTTTTGTGCCTTATCCCCCCTCTTCTTTATGTTCATATAAAATATGTCAGTTGAAATTGGAATGGAAATAAATGAGATTCAAAAGAGGGCTCAGTAAGGTGGACCAGAACAGGGAAAAGGCCAACATTAATAGCCTCTTCAGGGAACTTTCACCAGCACATAGTAGTTGCTTAAGAAATGGTTGTGGGGCGCCTGGGTGACACAGTTGGTTAAGCGTCTGACTCTTGGTTTCGGCTCAGGTCATGATCTCAGGATCCTGGGATCGAGCCCCCGGTCAGCTCTGCGCTCAGGACAGAGTCTGCTTGCAATTCTCTCTCTCTCTCTCTCTCTCTCTGCCCCTCCCCTCTGCTCTCTCACTCTCTTTCTAAAATAAATAAATAAATCTTGAGAAAAAAACAAAAAGAAGAAGAAACGGTTGGATGAACCACTAAAAGAGTGGTGAAAAATAAAATCTTTTGTCTGCCAGTTTGTAAACCAGAAACTTTTCAAAGTTATAGTTATCTAATTGGGCAAGATCCTATGGCCCAGGAAACCCTGACATATAATGGAGTTGATAGAAGCATCTAAACATACCACCTCAGCCCCTAACTTACAGACCTTTCCAATGCTTCATATTATATAATTGTTCTCTAGGTCTTGTTACACAAAATGTGGTCCAAAGACCATCAGCCCCAGCACTGGCATCTCCTGGGAGCTTGTGAGGAGTGTGGGCTCTGACAATCTTCACTGAATCAGAATTCGCATAGTTAGCAAGATTCCCAACAGATGGAGAGCACGTTTTAAAATTATGGCTAGGTGAACCTAATTCATAAATCAATTATTTTTAAGTATGGACAATTCAGCCTTGCAAAGTAAAGCTATAAATTAACCGCACCAGCTCGTAGGTTTTAAATCTCTTGACTGTCCTTCCAGCAGATAGGGAGCTTAGAAACTACAACCATCCTAGGATCTGGTACTCACACAATTAGGATTAGAAACAGTTTACACTGTGGTAAGACATCCTGGGAATCATCAGTCTTCATGACGAAGTTAGGTAAGTTGTTAGCTGTGATTCTCAACCTGGTATTTTGTTTAATGACCCCCTTTGAGAAATTGAATGAAAGTTCTGAAAGTTCCCCACAGGGGGAAAAAAAAAAAACTATACATGGACATATATTCAGGACTTGGCAGGAAGTTTTTCGAGATTCACGGACCCCCTGAAGCCAATTTCATGACTCCCTCAATGATCACAGAGTAAATTTAATTCTGTCTTCTACACAAAGCTGGGGATTTCCGGTAGCAGTTTCCACAAACTCCCCTGACCCTATGATATCAATAGATGGATAAAGGATGGGTGGCTTGAACAGGGCAAATTGGCATCGTCACACTCCCAGACCCTTGATTTTTCATATAACTGAAACCCATCCACATGCCTGTTATGAACGATGTCATCTTTTTCTAAAGTCAAATTGCTTTTATGTGAAGAATCCACAAAACATGAAGGTAATTTTAGCAACTGTCCTTTTTTTACCTCAGCTGTCCTGGGAGCAGAAGTTTCAGTAAGGAGCACTAGAAACACGGCTCCACCCCAAATCCCCACTACTTTAAATGTACTTCCATATAGCCCGGAACACCTTATTAGGAACACCACAGAGGCCTTCACCAGAAGTACAACAGAACACTCCAGCCACAAGAGCAGACAGAGGCAGCACCCCGATCCGCAGATGACTGGAATTACAGAGACACCTTCGGTGCCCTGGACTATTTGGCCTTTCTCCAGCACCACGGAACAGGTAAGGGGAGAATGGATGTGGAGGGTGCCTTAGAAGGGTCTCAGAAAGTCCATTGCTTGGAAAGATTCGCTCTGCTGGCAGTGCCACTACCCAAGTGGGTGATTAGGTCCTCTGTGTCCTGGCTGCTAACGATGTATGAATGCATTTTGCGTGATGAAAAAATCTTTGAGATAGAACTAAAAGTTCTACATCTTCATAAGGTAAAGATAATTAGGCTGCAATGTCAAAACCACACTCCTGCAGGTTGGCCGTATTTCTGAACCAAAGTCAGGGTTCACAGTCTTAGGCATAACCTAAAAACAGGAAATAGAAATTGACATCAGTACCTTGCAAATTCCCCTGTGTCTATGTCACAATCGTTTATGCTCATAAGAGAGTGGTCTCTTTGTGACTCTTCACAAAGCAATGGAAGGTTCAGGAATCTATGATTGATTTGTGAACATGGTCAAATAAGCTAAGTCACATACCAATTCCTCATCAGCAGCCACAAAAGGACAGATGGGTCCAATGCCTGAGGAGCAGCGATGGTGCGGTCGTAGAGTCTGCTCACGTAGTATTTCAGTTTGAAGTGTTCATCCGTTCAGTTCTGCTTACCATTCAGGGTTATAGGCCACCCTTTGGGGGCAATAATAGTGTCATTCCAAAAGTGTAATTTTCAAAGGCAAATAAAAAATGCTGTTTCATTTGGCAGTGTTTAGCCATTTTCTAATAAACCAAATATTTGAAAGAAAGTAGAAGCCCGATACTATGCATATAACTTAACACCCGTTTTAGGGTTTTGCTTTCTTTTGCATTGTGCAGAATTTGCTATTGTGTATGGTTCCTGGCTAGTAAGCACATATTTCTTATTAATCACAAAGCAAACATAACCGACACTGAGCAACTTGTGGAACTTTGTTTTTATCTCCACTTTTCCTTTACTATATAACTTCCCTGCAAACTGGTGCTTCCCTTGCCTCTGAATAGAATTTAGGAAGGTCTCATGACTTTTCTGGATGCTCTTTATATTACTTTAAAACCCAACACTCACTCTCAACCCATTAACAAAGATACTAATTTCAGGAAGTAACCCAGACTCTGAATTCAATATAAATATTAGCTTTTCCTCTCCTGTCACCCCATCCCTTTGGGCTTGAAGTAGGAAAAGGGAACTTGACCAAAATCTCCCACTTCCCACCTAGCTTTTTACCCACCTCTCCTAGTTTAATCATTATGCGTTCAGACCTGTCTGGGCTTGGAAAGTGGGGGGGGGAGACGGGAAATGAGAGCAGGAGAACTGGTACTTGAGGTTGCCATCATGAATTGGCGCGGTACTCTCCCTAAATCTCCAACTCCTGAGCCCCTCTAGCCATGGATGTCAGGGAGATTTGCCAGTTATTTTGAAATTGAATGCTTCTTGGTGGAGCACCTTCTTGTTTAGGTTGAATGTGTCTCAGCCAAAATGCTATTCTAACATCAGTTTGTAAGAGTACTCACTTATATCTGAAAAAAAATATATATATATTTTGATATATTATATATAACATATATAACTTTTTCACAACTAATACACAAAAAATTAAGTGTATATTTTAAGTATATAGCATATATTATATACATATATATTAGTACAAAAAAAGCATTAAGCATAAATTGTACTGATATATATATCATATATATAATATACTTTACTGATATCTATATGAAGTCTGTCAAATAAGAAGCATGCTGAATAATAACTATAATAGAAATATATCTGCCTGAACACTCAAGGATTGCCTTTTAGCAAAACTGTTTTTCCATTTTTGCTCACATTTGATGATTGTGAAACAAACACAGAGAGAGCTCCCAGAGGCGGCCAGGCTCTACTGGGAAGAGACAAGGACACCCAGCTGCAGAGCTCTGCGGCAGGCACACTGGCCCTTGGGCCAAACCAGCACTGTGTTACAGAGCTCATGTGACCCAGCACCAGAGCTGGATTTACAGGTTCAGGTCATGGTAAATACAGAGCAGGGTGTGTTTTGGTTTTTGTTTCTTAGTCTTTTTCTAAAGTGAAATCCATTGTAATGTTTATGAACTCCCAGATGGGGCACCAGAATGACTACATACTGAGTATTCATCAAGTCATGACTCATGTCCCAGTTTTTCCTTGAAGCTCGGGCAAAATCTCAACCATGTCTTGGGAAGCTGAGTGTGTAAAAGCTATGATCCTCCCAAAGGCAGTTTCTAAAATTGCAGTTTCCATGACTCTAATGCTTTAGTCAAGGCATCTCTGCTAGATCATCATTTGATTTAAGATGAGCATTTACTCTGTAACAGTTAATTATAAATAGCTGTAGTTAGATATTTGGAAGGGAAAAGTCACTTGAGAGGTAAAATTCCTGTGTTTTGAAAGTAATTTTGAAAGGTACCCTTATCTCGATACCTAGAAGAGCATAAGAGAGAAATAAAATCATTCAACTTAATTGCTTCAAATTCGGTAAAAAGAAATTCTTTGCGTGTCAGTTGTTTTCTTTATCAGATAGCACCTGGTCTGTGATGATTTGGGATTGACTTAATATAACTCGGCTGTGAGTTGAGGTGGTCTGTTATCAGGTGATGACGGGAAAAATCCGAATGTGAGGATAGGAACTGTATTTATTCAACTTTGCATCTCCAGCATCTGAACGTAGTGCTTAATATGTTATAAAGTTTGTAGAAAGATAAAGAAAGGTGTGGAATGGAGTGAAGCAAATGGGGGTGGGGAGTGGAATGGCATGAAGTGCAGTGGAGTGGAATGAAGAGGAATGGAGTGCAATGGAATGGAGTGGAATGGAGAAGAGCGGAATGAAATGGGATGGTGAGGAGTGGAGTGGGGTAGAGAAGAGTGCAGGGAAATCGAATGAGGAGAACGGAATGGAGTGCTGGGAAAATGAGTCACTTGAAGTGGTATGGAAGTGTATGGAAGTGGTTGGGATTGTTGACCACTTGGGTAGGAAATGACCCATCTACCGTCAGTGTCCACGTATGATGGTCATGTTGAATGGCCATGCACTTTTTTATTGCCTTAGTGTTTTATATTTTGTGTGAATGTAGAGTTTAATATTTAATACATAATAATATAGTGTTTCATTCAGGGGCTAATTCTCCAGTTCCTTTTCCTCCCTTCTAATTTCCCCCCATTTCATCTCTTAATCACCCTTCAACTCCCCCCCAAAAAAAATTATAAGAGAAGAAAGGGGAAGAGACATTGATGACTGTTCAATTTATTAACTTTAGAAAATGTTCATCAACTCAACAAACATTTCTTGAGGACCTAACTAGTGTCAGAACAGAGTGGTTGAGCGCTCAGTCTTTGAGGTCAAACCCCTGACTCTGCCTCTTCCTAGCCAGTGACCTGGCAAATTACTTAAACTCTCTAAGCCTCAGTTTCCTCATCTACAAAACGGAACCTCTACCTCCAAGCTGTTGCAAGGATTGGGAGAGATAATGCATGTAAAATGCTTACTACAGCACTTGGTCCTTAGTAAGCATTTAGGAAATAATAGCTGCTATTGCTACCTTTCACTGAGACACAAAGATAAATGACAAAATTGTTGCCCTGAAGGAACTCACTATCTGCTGTGGTGTTGAGGGAAATAGAAATATACACAGGTTCTTATGGACTACAAAACAAGGTGCCTAACTAGTGTGAAGGTTTCAGGAAGTATCTTCTGGTAAAAGGAATATCTGAAATAAACCAAAAGGAGAATAGAGTAACCTAATAAGAGGTAGAGGAGTGGGAAGCAGAGAGGTGGAGGAACTGGGATGGGGTGGAATGGAGAGTTAGAAAGTGATTTCAATTCTTACCTAAAATTTGCATTTTAAAGAAACTTGGAGATTTTATCGCTTTAGTCCAATCATCTATTCTGTACTCATTTATTTTGGGCTTTCTATTTGCCTGACATTATGAGGGATGTGAGAATAAATAATAAATAAAATCATAATACAATATAGTCAAAATCATTGCATGTAAGACCAGCACTCTGCTAGGAAGGTAGAAAAGATTTCAACAGTGTAAGAGCCCTGTAATCATTCTCCCATGTACAGAAATTGAATGTATATTGATGAATATCTCAAATACATGTTTTCAAATGGTGTCTTCATCCAGAAATAGTCAGGAGTTCCTACTTGTTATTTTAATTAGTGACACTATTAAATTATCTGTCATTCCTTTGGTTCCCATCACATGTAACCACGAGGGAGAATTTAGAACACTTAACCTGAAATAGAAATCTAGAGAAGAATAAGAACTGAAATACTAAGATTTTTTATGCTTGGAAATGCTATGTATGTCATTACTACTAATTAATGTTTATGCAGTGACCATAGTGTTCTGGATCCACAATCAAAGGATGAATTGGGGTTGGAACATGGGGCGGGAAGAGTGGCATGTATTTATGTCTTTCCCTTTCGTCAACAGTCTCTCTGAGTTATGAGGAATAAAACATGAAGAGACACTGTGCAGTATCTACAAAGAAGAGAATCTAGGAGATAAAAATAATATCTAAGATTTGTGTGCCAGGAACTATGCTAAGCACTTTCATTTACTCTGGGAGGTGGGTACTTGTATCCATTTTCCATCACTGTATAACAAACCACCCCAAAACTTAGTAGTTTAACAAAATGACAGTTTACTATTTCTCATGATTTTGTTGATTAGTTGGGTGGTTCCTCTGCTGGTGTCACCTGAGCTCACCTTTGCAGGTGCATTTAGGTTGGAGGGTAAGCTGAGCTAGAAGATTCATAATAGCCTCCCTTGCATGACTAGCAGTCAGTGCTGGCTGCAGGATGGGGCATCTCCGTTCTTCTCCACATGGCCTCTCTTCCTCTGGTAGGCTACCCAGCTTCTTTACATGATAGTTGAGGGGAGTTCTGCAAGAAGGAAAAGGTGGAAGCTACAAGCCTCTCTAGGCCCAGGTTCTAGAATCACATATCACTTCTGCCACATTTTATTGACCAATGCGGCCAGGTCAGATTTGAAGGTAGGGAAAACAGACCTCACATTTTGATGGGAAGAGCTGCAAAGTCACATTGCAAAGGGCCACACATATTGGGGGAGGAAACTACAGCCATTAAATAATCTATCATGATATTTATTATTGTTGTTGTTACTACTATTATTATTATTTTGCAGATGCCTAGCTTAAGTTTAAAGAGGTTGAGGACTTGCTTGAGGTCAAATGATTAGAAAACAGCAGAGCAAGAAGAAGGGCACACACACACACACACACACACACACACACACACCGGCACACTTGCTCACTTTACGCTCTTACCTAGAGCTCCTATTAATGAAGGTAAATACCAAGGAGGACATAATTTGAAACAATTACTAGTAATGCTACCGCAAAGTTGTCCTAGTTGACCCTTTGGGAGCAGAATTTTCCCTACTTTTCTCTTTCCCCCTCATTCCTCACATCCTCAGCTGCCGGTGTGAGGGGTCGGCCTTTGGAAGGCTGTAGACTTGGGTCAGTATGTGGTTTCAAAACTAACTCTCTCCCTCTCCCTTGCTCTCTCTCCCTCACCCTGGACGTGAATTAAATCATCTAATACCAGTCGTGTGCCTAGTAGGGCTGGAAACCCCTGTGTACTTACTGTTAGCTATTGTTGTTATCCTTACCATGGTAATAGTATTATGTAGCTGTGTGTGTCTTTACAAGGACAAAGTTGATGAAACCAGAAGCTTGTCTACCATATGAGTTAGGGAATATCTAGATCAGTTGTTCTCAAAGGATGGACTCCAGACCCAGAACTTAGAGCTACTGAATCAGAAACTCAGTGTAGGGCCCAGTAATCTGTGTTTTAACAAGCCCTCCAAGTCACACGGATGCACTTGAAGTTTAAGAACCACTGACCTAGACAAATCTGGTCCCTGACCAACAATATCTTCCTCATAGAGTTCTAGATGCCTTAGTTTCCCACAATTGATGGCGCTTTAGTGTGTTGTGTTACGAGGAGGTGGGCCAGGGCACTATAAAAGCTAAATAATCAAGTAGTGGAAATTAATTTATCTAATTACAACCTCCTACTATTCCTTCACAGAGTGTACATTCTGTAAGGAATGGGGCCTAGGGTGGTTAAGTGGAGCCTGCACAGATAGGGAACTGCTGCTAGACCCCAGGGTTTTTGTGGTAATTAGAAAAGGGTGTTTCCAGGCACACAGTTCCACCATGAATGCACAAGACATGGTAGTGGGACATGGGCTGGATTCCAGCCCCAGGCACACTCTCAGCCGGGCATCCCCATATACCACCTACACTAAGAAAAACTGAGTCTTTGTGCACTGGCCCAGTGGCAGATGAAGCCGGATGTAGGTGTCAGAAGTGTGCCCTGCATCATCCAGCCATTCGCTGTGGGCAAGGTGAGACAGGCAGGGCTGGAGGCAGCAGGAAGTCAGTCTGTTGGGGGACCTGAGTGATGGGGGGCAGGAGGAAGAGTCAAATGTGAAGTGGCCTCCAAAGGGATAGAGGGTGGACCTTTGACTTCACTTTAGCTTCAAAATCTGACCAGCCTCTATCTGTTGTTTGAGTAGTGGACTCTAAAGAGATGTCTAGTCTGGACCCCCTCTCAGCCATGTGACCTTGATGGAGATGGTGTGATATAACGGTAAAAGGCCAGGGCTCCCATGTTGCAAAAACCTGGTTTAAATCCTGGGGGGATGGGGGGATGGCATCTACTCGTTACTCAACTCCAGTCATAATTGCTTCCTCTTTAAAATAAGGATAAATAAGGGTATGCTGCCTCACAATGCAGTTGTGAGGATTAAAATCTGATTAAGTGAAGTGCTTAGTCCATTGGCCACACGTGCTAAGTAGTTGATCATTATAGCAATTAGCACCAGCTTCCTGTTTCTGCTTCATCATTCCCACCCTGCCTGCTTCACAGAGTTGTAAGAACCAGGAAAGCTGACATCATTACACGAAAATGCTTGGAGAGGGATACCATGTTGAACACGAATTGAAAAAAAAAAAAATGTTCCCGGTTGGTTTAGATTCTGCTAAAGACCATGAATCTTGTTTGGAGGCACACCTCCTTCCCCTCCCCACCCTGCCGGGCCCTGGCCTGAGACAGGGATCGCGTTTCCTCTGTTCATGAATAGCCATTGTGGTACAGCTCAGGCCTGAACTGTTCTGTGCTTCCTTCCATTTGGCCTTCAAAGAGATCACACCCCACTGTGAGCCTCCAAATAAGTAACGAGGCAAATGCAGAAAATCCCCAACTCCTCCTACCTCCCTCAAGTCTGGGGTAGCCTCCTTTATTGTGTTACTTGAAGTATGGGGGAGGGGTGTCCTGCTGCCACCAGTCTTCTGGGGTCAGAAGAACTAAAGAAAGGACAATACTCCCCCTTTACTGAGGCAAATATCTAGAGGGAGAAGTGCAAAGATGTAGCAAAAAAACAAACAAAACAATCAAAAAACCGAAAGACAAAAACAGAAAACCATCCCCTAATCATTCCTCATGAACAAGGACTCTTAGATTGTCTAGTGTGCTTGGGGTACAATACAAGCAGATTCTGAGACTGCTGACAGGGCAGAAAGGTCATTCTGAGGAGTAATAGCTTGTGTAAGGGATGTATTCCTAAATACCCTGATTTAGAATTAGCATCATTCAAGCCTAATTCTGACAAAGAGCTGTAGTTTTCTTAGTTTGCCAGCTATAGCGGATTGCCATGTGCCAGTAGCATAATACAGTCTATAATTTACTTGAATTTAAAGTCCTCCGGCTTTAAAATCTCAAGGATTTTTCTTTTCTCTGCTTTTCTTTTTGTTATGATTTGCATTACTTTCTATTTTGTGTGCACAAAAGTTATGTTCATATTTTGTCACAATATAGATCGTGTGCACATAAAAATGCAACCATGAAACAGAACATGTGCATCGAAATGGACTCCTTAACAGGCCAGGATTTCTCTGGCACATTGGTTTCCCTGAGCAGATAAGTGCTGATGCAGTGGAGAAAGGAGCAAAGAAAGGGGGAAATGATATCAAAGGAGAAAGGAGGATGTGCTAATTGACATAGGAAGTCTTCGGCTCTCAGCCCTGGCCTTACATACATCAGAATCACCAGGAAAGAGTTTTAAAGATGCAGATTCTAAAATTCTGCCTCAGTCCTTGCATCAGCATTTAAATGAATCAGCATTTACTAATACAGGACCTCAGCACCTAGGGTGTAAAAATCTCCCCATTGATTGTAATACGTGATTAGGTTTTCGATCCCTTGGAGAATAACTGAATCATCAGCTTGTTAGAACAAACATTGACCATAAGAGAAGGGAAAAGTCTGGCTGGAGAGGTATAAT
The DNA here is from genome assembly GCF_003265705.2 of Callorhinus ursinus. NCBI lineage: Eukaryota > Metazoa > Chordata > Mammalia > Carnivora > Otariidae > Callorhinus > Callorhinus ursinus. The sequence continues at coordinate 34,399,861 of NW_027397076.1, forward strand.
CTGAATGGAATCTCAAGGAACTATCCGACAAATGCAAATGGAGGACAGTACTATAGAAAAACTGACTCATATCATTCAAAAAGATCAATGTCATAAGGATCATTTGAAAAGGCTGAGGAATTGTTCCAGATTAAAGAAGATTAAGAGACTTGACAAGGAAATGCAATACAGGATCCTAGGCTGGATCCTTACTAGAGAAAACAAAAAACAAACAACAACAACAAAAAAAACCCAAATGCTAAAAAGAACGTTATTGAGACAATTAACAAAATTGAAATATGGATTGTGGATTAAAGCATTATAACAATTTTGAATTTTCTGAATTTGGTAACTTTACTGAGACTACACACCTAACTCAGGATATACACAACCAGCTCTGAAAGGTTAGTTCAGGTAAAAACAGTCTATACGGAGAGAAGGAAAGAATGGGAAAATGAATGTGGGAAAATGTAAAAAAAAAAAAAAAAGCAACAGAATTAGTGGGTCTGGGTAAGGGCATATAGAAGCATTCTGTACAACTCTTACAATGTATAAGTTTGAAAAAATAAAAAGTTTAAAAAATAAAAAGAGGAGTTTGCTTAAGGGCTTTTAGAGGGTAGAATCCAAGGGAGGCTACAGTGTTAGGGATAGACCAGCGGCTCCCACCAAGACCTGGATGTCTTGTTCAAGGACCAAGGGGAGAGAAAATGGGGGCAGAGGAAGAGGAAAGCAAGCACCACGAAAGGAATGATGATGAATTTGCAAGAAAGAACAGTAAAGCCAAGAGTCAGAGCTGGAGGGTGGGCCAGTTGGTAAGCCTGAAGATAAGCTCAAGAGCTCTGCGAGAGAGAAGTGCTTTAAATCTCTGTATCTTCGCCCGGCTGCCTAGTGATTGCACCAGCATACCCCCCCACACACAATAGCAACTGGAAAGGGGAAATGCTATGAATTCCAGGAGCTGTCTTTAAAGCAAAATTCCTTTCCACTCTTCCCACACTTTGGGGGAACAGGCAATAGAAAACTCCCATTGCTAGATCCAGCTGAGATCCCAACCAGGTAACCTGTTGGGGAGGTACATGGGAGGCACCTCTTTTTCTTCAAAGCTCTTCTGTTTTGGATTTCTAATAGATGTCAGCCAAGAAGTACACCCAATGTGCAGAGCTTTACTAGGTGCTTGCCTTTCATCTGTGTGTCTGTCAACATTTGTGTTTGCTCCCCTTTCTGCAAGACTGTCCTTGCAGTCCAGAACAGCACAGCTGTGGAGACGATACTGAAAGAGTGGGCTTTGCCAAGAGTGTTGACCCTAGTGGTCTGAGTTAAGTGACCTCCTGATCATTTGAGAAGCATTAGATCTTCCATGGAGTAGGCAGGGTCTGTCCATTTGGAGTAGGGGCTGACTGGTCACTAGTTTATCCCAAGGCTTAGGTGCTGGGTATTCTTGGATTCTGTGCTGCTAAGGGCTTGGGGTCTGCATTGGAGAGCTGAAGAATGAAATCGTGTTTCAGATTTACGAATACTTAGTCATGCCCTTATTTAGTGGTGGAGCTGTGAATGTTTCCTCTGTCAATAGAAAGTAGACACTGAGTCTCCACAACCTGGGGATGTGGGTGAGATAATGAAGATACATGGGTTCTTTCCTTCATGAGGTTTATAATCTAGGCGACAGTTTTATCATTACATTTTTTGAAAAATATGATAAGAACCTTTGATCTTCCACTTTGATCACCGTCAGCCCCAATATCTAGGGGACTCTAGGATGCTCTGTGTCTGCCTCCTCCAGCAGACAAGGGGGGTGGCTCTGGGGCGGGGGGGCGGGGAGAGCTATAGAGAAGAGGCAGGCAAGAATGGGGGCCCCACAAACCTCCATCTCTTGATTTTTTTAAAATAAAAGTCAAAATCCAGATTTTTTTTAACGTAAAATCTGTTGTTCTCAACATGAGCCAACTATTCTATTTTTTTTTTTTTTTCAAAACAATGTTAGGGAGCGCCTGGGTGGCTCAGATGGTTAAGCATCTGCCTTTCAGCTCGGGTCATGATCCCGGGATCCTGGGATCAAGCCCCACATCCGGCTCCCTGCTCAGCGAGGAGCCTGCTTCTCCCTCTCCCTCTGCCTGCTGCTTCCCCTGCTTGTACACTCTCTCTCTGTGTCAGAAATAAATAAAATCTTTAAAACAAATTAAACGATGTTAGGATCACACTATAAAATCCAGAAAAGGCAAGCGTGCTGGCCAAAGAGTGAGCCCTGTGTTTGTGACCTTCAGAGAATCATGGGAAATAATGCTCTAGCAACAGTGGTACCCAGAAAAAAAAAAGAGGACAGAGTCTCCACCCTCCAATCATTGCTTTCTAAGACAGATGAACTAGGTGATCATTTCTTTTTGTTTTTGTTCTCCTTTTCCTGAAAGCCAGTGTTAGCCCTGCTTTGTCTGTCTACCACGCTAGGGTTTGGACGTTGGTCTAGTTCCTGAAGCTGGAATGTGAAGCAGCCCCGCCCACACAGACCCAGGACGCCTTTAATACCTTGACTTTGTGAGCAGATGGTTTCTGGGGAGTGGGGCGGTGGGGACTGAGAAGCCGGAGTGAAGACACAGCAGAAGCAGCTGAGGTTGAAGATGTTACAGTCACACCTAGTTTTAAGTTGTTATGGTGACAAAGCTGTGACAAAAGCTATGCAAAACCCTTTTCCTCCAGATTAAAAAAAAAAAACAAAACAGTAACAACAACAGCCTAGGGGAGGGGAAGAGGGTGAGAAACCAGTGCAGAAAAAAATACCAGGAAACCTTAGAGATGTGTCTGCTGAGAGATGGTGGAGCCTGGCGCTAGAGACATATCCGGCACCCCCACCCCTCCCTTTCAGGACTTAAAAAAACCTCAGCATGGTCACCAGCCAGAGCAGCCCTTGGATGTCTTTTGTGCTCATCTACTGAAAAGTTTCTCTTGGGTATGAGATGGGGAAGCAACGGTAATTTATTATCATTTGGTTTTTCTCGGAAAAAAATCTCATCCATGGACTTTGTCATACCCTAGCATTACTGGGTGCTCAGCATCCGTGATATATTGGTATTCATATAATATTATTACCACTGAATAATCATAGTATCTAACATTTGTTGAGCCCTTTAGCCAAGGACCATGTTTTACACAACACGGGTCCTTGCCATTTAATCCTTACAACTCCTACCCCTCCCAAATGCCTTTATTATTTCCATTTTCCTAGAGACCTATGACCTAGGACGCGTATGACCTAGGAGGATAGAGAGATTCCTTGAAGTATAAGTATTCAAAAAATGGTATCTCTAAACTCAAAAGAGGATAGTCACGGTTCTTAAAAAAAAAAAAAAAAAAGCTGCTTATCAAAATTACCTTACCTTAAATTTTAATGCACTTCTTTTTAAATGTATGACACCTGTTAGTTAAAATGTATTCATTTCTGTCATAATTTATTATTGAGCCAGTTTGGATTAAAACTTAGAAAAGGATTCACCATCTTATAATCATTTTTAATGGGCACATTCCCTGATTGCTAGGCTTTCTTCTTTTTAACAATATCTGGGGAAACACACATGAGGGTCTCATGACGAAAGTACTTCCTTGGAGAAAAAAGCATCAGAATTGACCCATCATCTAATATTTATTAAGTCTGCTGCATGTTGATCCTTTTTCCTTTAGCATCCACATGTTATTTTTATTGAGAAGTTATAAATATCAAATGTGTTCTAAATATATGTAATAGGAAAAATATATTTTATATAACATATAAATAGGCTTATATATTATATGAAATATATTATTATATATTATATCACCAATTTACTTATTCGACACCTTCTAAAATAGTTTGAGACCTTCTAAATCACTTACCTAGCTCCTTGTAACCAGAGAGCTCAAAATTTAAATTTAAAAGAAAAAGAACAATAAGACATTATTAACTCTCTTTACTATAAAACGATATCTGGTGCAGGGCTTTAAAAAAAAAAAAAATGGCTCCACCATGGCATTTTTGATCCCTCAGGTTGTGATAAGGCCTAGAATTTACACTTCTGGCAAGTTCTCGGAGGGTGCCGCTGCTGCGCTTTGAGAACCACCGTGCGGAAGGGTAGGCCTTCCTCCCCTCTCTCTTTTCCTCTTTTAATCTTCCCTCCCTCTCTTCTCATTTCCCACCTCATTCTCTTCCAAATCAGTCTTCTCCTCTTTGATTCCTTTACCCTTTCTCCTTTTCTCCTCTTCTCTTTTCCGCCCTCCCTTCCAAGGTGGTATTTGAGGCATCCGACAAGAACATGTTTACAAGGACTTGTTCTGAGTATTTATCCACATAACAATATTTACTGAGCAGGTACAAAGATTCCTTCCTGCCCCCCTTCCTTTCTTCATTCATCCATTCTTTCAGTAAGTATTTGATGAGACTCTTTTATGCCAAGTTCTATGCAAGAAGAACAAGACTGCCCTAAGAGAATTCTCCATATGCTTGGGAAAGGCAGGCAGTCAGAAGCATATACGGCATTAGATTATTACCAGGTGTAATTAATGCTCTGAATTGAACAAGTGGATTGCTGAGATGAATAATAATAAAAGGACGCTTTTTCCTTGTGTGGTCAGAAAGGGTCTGGCCCCATTGGGATGTGTTGACGCTGAGACCTTAATGACTGAGTGGAAGATAACCAAGGAGAAAATCTGGGGAGGAGTGGTCCAAGAAGATGAAAAGGCAGGTATAAGGGCCCTGAGGCAGGAAAAGGTCAGCTCTGTGTTGGGGTGTCTCCAAACCCCAGGCACACGGTAGGTTCTCAGTCAATATTTGCTGAACGAATGAGTAAGTGAATTATCAGACCCAGGCCACTGGAGCAAGGATGCAAGAAGAGAGGCCACGTCATGAATGGCTTTTTAGGTTATGGGTGAAGAGTTTGGATTAACCAATAACTTGAGCAATCTACTCTGCCCTCCCCTCCTCCCTGCAACCTTTCCCACACCCACCTCACACCCTCCTCTACAGTAGCAGTTCTCAAAGTGTGGTCCCTGGACCCCTGATCACTGGTTGTTTCTCATTCAACATCTGTGTTTATAAGCTGACAAGAGCCGTGCTCTCATCCATGAATTCATAATTTATGACTATGTAAATTATAACAATTAATCGCTATGACAATTTGTTTAAAAGGCAACTGTTTGTCCACTCACGTCTAATCAGAAGCAGCCCCACCCTTCCCATGCGGTCTGGGACACGTTTCCTAGTGGCAAAGAGAAGTGGTCCCAAATTCCTGGAATGCAGTAACCTCCAAAGCATATGCAGTGTCATGATGCAGGATAAATAGGTTCAAAAGAAGTTGTGGAATTCCAAATAAAGATGAGAACAAAGAAGAATGAATCAATTTATTTATACTTTGTAAAGTAGTTTCAAATAAACTCCTCATAGGAAAAAAACAATATCTGGCAACTTTCCCCAGTCCCAAACTGCCTTGAATCCATTACAGTTCTCTTTAATTTCTCATATTAATATAACTTTTTTTAAAAAAGAAAAATGTAATCAGTAAAAGCCTAAGTTTAAACTTTTCCTCATTGTTTCACAATATGCTAATCCTTATGGGCTATTTAGGATCCACTCACTTTGGGGGGAACTCTCCTGTAAGCCTTAAGATTCTCCAGGAAAAAGAACTCGGGGTTATATAACTTTGGAAAAGAAATGTCTATGACCACTACTGGGCCTTTGCTTCATGCATTGCTATGATTCTTCATACACATCGATAGTAAAATAAATGGCAACACATGATTCTAAACATGTGTCTCTGATACACCAAAAATAAAAGGCCCCTATTTAAAAAATCATTTCTTCTTTTCTTAATTCCTATTTCCAAGGGCATTATTAGCAGATCACTGCTAATAACCTAGAATTTGGAAACATCTAAACTGTATTGTAAGGATTTTTTGCTATCCCCTTGCTTGATTAGTCCTTCAAATTTTGTCTTTTCTGATGCATTTGCCTGCACCAAAGGAAGGATTGTAGGAAGAATGTTAGTATGTTGAAAATGAAATATAGTTTTTAGATTAACCTATAGGGTAGGGTAGGTTGTGGCATGCAGTGTTTAAAAGAAAAAAAAGATGGTGGGCAAAACTTGGAGGGGATAGAATTTATTGAAGATTTGGGCAAAGGACAGAAAAGAGTATTTAGTATATTTGGGGGAGATTTCAAATCTGTGGGGCAATTTATGAGAAAATTCTATAAACCTCAATGGAAAAGACAAAGCAAGAGAGAGACTGCAGAAGTTAGAAAAGCGCAACCTACGTGATGGTTGAATTTAAAAGAGAGGGGAAAGAGGTAATGGGGATGCAGTCTATTACCAGATAAACCAACACCTGGACAGCACATAAGCATTTACAAAAGGTGCTTTCACACCTGTGATCTTATTTATTCTTCATAACAGCTCTAGGAAGTATTTAGAGTGGTATAATTCCAGTTCGACAGACAAGGAAGCCACATTGTTTTCTGAATACAGCAAGAAAAGAGAAAGGTAATGAATGTTGAGAGGGAACGAAGCTGCAAAAAGACCCCTTTAAGGGCTGAAGGCAGCCTGTCTCTAAGAGAGAGGAGGGGACCACCTCTGATGCTGCAGAGGCACGGGAGGCTGTGAAAAGCCATTGAACGCGGGGGCAAAATACAGAGCGCGAGAAAAGCTCTCTTGGAAGGCAAGTCATCTGGGCAGAGAAATAGAAAAGAGTCTGTCTTCCCAGAAATACACACGGTTCAGGTTTGCCCTTTGAGTGTTTGCTAACTTGAAAAGGAGATTTGAGATCTCTGGTCTGGCTGCAGATTTAAGCCCATAGAATCTCTGAAGGAGTAGGAATTTCATTTTTTTCATTCAAAGGTTTCTTAAAAACATGTCTTCTGAAAGAATCGAAACAATTTTCACTTTTTCCTGCTTCTCCTCAAAGTAGATACAGTTGACATAGAAGTCGATCCTCTAGCTTTCTGTAGAATCCGCCTATCTGCGAAAGAAGGGAATATGACATTCTCCTTATTGATTTAGCTCCAGAGTATTTGGTTTTGAAAATTAAACTGTGAAATCTCATCTCTTCTGGCAGTTGTCAGAGAAGGCACCCAAGAAAAGCAATTGAGCGTTACAAAAGTTGTTGCAATATTTTGCTTGTATCACCTGTGTACAATTAAACATTTTTGTTCTTTGGTTATTAAGAACTCTTTTAAAATCCATTTTCAGATACATGATGATTCAGATACTGAGGCAGTTGGGCAGTTGCTAAAAAGCTATAGTTAGTGCTGGAAACTGAGTAAATTCCAGTTTTTGTAATACGTGTGGGAACTGAGCCATCAATAGTGTTTTCCTCAAAGGAGAGTTTTACTGCTTTCTTATATTGCTTAGACAATTATGGATGAAATGGTATTAACTACTAGACGGTCAGTGGTGAAACTGCTTTGCGGTTTGCTTTGTGGGTTGAACAACTGGCGGTGATTACATTTGTTCTTGGTCAGCGGCATTTGCATAAGATTTAGGGAGGACACCGACCTCTATACAAGAAAAAGGGGAAAGTGAACGGCAGAGAAAAAGAAAGGTCAAGTTGACAATGGACAAGATCCTTTGGGGGTCTTTTTCTCTTGCTGGTGTTAGGGGGATATGCATTGGGACAAATGACTGCTTTGAGGTGAGAAGGGCAAAAGCACTCTAAGAAAAGGCTTCAGGAAGGAGTGTAGGCGACCTAGGGAAATCTGCTGTGGTCAAGTTTAATCCTGGGAAAAGAGGCCCTGGAGAAAGCAGATGAGGAAGATAGGAAGGAAGATAGGGAGGGGGAGGCGCTGGGTGTGGAGGGAGGAAGGGGGTGGGGGGGCTGGAAAGTGAGAGGGAGCAAGTACTGACTGTGGCTAGGACGGCGGGGAGGAGGACTACCGAGTGGGAAAAAGTGAAAGTCGCGGGAGAGGAGGAGGAGGAGGAGGAGGAGGAGGCAGAGCTCGGTGGGCCCGGACGGGACCCCCGGCCAGGGGGGCGGCGGCGCCGGGGAGCGGGGGCAGCGCGGCTCGCCGCGGGCCCCCTTGGCAGCCTCAGGCGTTGGCTCCTCGGGGCTCCCTCCCTCGCCGGCGCATTGTTCCTTTGCCGGGAGACGAGGAAATTGCCTTTTGATTGCGGAAGTCCGCGGCCGGGGCCCGGGGCGAGGCAGCGCGGGTCAGCATGGCAGCGTGGGAAGGGCGGCGCGCTGCCTGCCCCCGCCGCCTCTCGCGTCCGCAGCCCGCCCGGGGCGGCAGCAGCAGCGGCGGCGGCAGCGACCGCGGCGGCCCCTGCGCGTCGCCAGCCCAGAGGGAAGTGCTGTGCGCCCGCGGGGCGCGCTGAGCGCGCGCAACAGGTGCCCCCCGCCCCGCGCCGGCCGTCGGGGCCGCCGGGCGCCCCAGCCCCTCTGCGGAGTTGGGGTGGTGAGCGCTGAGCGCGATGCTGAGCCATGGAGCGGGGCTGGCCTTGTGCACCGCGCTGAGCCTGCTGCAGGTGAGTGGCCCGAGGGAGGTGGCGGGCCGACGCGCCCCTCCCTGCAGAAGACCAAACTCCCTGTCGGCCGTCCGGTCGCCTGGGTCGTGCTTTGCAGAGGGAGATGGCCGAATTTCTTCCTCTCCCGGGGGGAAGAAAGGTCCTCTTGTGAGCCCTCTCCGGCCAGACTGACAGTTCATCCTACTGGCAGAGGCACCGAGCCGCCCTCCTCCAGCCGCTCCCCAGAAAGAGCAGGCCAGGGAGAGAGGCCACCCACCTCCCCCGCGGGTCTTTCCTCGGGCTGGAGGGCAAAGGGTTGGGCTGAGGGATGAGGAGGCGGCTTGGGGACCTTGCTGTGGACAAGTCCCGGGACGGTCTAGACGGCGGGCTTCAGCTGCTTTTGGTTCCTTTGCAGACTGGACTGGGGGAGCCAGTGAGATGTAACTTCACCCTGACGGAGTCCAGGGTCTCCAGCCGGTCCGCGTCTCTCCAGTGGAGAACTTTGGGGTCACCCTGTAACTTCAGCCTCATCTATAGCAGTGACACGTCAGGGGTCGCATGGTGCCACCCCACGCGGATAGACAACACCACCTATGGATGCTACCCCAAGGATCTGCAAGCGGGAACCACCTATAACTTCAGGATTGTGTCTCTGGATGGAGAAGAGAGAACTGTCGTCTTGCAAACAGGTAAAGGGTGACAGGTGCAGTTGGACGGCCAGGCCACTCTGGTCTGAGCCCTGTCTTTTCAAGCCAGTGTTTCATTTGAGCTCCAGGCATACAGAAAATAAAGGTAAAAATACCTGTGAAGATAAATATTGACCAAGATTTCTAGTTTCCTCAGATCTGGCCAGAAGGACCTTGGTTGACTTTTAGAGATTTCCTTAGTGCTGAAGACAGCAGACTAGCTCTTTGAAGGGGGAGTGCAGCAGAGAGGAGCTGTGGGCTGTGGAGGGAGTTTGTTAAATTTGCTAAAATGGTGTGGTTTGAGCTTCCATCACATTAAACCGTCAAGCCCTGGAATAATTTTAAGCAAATGTTTTTAGAATAAATAATGGAAGTGCAACGATTAGGGATATGCCTTTCCTCAACTTAGTTTTATTTTTGGAACCAGGACATAAAATCTTCAGGAATAGAAAGCCATTCATAGGGGAAAATTCGAAAAGTCCCTTCAAATGAGGGCACGAAAATTAATTTGCATAACTGGAATAACTAAAACAGCTACATAGTATCAGAGACGGTCCTTTGGTTACTCTGAACTTCAAGTCACTTACTTTCTTTACAGTTTTGGTAAACCCTACCATGTGTATATAGGAAGAGTTTGTCTTTCCTGCATCAGTTTTCTTGTCTGTAAAATAAGAGTGTCAGACTTGGCTGTTCAGGTCCAAGTTCTTACCAAGTGCCAATGACCTAGGTAGGGGGCTGTCATACTCTAACCTCGTTATTCCTATCTGCTACCCATTACATGTGCTCTAAATTCTCTAACTTTGATGTTTTGTGACTTCATTAGTCTTCCTTTTAACATTGTCTTTACTTGTCACAATAGTGAAACTTCACTTCTATTCAGAAAGTCAATTTCACAGAAAAATTCTGGAAGTCAAATTTTTTAGAAATGTGTTGTCCTTACTACTGTTTCATGTTCAACCTGAACAAAGATGACTTCCTTAGCTATCGTTCTTTAAAAAGGTGTGAGAACTTTCAGTTCTCAAGGCAGTTACAGCAGGGTCAGGAAATGTAGCTGGGTTCATGTAGTAAGTCAGTCAAATATTCATTCTCTTCTTTTTTCGGAGAAAAATTAAGAACGCCCAATTACATCACTTGGCTTACTTCAGATGAAACTTTGAGATAATTTCTGATATTTGCAGGAACTTAAATTGAAAGGAAACACCGCTCATGAAGAATTTGGTTATGTTTTTATATGGAATCAAAGAGAGACTGAAATCAACCACATAATTAGAACATTTTACAGAAGTTGAAGTGGTTATGTTTTTAGTCATAAAGCTGTTGGTCTCTTGGTATGGGAGGATAGTTTTGTGAACACTCAGATTGCTAATGCTGTGAAATTTATGACATAGAACTTCCAGATGTGTTCATTGCATTTGTTAAGGTGTCTGTTGAATGGGCAGAACTATTTTTAAAAATAGGAAAAAGACTCACTGTGGGTGTTACTAGTTAGAATGCGCTCCAAGTCTAATTATGCTTGTAGGTGTTCCAAGTCCAAAGACATTTGTGAAATGTAAGAAATATTTGCATTTTATTGACTATGTTGAGTTAAAAAAAGACTTCATCAGCATTCAGGCTTTCATCATTTTTCTTAAAGACTTACTTTTTACATTATCACAAATATACTTTTCACCACAAATTCTATGAGCTCCATGATAAATGTGAAGGATGAAATTTGCGGGTGATGGTTGTATAATGATATTTTTTCCCCACACTTATTTGTATGATGGTGTAATGCTTAGGATCATCTACATTTTAAAAATAATTTTATTTAAATAAACATTTTTATTTTATTTATTTATTTATTTATTTATTTTTAATGTTTTACTTTTTTTAAGATTTTATTTATTTATTTGACAGAGAGAGAGACAGCAAGAGAGGGAACACGAGCAGGGGTAGTGGGAGAGGGTGAAGCAGGCCTCCCGCGGAGCAGGGAGCCAGATGCAGGGCTTCATCCTAGGACCCTGGGATCATGACCTGAGCCGAAGGCAGACGCTTAACGACTGAGCCACCCAGGTGCCCCTAAGTAAACATTTTTTAATTAAGATGTGTTAAAAATGTTTCAGGGAGGATTTTTTTGGTTGGTTGTTATTTGTTTTTTTGTCATTAGTGCTTTCTATATTTTAAGGGCATATGTGAATTTTTCATGTAGTTGAGAGAAAGTACTGGTATTTCTCTAAATTTTTAGGTTACAAAGGTGAACTCTACAAATCATGTTTTACTCTTAGTAAATTAGGACCAACTAGTAGTATAATATTAAGTCTGAGATATACCTTCAAACAAAAGAAGTTATTCAAAATGTGCTTTACTACTCCATTTTGCCTGTCTTGTCAGTCTAGAATAAAAGAGAATGAGAGCAAGACATGATTTGACTAGAGATACAACAGTTGCTTAGATTATCTGTGTGTCATTCCAAGTGTGATTTATCTGATTGTTTTTCCTGATAAACTGTCTAAAACAGTTGATTTATTGTCATGTAGACGTGGCCTTAAAGATTAAAAAAAATTTTAACTACATGGGAAATATTTTAGCAACAATCAGTTTTCACTCCAGATTTAAGTCAGAATTGAAAAAACATACATGGATTCAGCAAACATTCACCAAGCACGGGATACTGCAGGGAATTATGCCAAGTGGTGACTGGTGTGCTTATAAGGATGAAGACCAAAACATGGCCCCTGTCCTTGCAGTCTGTGCAGAGGTGAGGGGAGGTCATGATGAAGGTGGGGACAGAACTTTCGCACTTCTTTCCTGGATGAAGACCTTGCCCTGCCTCGTGTATGCCATGCTGCCATCACCCCAGAGAAGGCGAGGCAGTTCTCAGGTGTCTTCAGTCATTAAACTGGTTGATGCAACAACCATGATAAGTTGAAAGCCAAATTACTTAGTTGTGAACAAAAATAATTTGGAAGTCAAATTATCTAGTCATGAATTCATTGGAAATCAACTAATGAAGACAATATCGAAGAACTCCAACACTTTTGTATCACTGTGTCCTCAGAGTCTAAGCAGAGGGCTGCAAACTGGTAGCCCCTAGGGGTGTCTAGCTAGGTGTCTAAATAATAATATGTTTCGTTTGGCTCATGTAACGTTTGTGAAAAATCCAGATTATGTTTACCAGCATTAAAAATGGAAAATTCACCTAAGTGCCAGATTTCTGGGTTCCCCTAAAATATTGGAAGATTTGACAAAGCTGGACCACTCTGCCTAGAATTCTCTAGAGCTAAGTTGTAGTTTCTCTCCATTTAGATACCAATTCACTGGAATCCCCCGGACCACTTCATTTATTTCCGTACTTGAATGCATCCTAAAGGCACTTGCGTTTGTTTAAATGAAACTTTAGGGTTTTTGTTTAGAACTTTTGGGGGGTTTTATCTTCCCACAAGTAAGAAGTAGTTTTTCAATATCTAAAATGGCACATGGTATTCAATAAATATTGACTACATGGATGGATAGATGGATGAATGAATGGATAGATGAATGGGTGGATGGATGGATAGATGATAGATAGATGTGAATGAATAAAGTGAACATTTCAGTGGGAGGATATACGTATTCTAAGAAAATGATCTATTCTCCTTGGGTTATAGGTAAGTTATAGAAGCCAGGGAAGTAGTCTGGTAGTAAAGAACTTCACTTAGGGGAAGACTATCTCAATAGCATATGCCTTCTTGTTAGTCAGTTTCAGCTACTTAATAATCAGCCTAGAACAAAGGGTGAAAAAAATTAGCTCTTTTAATATGGCTAATTCCTTCGTCTTTAATTAAAAAAAAAAACACTTTAGGAGCATTAATTACCAAGTCACCATATCAGCTCTTATTTACACTTCAAAATGTTACTTATTGTATTAGTTTACTAGGCCTTCCATGACAAAATACCAGACCGAGTGACTTAAATAACAGAAATTTATTTTCTCACAATTCTGGAGGCTAGAAGTCCCAGAGCAAGGCATCAGCAGCTTTTTTCCTGTGGATTCTCTAATTGGCTTGCAGGTGGCCGCCTTTTTGCTATATCCCCACATGCTCATCCCCCTCTCTGTGTTCTAGAAGGACGCCAGTCATGTTGGGTTAAGGCCCACCCTAAAAATCTCATTTTAACTTCATTCCCTCTTTAAAGGCCTTATCTCCAAATACAGTCCCATTCTGAGGTACTGGGAGTTGAGGGCTTCAGTATATGAATTTTAGAGGGACACAATTCAGCTCATACACTTAGAGAGCTTTAAACATAAGCCACCACTTCCCAATAATGTCTGTAAGCTACTTGCATCAGAATCTTTGACAGAATATCTTATAAAAGCATGTATTATTGGCTTCTACCCCACATGTAATGAATTTAGAAGAAGTGGAGGCTGGGGTATCTGATTTTAAGCAAATATCTCAGTGAATCGATGCACAATGAAATTTAAGAGCTATTGACATGGTTTTTCTATTATTCCTTGGCATTAAGATTCGGGTAGCGTTCTTCTTTATGCGCGGCTAAATCTGTAATACCGAAGAATATTATCTTAGCCAGGAAGAAACTGTAATATTTGTCTTGTGCTTTTATAGTATCTAAAATACTTCCACCCACTTTATTAAGTAGGTAAGAGTATAAAATATATATTATACTTACCATATATTGTTTAATTTTATTTTTAGGGAGTATTGTGAAGGAGCAGGTTGCATAAAGATCGAGAGCTCGGTTCTAGAAGCAGCCTCCTCCATCACTCACTAGCCAAGTTGCCTCAATCAAGTTACTAACCTCTCCAGGCCTGTTTCCTAATTTATAAAATGGGGATGATAATAAATATAATGCCCACTTCATAGGGCCATTTTGAGATTTTATTTGGTTCATATATAAATTCTAGAATAGTGTTTGTCACATACCATGTGCATAATAAGTTTACTATTATTACTTTCAGGTTGGAGACAAGATTGAGATTCATGAGAATTAACTAATCACAAATCACACAGCTAGTATATAATAGGACCAGGACTTGAATCCTGGGTTTCTGGCTTAGCTCCAATTCTTTCCACTGCTCTGCAGAAAGGATGTAATTTTTAAGTTGGTCTTAGTTCTTTCAAATTACCATGTGATATTTTGTTACTATTTTTCAAGTCAACTTTTAAAGAAGAAAAAATATATTACAAAATACCTTAAATCTATGTATACTTAGCCTACACAGGGATGGAATAATGATTAAATGTGTTTCAGAGTGAAGAAATTCTAAGCAGCTATTGATTTTCAATTGTGTGGAACTTTTGGTGATGATTTCAGTATTTAGCAATCAGCCATTGGCCGTCTACTTGTTTCAGGAATTCTAAGGTCAAGCGGAGCTATGAATATGGACTGAACCAACCTAGTTCTCTGAACTTGATCTTTTGAGTGCTTGGGAAGCTTCTTCCATCAGTCTGACTTCTGTTGCTGGGCATAGCATTCTACAGGTTGGCAAGAAAGACATAAAATCTTAATTGTCCAGACAGAATAAGAGAAGAACAAAGAATAATTTTTCACCTTCCATTTCCAGAAATCAATTTGCTGGAATTCCCCTAGGGGATAAAGGGTAACACTGATGCCTTTCTGATTTTGTAGGAGAAATCAAGCTGATTCTATCTGTAGGAATGTATATCAATGAAGATGAATATATGCCCCTAAACACATAATATGCAAATAAAGTTAACATGATAGTTTTGCATATAGATTGCCAGGAATTTTTGGTTTGGGTTTTGCTTTCCTTCCTTTTAGGTGGAAAATCTCAAACAGGTAAAAAAGTAAACAATATAGTATAATTAACTACCATGTACTCGTCACCTACCTTTAACTGTTACCAACTGATAGCCAATCTTATTTCATCTGTTTCTCCACCCTCTCCCCCACCCCTTATCATTTTGATGCAACCCAAGCCATCATTTGATTCCATTTGTACATATTTCAGTATGCATTTTGGAAAGATAAGAATTATCTTTCACATAACCACAATATCGCTATAAACCTAACATTAACAATAAGATTTAGAAGCACACATCAAGTGCTAGGTCATGAATTTCTACATAGGAGGGGCTTTCTGGACCGAAATCTGATTGGAAGGAGAGGCCAAGGGACTTCTCTTTCTGCGGCATTTATGTAGCACTTTAGATAATATTGAGAAAGCCTCACTCGTTAATATGGAAGAATTGGAGTGGGGCTGCTGAAGGATATCCTGGGGATGGCGGGGTTAAAGCCTCCGTTGGTTGTCAGGGCCAACAAGCCCCTCTGATGCTCACTAGAAGTGCTTTAGCTTCTTCACCTGCTTCTCACTCTGTAACACCCCTTCTTCCCTCTGATTTCTAACTCCCACTTTGACCTTCCAAACTTGCTCAAATTCCTGTCCTTCGTGAAGCCAACCTCTGAAACCTTAGCCACTGGACCTCATTCTCCATTTGCACCTTAGCACTGTTGCTGGCCTGTGTTACTCGGAACAGCAAGAACAGCAGCGTTCATACCAACTGCCATTTACTGAGAACTCGCCAGGTGCCTAGGGCGGCACTTAACACCTACCTCTGTTCCCTCTTAACACTTAGAACTCTGTGTAGGAGGTGCCCTTCTCTTTTACGGATGAGGAAACTTGAGCAGCAAGGAGCTTCAACTTGCGTAGGCATGACTGTAAGTGAGTGATGGGATTTGGACCCACGTCTAGTCTTTTTTTTTTTTTTTAAGATTTTATTTATTTATTTGAGAGAGAGAATGAGATAGAGAGCACGAGAGGGGGGGAGGGTCAGAGGGAGAAGCAGACTCCCCACTGAGCAGGGAGCCCGATGTGGGACTCAATCCCAGGACTCCAGGATCATGACCTGAGCCGAAGGCAGTCGCTTAACCAACTGAGCCACCCACGCGCCCCGACCCACGTCTAGTCTGACATCAAAGTCAGCCTCCCTGATAATCCACCTTTTGTTTACCTTTTCCACATATATCTTAGGTGCCTGAGTAGCCTGTAGACTCTCAGAGGAGCATCTACCTCTTACGTGTCCAGGGCCAAATATGATGACCCTCAAAGTAACAGGGCACCCTACACAGCTGTGAATGGTGATGCAAATAACTGTGAAACCTGCTTTAATTTCCCTTTTGAGGATATTAAAACTTGGAAAGTCCGTTACTACTTGAACTTCCTATCTAGTGTAAAAGTCGATAAATGCATGTTACTCTGATGAATAGAGAACAATAGAGTGCATCATCTTAAAATAAGTCAGGAAGCCAACTGTAGTCAAACAGCAACAATCACCAAGTAAAAGAAAATTACCCCTCTATAAATGTATTTAATTAACTGTGGATTGTGAGCAATTGCTTTTTCATTTTGTTCTCCTTCTCATTTTCAAAACATGCGCCAAAAAACAAAACAAAACAAACAAACAAACAAACAAACAAAACCAAAAGCAAACCTGTTTGTGACTTTTGCTCCACCCTTTGATTTCCCAATTGTTTGGTATGAATAGTTGATGTTCATTCCATTTTATGTAGAGTGCTACATAAACGCAGCTTCCGGTCTCCTAGGCTCCCTGCTTTTAACTAGAATAGTATCCCAGTTTCTGTGGAGATACAGAAATAGGCCCTGTCATTACTAAAAAGATAGATCTGTTGGCCTAGAGTTAGTGGTGAAAGATAAGGTGTGTGTGTGGGTGGGGAGGAATATCCTATTTGAGGCGACCTTGACTGCCTACGGAGGAACTTAGACTTCATCTCACGGAAGGATCTTGGTGCTGTAAGAAGGACAAGGATGGTGATGGGGAAGATATACGAAGAGGTTATTTGGCAACAGTACAGAATAGGGAGAAAATAAGGAAGACACCCAGAAAATTCTGGGAGCAGCTAAAACATAAGGCAATGGGATCCCAGGTAAAGGCAGTCAGATTAGGGAAACAAAAAGGAAGAATCATGAAAAATGATTTAAAAAAAATCAGAGTAACTTTCACAGCCACAGAATTAGATTTAGGTGTGATTAGTGTTGTTATTCATTTTATCTCTGCTACAAGAGTCTAACCATCAGATAAAAATTCTGCAAATTTACCTATTATTTTCCATAGACATCTGGTTTGAGTGTTTTGTTATTACACTGAGCATGCATCCAAGACATCACCGATCCTGGGACAGCTAAGGTGTAATAGAAGGAACTTGCAGCCAGGTGTTAGAATCTCAGCTATACTACTTGTTACATACGTGACCTAAATGAGTCACTTCACATCTCTGATGCCTATGCCAACTAAGAAAGAGCATTATAAACTATCAGAACCTACACAGATAATCTGTGATGCTATCATGATTTGGAGAAAAGCTTTTGGCACTAACCCATGGATGACCTGCAATCCTGTTAAAAGGTTCAATTTATTTCCAAAATAAATATTATCATTTCAAATTCTAAACACTGGAAGTTCCTGTATCAATAAATAATGTGTTAGAGGCCATACAAAAAAAAATTTTAAAGCAGGTATTACTTGTTACTTGCATTTTATATGTATGAATTTCTCCTTCTTTCTAAGTCCCATTTTAAAAAAGGGAAACAAAAAAGAATTCATTTTGGTTCAAAAATTTAGCTAACCTTCATCTTTTCCTCGAAGAACAGAAAAATTAGGTTGACGGCAAGACCACTTTATGAAATTTTCAGGCTTTCTAATACGGGTAGATTCATTGAAATATAGAAGATGAGTATCACAGAACTTTACATTTGGCATTCCATAATCCAGGTCTGTCTGGAACTGAGAAGTACAAACAGATGTCTCAAATTTATGGCTAATGATACATTTTGATATATTGACTGAGGTTAAGATTGATTAAATTGATTGAGATTAAATCATTGATTTATGGCTTTCCACAGTTCTCGTAGTTCATCAAACTTCACTAGTTACTATATATATGAGAGTGATACATGGAAAAACCAGAAGGGCTATAAATGCACCTGTGTGCATTGACCCCTGCAGCCATCGGCATGAATTACATAAGTCAGGTAGGGTTTTCCAGTTACATGCCATCTGTCATACGATCAAAAGATTACATACGTATAACTACATTTTGAAACAGCATTAGAAATCTCTCCTCTCTCTTGCATTCATGTAGATATAGATATAGATGAAATTCATTTGTATATATACATGAAATTAGCACCCCTTTTGGAAGTACCTAATTTATTTCTAAGAAAATATCAGAGACTTTCTTTTAATACAGCAGAGTTTTCCTCGGGCTTACATTGCAAAGACGTGTGAAAACCCTGTAACTTCTGCAGCATGGGTAGCAACCGTGGCCAAGGGCCAGCACAGAACTTTATCGCAGTATAAATGGGGTTTGAAGTGTTTGTTTCCAGTGCAGGTTCTCGCAGCCCAGGCACTTCCCAGTCTCATTGTTCCTTTGTTCTAGCGGATGTACAAAGGATTGACTGTTTTGTTTTCTGGCTCGGAGAGATTAGATAAAGTCTGCATTTCTGAACTTCACCCTCTATGCACGCAACCTTAAAATTCATTTTCTGTAGCTTATATTTGGCAAATTATATGTGGTTTAGATTATACTGACCATACCGTTATTTTCTTTAACCTTTATCTGGCTTGTAGACATCGATGACAGTATTGATCTTGTTGGAGCTCTCGCTGGAAAGCAGCTGTCCCTCCCATCCTTGTCCTTAAAATGCCTCTTCAGCAAAAATGATGTGTCATCTCGATTGGCTATGACAAGGTTGTTCTTGGGTTTCGTTGGCTACTAGAATCTCATGGTAGTGAAGTACCTTATTCTCGCCAGGCAACAAAAAAGACTTTCTGTAAGGGGAAATTATGTTCTTTCTTTTTATTATGATGTCCTTAATTACAGACTATGATGTAGGATAGAAAATTTAGATAATATTGCCAGAAAAAAAAAATACTGTTTTTCCGCAAGAACCTATAAATGAGAATCATCTTGGGAATTTTTAATTTTATCTTAATGGTTAGAAAGTTAGGTCATGGGAATAAACTGATAAGATTTTATCAAGTTTTTATGTTTTCTTTTAATGAAGAAGGCAATTAAGACTATTCGTTTAGCTTTAAAAAAATTGTATTCCACTTCTGCCTCCATTTTGTCGGTGACTCAGAGGAAACTTTTTTTTGTGATCAAGTAGACAGCGTAAGTTTATATTACTGAGTGCCCATTCTATGCTAGGTAAAATCTGCTCTACACCTCCTCAAATCATCCGAGAATATAGGTATGATTATATGATACTCCACAGACAGATGGGAAAGTGGAGGCTTAGATAGCTTGAGTACCTTGTCCGAAGTCTCGTGACTGACCCATGACGGAGCCGAGGATTTGAACTTCGTTCTGTCTGACCCCAAAGCCCACACTCTCTGCCACGACATTTCCCTGCTTCCGTTACAGGACCTCCTCCTGTTTACAGAAATAATAACAATAACAGTAGCTAACATTGAACACTTGCTATGTGCCGGGCACTGTTCTAAGTGCTCTAGATAAAACAATGTAATCTTCATAAATATCTTGCCAAATAGATAGTATTATTATCTGCATTGCAGAGATGAGACAGCGGCGGCACAGAGAGGTTAAGGAATTGCCCGAAGGACACAGCTATGGAGCCAGGGAGCAAGACTCAGCCCCAGGCTGTCAGACTGCAGAGCCTCTGCTCTGCCTGTGAACCTCTGCTGTACTAGGGTGTAGACTACACATCTTGCACTTTGGGCTCTCTGAGTTACTGCTGTCTTGGCTTCCTTGTCTGCTGACATTTATATTATTATTAGTTCTTGTAATTATAAAATGTTACATGGCTTTTTGCAGGATGATGTACTCATATAAGTCACAGCATTAAACACACACAAAAGACATTAGATTGACCATAGGTTGTAATTATCTTCTGGATGGTGTCTCTAGGTGACCTGCAGATAGTCTCAGGAGCTGTCTGGCCATACAAGTCTTTTTAATACAGAATAAGATTATGTTGTTCTTATTTTTATTAATGTTAGTCACAAGCAAGCACCCTCTTAAAACATATACTATTCTAAGAAGATTCTATAATCTGAAGTTATTTTGTGAGCAGAATATAATTTACCAAGATGTAGATAAGAACTGGATCTCTATAGCCATGCCACGAAAACATCTGACCTGGCTTTGAGTTGTAGCCTCCAATATCTTGGTCCGACTTTCTAGATCAAGAACCAAGTTGGATTTCTGAAAATTACTCATCTGTAAATGTCTCTCAATGTTGCCCTTCCCTGCATTCAGGATAGGGAGAGACTTATTTCTCTGATGGTCCCACTGCATCATAGAATGGCTGATCCCTAAACACTATTGACTTAGTTCCTAACCCAGGGACATGCTGCTCATCCTATTTCAAGTTCCACAATGAAGATTCAGTACATGGGAAATGGGACTCCTCAAACTCACCCATGAGAGTTGAAACTAAGTGAACATCTGGGTGCAGGACCAACCCCTTGCACCCTCTCTGGAGGCTTCAGCAACTCCAAAATGTCTCGGAACTCAATTTGAGAAAATCTAAGGACACAAGGAATCCCACCTGTTGGGAGAATTCATTCTGATGAGCAAACCTAGGCTAGGCTCATAATCAAGTCTCTATCTTTGGTAGTTTTCTGATATTTAAAAACAACCTAAAGTTATGTATTCTTAACCCCCCAAATCTACAACCTAAAAAAGAAAAAGTTCAGTACAAATTTCAAAATTATTTCTTAATATCTGTATTTTCTGTTGAGATTTTTGGTATTTATCCAGGCATAGCCTGGATGTTTGTCAGTGTGTAAAAAGTGCTAAACTTGCAAGCCAACGAAAATATAACCTTACTTGGAATTCTAAGCTCAGAGCTGTCTTAACAAAAAAGTTTTATTAGAAAGAGAAGTTTATATGACTAGTAGCTAAGTGGATTTCTTTTTTAAATGAAATGGTAAGTTTAAAAGTGGAGTAAAATACCAATTTGTTTCACGGGCAGCAGGTTCTTAAAGTTTTTAAGGAAAGTGAATCTGGGTTCCAGCAAACTAACATGTATCTGCAAAAGTCTTTAAGCCGTGTTTTCTTTTTGGATTTTTGCCTTGCAGATCCTTTACCTCCTGCTAAGTTTGAAGTCAGTAAAGAGAAGACTACTTCAACCAGCTTGCATGTTTGGTGGACTCCTTCTTCTGGAAAAGTCACCTGGTATGAGATGCAATTGTTTGACAATAACCAAAAGATACAGGAGACCCAAATTCAAGAAAGTGCTTCATGGAATGAACATACATTTTTTAACCTCACTGCTGGTAATAAATACAATATTGCCATCACAACTGTTTCTGGAGAGAAACGTTCCCTTACAATTTATACCAATGGATCAACAGGTAAGACCTGCTTACAGATAGTTGAGTATTTAATCGTTTAGGCTCCTTTTGGAATGACATTAAAATTGAAGAGATTGAAGTAAGAATGCCCCCAGACCAAAGATGACAGATAGGTAAGTTGATAGATAGATAGACAAACGTTATATGGTACAGTGGGAAGACGAGACTAAAAATACGAAAATATGACTGTGCTGCTAGCTTGCTAGGTGATTTTGAACAAGTTCTGGGACTTCTCTGGGACTGGAATTTTCTCCAAAATGAAGTAGATGTTTCCTAATGGCCTTCCTAACTCAAATCTTAGGCAACAGCATTTTCTGCCTCCATTTCTGATTTTGTGCCATAAAACTTATGTTTAGTGTTTTCCTCCTTTGTATACTCTCCTCATAACATCAAGTCATGATGTTTCCTAAATATCCCTACATCTGGAACAAGTTTTTGCTTGCACCCACCCATCCCGATACCAATGACACACTTCACCTCCTTCCAGGAAGTACTGTCCTTCTGGTCATGCTCTCTCCTCTCATTTTCTCTCCTGATTGATTGCTATAAATTGCTTTCTGTTTTTCATCTTCCATTGTTCTTCCCTTAATTGGCTCTTTGCTGCTCTGCCACATCATACTTCATGGGCAAAAATTACCTTAGTATCTATTAAGTGGGGGAGAGAGACAGGTAAACTATGATATAGCTTTAGGCGTGGACTTTGAAAAGAGCATTAATTCAGAATCCAGTGAAATTTCAAGAGTGCTGTAGCCATTACTTATTGCACAAATTAGATGTACAGAGAAGCATACATGAATGCGTGAGTTCGGATTAAACGTGTCCATGTCTACTCTAAGGAAATTATAAATGACCCTTTGGAAATGCATTTTCTTTTCCTAGTGCCATCCCCAGTGAAAGATATCAATATTTCAGCAAAAACCAATTCTCTCCTGCTTTCCTGGTCCCATGGCTCTGGGAATGTAGAACGATACCAGCTACTGCTGATGGATAAAGACATCCTAGTTCATGGCAGTGTCGTGGACAAACATGCTACTTCCTTCAGTTTTCACGGACTGACACCTGGACACCTCTATAACCTTACCATTGTGACTGAGGCTGCAGGGCTGCAAAACTACAGATGGAAACCGGCCAGGACAAGTAAGTTCCACTCACTAGCTGAAGAAAAATAAAGCTCACAGCAAGGAAATGTTTAATAACCATGGCTTATTAAATTATTTGAATAATGATAATATGAGACAAATTGAAATTTGTATGTTATAGAAGGCCCTTAAGATGTACCCACTTTTCTATTCAGAGAAAGAGGGACTCCCTTGTATTCTAAATTTTAGACCAGCCTGAAGTAGCGAAGTTAACCACTGATACAGTCTCAGCTTATCTTTTTAGTATTCTGACCTCTTTGATAGGGATTCCTACTTCTTTCTCTTTCTCTTTTTTTAAAAGATTTTATTTATTTATTTGACAGAGAGATACACAGCCAAAGAGGGAACACAAGCAGGGGGAGTGGGAGAGGAAGAAGCAGGCTTCCCGCAGAGCAGGGAGCCCAATGCGGGGCCCGATGCGGGGCCCGATCCCAGGACCCCGGGATCACGACCCGAGCCGAAGGCAGACGCCTAACGACTGAGCCACCCAGGCGCCCCCCTACTTCCTTCTCTTAAATAAGCATCCACTGCCTTTGTGACATCACTCACAATGAGCCAAGATAACTTTTCTCAGTGCTAATCAAAGACCTGGTCCTGTGAAACAGCCATTTCTTAAACACTGTATCCAACAAAACATGTCCTGAGACCCAATACTACAGGAGCTGTTCTCACAGCCTAACATAGCTGGATAAATTAATCTATGCTAAATTTCAGTGAATAATTCATGTACACATTCATTCATTCATTCATTCAGTATCTGTTGAGTGTAAACTGTATGCTCGGCATTGTGGATATAACAGTGTCCAAGAAGGCCAAAGTCTTTGCCCTATGGAACTTAAATTCTAGTACATTCTAATGCTTCTGATGGGTCTAATGTGTTAATAAATTCCTTCTCTCGGTAAGCTATCTGATTTTAAGAGAAACTTTTAGGTATGTAGTGCCTTAGAAATTACGCTGGCACAGGGGGCTCTTGGAGCTACAAGAGATTGATGGGAAAGATATTTGGGGGCACCTGTACATTTACATATCTTCATATCACACCTCAAAGATGTATAGCTATTTCCAACAAAAATGTACCATATATGTTGCGGCACCTGGATGGCTCAGATAATGGAGCATGCAACTCTTGATTGCAGGGTTGTGAGTTTAAGCCCCATGTTGGGTATAGAGATTGCTGAAAAATAAAATCTTTTTGTAAAAAGTACCTTATATCTGAAGAATTACTCATGTATAGCAAGAGCAAATTACACTTCTCACTGGCCTATGCAAAGCAGTGTGCTGTGCCCATTTTTAAGATGAAGTATTAATTTTTATTTTGCCGTTAGTGAAGCCCAAAATTACAACAGAGCCAAGAGGTAGAAAAAATATTCACTGAGGTGTCTTTCTTTTGTAATTATTTTCCTTTGATGAAATAATGACACAACTCTTGAGCTGTAACTTTATCATCATTTTATATGAAAAATAAGATATTTTTAGGATGCAAAATTTTGTGATGGCCAATGAGTTGACCAATCTATTTATTACGTACTTGCTATTATTAAACACATAAACATAGGAAGAAATTAGGCAGATGACAGACTTCTTTGAGCTTTCCAAGACCTCATTTGCCAGTAAGGATCCCTAGGCTCAGTGAGATAGAGCTATCCAGGGTTGCCCATCTGACCCATGGCCAAGTCTGAGCCAGAATCCAGGCTCCTGACTCCCACGTTTATGCTCTTTCCACTGGCCAGATAGCCTTTCTTTGATTTTGCAGTATTCTTTTTGCTTGTGAAGTTGTTGTTTCCTTCTGGGCAGGGAGTGTGGCTTGCAGGGATTAAAATGCAGGTCAAAATTTGGCGATAATAAGACAGGTACAATATCCTGAGTTAAAGTGTCTTTTCCTTTCTACCTATTTAGCCCCCATGGAAGTCTCAAATCTAAAGGTGACAAATGATGGCACTTTGACCTCTCTGAAAGTCAAGTGGCAAAGACCTTCTGGAAATGTAGATTCCTACAACATTACCCTGTTTCACCAAGGGACTATCAAAGAATCCAGAACATTAGCACCCCAGGTTACAGAAACCCAATTTAAAGACTTAACCCCTGGACGTCTTTATCACGTTACCATCAGCTGTGTCTCTGGTGAATTGTCTGCTCAGAAGATGGCAGTGGGCAGAACAGGTGAGTGTTGGGCTCCAGGGCTTGGTTGCCCAGATCATTCTCTGATCCATCAGAACAAAATAAGTTACAGGGAAAACTCCTTTTCCAATTTGGGAAATATGGTCTATATGACTGAGGGTGCCCATGGGCCAGGGCCCCCTATACAGAGTGAAACAGAGGTTAATTGCATTCATCTGAGTTATTTAAGCAAATGTGTTTGGAGTGATTCCTGAATGATGTGCATAACTGGCTCTGCCCTGTGCTATTTCATGTCACACCACTTAAGTAGTGTAAGTGCATTAGCATTGATACTAATGAATAAAACATTTCTGACCAACTGTTACAGTGAGAGCCAGTTAGCACTTAAGCATGTTTTCCACGGATTATTTTATTAATTTATGTCACCAAATATTTATCCAGTGCCTTCTTTGTATAAATTACTGTGCTATGATTTGGGAAGTTATTAAAATGTCAGGGTTCAGCAAACTACACCCTTTGCCAAATATGGCCTGTGATCTGTATTTGTGTAGCCCCAAGCTAAGAGTGGTTTTTACATATTTAAAAGGTTTTTTTAAAAAAGGAAAAAGAAAGACAAATATGAGACAGAGACCATATGTGGCCTGGAAAGCCTAAAATGTTTACCTTGCCAACCATTGCTTTTAAGGAAGTTACATTTTAATCATACAAATGTAGACTATACACACAAAAAATAAAAACAGTTCACTTTAATAAGAGTAATTGCACTGGTACTGCCATGTATCAGGCACTAACCAAACACTTTACACCATTACCATGAGAGAGGTTCTGTTATTATCATCATTTTACAGATAATTCAGAGATCAAATAACTTGTCCATAGTCACCCAGCCAGTGAATGGTGGGGATGGAATTTAAACCAGAGCATTTAATTCCAGAGTCCATTCTCTGTGCTGTTAGAGATTCCAAGTAAGAGCCATATGGTCAGAAAAACAAGAGAACGAAATTCTGTTCAGAAGATCAGTAAAGACTTCTCAGAGGAAATGGTCTTTAACTGGACCTAAAAATTGTGAGGCTCTTGGCAAGCGGAGAGGGAAAAGAGGGAAGGGCATTTGAGGTGGAAGGAATAATATAAACAAAGGCATGGAGGCAGAAGAGCCCGGGACACTTACAGGACTGCAGAACGTGCAACTGGAGGCCAGCGTGGGAGAGAGTGCAGAAGCAGGGAGGGCAGCTGCAGGGAGTAGTCAGAATTAAGACCAGGAGGATATGGGGTCTGATTTTGGAAAGCTACAAATGCCACACCCAGGACTTGATATTTTATTCTGTAATTAATGGAGAGACCTTGCATGTTTTTAAGCAAAGGAATAATTGGACCAGAGCTATATTGCAAGAAGATTAATCTTGTCAGTTGGAAAAGGGAGGAATGTTTCATGATCACAACATGCGGTGTCTCCACCAAAAGACACTGCATCCATCAATGTCAACATCATTAGAAGCAACATCAATATTGTCTCTAGGGCTGGTGTGCAGCGAATAAAACACAGTGCTCATATCGCTAGGTTATTGACAGTGTTACAGAAGATTGCATTACTGATATTACTAGATGATTTTAGCATACATTTCTTGAGTGTCAGATGTCTCCAAAATGAGGAAAGTATACTCATTTGCAATCCACAAACATCAGGAGGGGATAGAAATGTTTTGAATTGCAGGTATTAGGTCTCTTATCTACTGTTGCCCATGAAAAGTGAATAAGTATCCTTACTTTTGGTTTTTAGAATCTCCTTTTTGACATCATTTCACCGTTTAGTTCCAGAGAAAGTTGGGAACCTGGAGGTAAACAGCAATGGTTCGATAAGGTCCCTAGTAGTGAGCTGGTCGCCCCCTGCTGGAGACTGGGAGCAGTATCGTATCCTGCTCTTCAATGATTCTGTCGTGCTGCTCAACATCACCGTGGGAAAGGAGGAAACACACTATGCCATAGATGATGTGGGGCTCATACCGGGAAGACAGTATGAAGTAGAAGTCACTGTTGAGAGTGGAAATCTGAAGAATTCTAAGCGCTGCCAAGGCAGGACGGGTAAGCAGATACGAAGGTGTTAATGACTGCTAGAACCTTAACTTTGTCCCTCCTCCCAAGTAACCCAGGTAGCTGTCAATGTCGTGCCCCCCGCCTCCCTCCCCCCGCCGTGTTTCCTGAATTTGAGATATTATAGACTTTTAGATTGAATTAGTTTTGGTAATGTTTAATTTTGTCAAAATAGAACATTAAAATTGCTTCCAGTAGTAAGTCCATTATTTTATAAAAAGAAAGACATTTTAAGCACCAAAAGAATAGGAAGAAAACAATCGGAGAATCCTTCCCACAAAAGAAGACAACTGACAATTCTTTTTGCCAGTGATCAGTGTTAGAGAACCATTGCCTTGACCTAATGTTGACTCATGAGGGAATTTCATGGACCAAGGAAATGTTATTAAAGGGAAGTGGAATAGATTTGGATTTTGGGGTAGAAGAGAATAGGGATGTGGAGGCATGGGTTTTGGTGTTCTTGCTGTCACCACTATACTGTAATTCCTTGGGCAAGTCACAACCCCTCTGAGTCTGTTTCCTCAACTTTCAAATAAGAGAATTGTCCTTCCAAGCTCAACATTTCTATGACACGGAATACTCCATACTTGGAGTGAAATTCAAATATCTTCTCTCTTAGTCTTGCCTGATAAGTAAATAACTACTCTGATTCAATGTTCTTCTTAGAAGACTGTCAAAGCAAAGGACCAAGACACCTCCTTAGCTTGCCAACTGGGTCTTCCAGTCATATCTTCATTTTCCAAATATTAATATCCCTTGGCTAATGATCAAAGACCGATATAAGCTTAAACCAAGCTACTTTTAGCATTTCACAGAGCAAGCATCTATGTCCTCTCCAATATTTTATCTCACTCACCTCAAATAACTTGGAATACTGTCAAGAAGCCTAGGGGCTCTCAGCATGGTGGCATAATTATCAGGAAAACTTTTCTTAAACAGTACCTCTAGGTGAATAAGTTTAATTGAGGTAGGCTTTGATGTATCAATCTAATTCATTTCAATATATTAAAGAAGGAAGATACAGATTTAGGGACTCAATTAGAATGGAATTATAGAAAATTTCTTTGATGCAAAAATCAATATAATTTTACACACTTGGTTCTTCCATAATTTTGTTTCCCTAGCGTTTTGTGGGACCAGTACTTTACTCTTGGCAATGTCTCCTAGAAACTGTAATAAAACCTTTTAAAGCTATGGAAACAGTTTCCATTCTTTGGTTAATGGGAGTCTTGAATCAGATACTATTCTGGCTTGCCACTATACTCTCCCTTTCATGGATACATTAGTGTCCATTCCTCAGAAATGAAGAGAAGCAGCACTTTGTCTTTCCAATCTAATGGAGTAAAAAATACTCCTAACTTCATCTAACTAGTGAAATATAGACCTTTCTCAGTGGTTTTATGGATGACATGATTGAATTAAATATTTTCATATCATAGAATTCATATGAAGAAATAAACACTCAAGGTAATATGTGGTCAAAAATAAATGACTCAGGGAAGCATTTTCCAATAGTATTCTTTTGAATCCTCCTTTCTGGATAGGTTATATAAACAAAGCTTGGGGCGCCTAGCTGACTCAATTAGTGGAGCACACAACTCTTGATCTCGAGGTTGTGAGTTCAAGCCCCACATTGGGTGTAGAGATAACTTAAAAATAAAATCTTGAAAACACACACACACACACACACACACACACACTGTTTTTGTGATTAGCTTTTTTTTTTTCCTGAGAGCTCATACACTTTCAGAAAAGAAATGCTGAACTGGAATACTCCTGTGGTTGGAAGAGAACAACTAAGAAACACTCGAGTATTTCTGAATCAAATCAATGACACAGTCTCCATTGCTTTTTCCTTAGTCCCTCTGGCTGTCCTCCAGCTTCGTGTCAAACATGCCAATGAAACCTCACTGGGCGTCATGTGGCAGACTCCCATAGCAGAATGGGAGAAATACATCATTTCGCTAGCTGACAGAGACCTCTTACTCATCCACAAGTCGCTCCCCAAAGATGCCAAAGAATTCACTTTTACTGACCTGGTGCCTGGACGAAAATACATTGCTACAGTCACTAGTATTAGTGGAGACTTAAAAAATTCATCTTCAACTAAAGGAAGAACAGGTAATATTGTTTATAAATTTTAGACTTTAAAAAGTATCCTGTCTACTGAATTGCTTAACATTTAGTTTACAAGTGTTCACTGAATGCCTATTTTGTACTGGTCATTGTTTTATGAATGTTTTCTATTGTTTGTTTTCTATTATACTAATTGCAACCCTTTGCTAGTTGTTTTGTTTTGTTTTTTAATTTGTTTGGTTTTATTTTGAAATGGAAGCAGAGCAGAGAGAACAACTTTTCCGAGGAGTTTTGCTGCAAAAGAGAGCAGAGAAATAGGGCATCATCTGAAAGAGGAAGTATATTTGAAAGGAGGATTTTAAGGATAGAAGAAATAACAAGTTTCATGCTGATGGGAATGTTCTAGAAGAGAAAGGAATGGCGATGATGTAAAGAGAGAGGAAGAATTGCTGCAGTTATTCTATGAGGAAACAAGCTCTGGGATCTAGAGCACAAGTAAAGGAATTGGCTTTAGAAAGGAGCATGAGTAGTTTAACTTTAGGGTCAGCTGGGGAAAAAAGAGTATTGGATGCATATGCCAGTAAGTAGATAGATGTAGTGGTGGGCAATTATCCTTTGATAACGCTCTTCTTTTTCTCAAGTGAAATAGGAAGCAAAATCATCAAAGACTCCCTTTTCTAACTTATATATATTGTTGTCCTGTATTTTATTTCTTTCTCCTTTTTTAACCCCACAAAAAATTACAACTTATCTTCTCATCTTTCCTTCCTGTATCTCACAAGTTCCATTTGGGATTACTTTCCTTCATTTTGGAGAACAGTCTTCAAATTTCTTTTCTTTTCTTTTCTTTTCTTTTCTTTAAGATTTTACTTATTTATTTACTTGAGAGAGAGAGAGCAAACATGAGTAGGGGAGGGGCAGAGGGAGAGGGAACCTGATGAGCAGGGAGCCCAATGTGGGGCTTGATCCCAGGACCCCAGGATCATGACCTGAGCTGAAGGCAGACACTTAACCAACTGAGCCACCCAATCGCTCCCAAATTTCTTTATTAGTGTTTTTAGGGACAAACTCTTTACACTTTTGTTTTTCTGTGTATGTCTTTATATAGCTCTCAATCTGGAAAGATATTTTCGCTGGGTTACAATTCTATGTTGGAAGTTACTTTCAAAAAAAGAGAGAGAGAAAGTTATTTTCTCTCAGCACATTGAAGATACTGTTGTAGTCTTTCTGGCAATTATTCTTGCTATTGAAAAGTCAGGTGTCAGTTTAATTTCTACTTCTCTCTGGGTAATCTGTTTACTATGACTGCTTTTAAGATTTACTCTTTGCCTTTGGTGTTCTATTGTTTATAGTAATAACCTAGATACAGACTTCTTTATCCTGCTTGAGATCATGATGATTTCTGTACTTGCAGATTAAAAATATCTTTCATCAACCCTGGAAATTCTCAGCCATTAACTCTCTGATATTGCCTCTTGCCTTTTCTCTAATCCCTCTCTATTGTCCTTCTGGTAGTCTAGAACTTATGTATATTTTTCATATTTTGCATGTTTTTGCTCTCTGGGCTATAGTCTGAATAATTTCCTCAAGCCCTGTGTTTTAGTTCCTTAATTCTTTCTTCAGCTCTGTCCAGTCTTTTTTAAATCCATCTATTGAGTTTTAAGTTTTAATTGTTCATTTCTTCACTTTCAAACATTTTTTTTGGCTCTCTTTCCAAATCTGCTTTGTGCTCAGTTGGTCTTTAGTCATATTTCCATTATCCTCCTTTATTGCTATCAGTAAATAAACCATTTTTATTTTACCTTCTATGTCTAATAATTATAATACCAAAATCTTCAGGAGTTCAGTCCTGTTGTCTATTGAGTTTGCTGCCTTTTGCACATGGTGTTTTACGTCCTTAAGCGTTTGTGATTTTTTCACTGTAAAGTCATATACCTTGGAAACTTACTCTGTGGGAATTCTTTGAGGTCTTGTTTAAAGATGGGTTTTAGAAAGAATTTTCTTTTCATTTGATTCTTTGAGGTGCACAGGACTGCTGTCAACCCAGACCTATTTTATTTTTTTAATTTTTTATTGTTATGTTAATCACCATACATTACATCATTAGTTTTGGATGTAGTGTTCCATGATTCATTGTTTGTGCATAACACCCAGTGCTCCATGCAGAACGTGCCCTCTTTAATACCCATCACCAGGCTAACCCATCCCCCCACCCTCCTCCCCTCTAGAACCCTCAGTTTGTTTTTCAGAGTCCATCATCTCTCATGGTTCATCTCCCCCAACCCAGACCTATTTTAATCTAAACTGTCAACTTGAGGTTTTTTGATCACCCAGGTTTTATGAATTTGGGTTGCAAACTCACTGAAACTGTTTTGAGGTTATGAATTCTCACCCAGTGCCAGGGAGGCTGGGGTGATATGAGAAGCAGAGAGGGAATATTTATTTCACTTATACTTAGAATGTAACCTTTCAGGATCCAGTGTTATGCAGGGTCACCTATGAGGTTCCTTAGTTTGTGAAAGTCCTACACTTTACCTCCTATTTCATAGATCCAGCAAAGCTGTAAAATCAAAGCTTAAATTTATGTTTGAAAGATGCCCTCAAGATGAAAGTATGCTTCAGTGAACCGATTACCTATCACTTACTATCAAGTCTCTGAGAATTCCTTACATTCTTGACAACTCACTCATACATCTACATTTTTATATTTTATCCAACACATGTAGTTGTGTTTACTGGGGGTATGCTGCCCACTATACTGCAGGAATTGGAAGTCCAAGGCACTCTTTTAGTCTTAAGATCATTTTCATCATTCCCAACATTCACATTGCTGGATCATATGGTAAGTGTATTTTTAACTTTGTAGGAAACTACCAAACTGTTTTCCAGAATGGTTGTAAAATGTTACTTTCTCACCAGGAATATATGAGATTTCCAGTTCCTCCATAATCTCAACAGCACTTGGTATTATAAGGTTTTTTTTTTTTAACCATTCTAATAAGCATGTAGTGGTATCTCATATGGTTTTAATTTGCCTTTCCCTAGTTCCTAATGGTTTTGAGCATCTTTTCATATGCTTATTTACCTTTCATTTATCCTCTTTGGGGAAGAACATATTTTCAAATATTTGTCCATTTTTTGATGGGGTTATTTGTTTTTTATCATTGAATTTTGAGAATTCTTTATATTCCAGATATTAGTCCATTGTCAGAAATGTGGGTTGAAATGGTTTCTCTCAGACTGTGGTTTGTCTTTTGATTAATTTATTGGTATATTTCACAGAAAATAAGCTTTTTATTTTGACGTTCAATTTATCATTTTTTTTCTCTCGTGAACCATGCTTTTGGTGTCATATTGAAGAAATCTCTGCCTTACACAAAATCACAAAGATTTTCCCCTAGAATTTTTACAGTTTTGGGTTTTCAATTGAGGTGCATAATCCATCTTGAGTTCATTTTTATATGTGTATGAGATTTGGGTTAAGGTTTATTTCCTTGCTTATGAACATCTAATAATTCCAGCCCTTTTGTTGAAAAAACTATTCTTCCTCCACCCAACTGCCCTCACATCTCTGTAAAAAATCAGTTGACTCTATATGTGTTAGTCTATTTCTGGACTCTCATTTCTGTCCATCGATCTGTGTGTCTATCTTTTTGCCAGTATCATATTGCCTTCATTATTGTAGCTTTCTAGTAAGTCTTGAGATCAGATGATGTTACTCCTCCAACTTTGTTCTTCTTTTTCAAAATTATTTGGCATATTAATTCCTTTGCTTTCCATATGGAATTTATTTTTTTAAGATTTTATTTATTTATTTGAGAGAGAGAGAGCACATGAGAGGGGGGAGGGTCAGAGGGAGAAGCAGACTCCCCGCTGAGCAGGGAGCCCGATGTGGAATTCAATCCAGGGACTCCAGGATCATGACCCAAGCTGAAGGCAGTCACCCAACCAACTGAGCCACCCAGGCGCCCTCCATATGAAATTTAGAATGAGAATTGAATCTTCTGATTCCTGTACAATAGTATTTTTTAATGAGTGTATTTGTATCTTAATCCAAAAGTCAACAAATTCTAAGAAGTATTGTGCCAAGGTCCCAATCCTTTTAATTACCATAATTCAGGGAAGAGGCACAAAGAAGATATATGTTGATCAAACACCAGCTTCAAGATCTGTGTAAGAGATTTTTTTTAATGGGTAGGTTAGAAATCACAATAGTTGCTAATTAGGAAAAGGACACAAGCTCACAGGTTAGACAGATCAGGCTTTGGACTCCTGGATGACTATTTGTTAGCACTCTGATAATAAGCTAAATTACTTACTCTGTGTGGCCTTTGGTTTCCTCCTCAGTAAAGAGAATAATGAAATCAGATTTATAGAGTTTTGAATGAGTATCAAATAATATAATAATAATAATATATATATAATATAATTTCTAAAAACTGGCACATAGCAGGCACTCAATAGTTATCACTACTAGTTGTTGTGGTTATCATTATTATTATTATTATTACTATTATTATATGATGTAATTCATACTACTGTAGCATTTTCATGTATAATAATAATGGTGCTCTTGAGAATGTGCCAGTAAAGAATTAACCAGTTTTCTAAACTACAACCTAATCATCAGGTGGAAGGGATTTCCCAATACCACCCCCTAACAACCATCAGCTCAGGTAGATAATGTGGCTCTCAGTTTTCATGGGATAAGGACAGATAAAATCACATGAAGTCGGCAATATTCAAAAACAACATTCTTTCATTATTGAAAATGTAGATTCAAAACTACTTAATAGGTATGCATCATCTCATCCATGGATCTGAAGTAATTTTGATTTCCCATATAAGCAGCTTCTGTATGGGAGTAGTTTGCCATATGCCACAAGAAATAGAGCTGAGAGTCTATAGCAAAAAAATATAGATATATTTTTAGCATTTTTGAGACTGCCTCCATTTTTTACTCATTTTGTTACACCTCCTCAGGGTGACTAAATGTCATCTGTTTTGTTTTTCTTCTTCTCTTTGTCTACCATGTTCTAGTTCCTGCCCAAGTGACTGGCTTGTATGTGGCCAACCACGGAACAACCAGCAGTCTGTTTACTAACTGGACCCAGGCCCTGGGAGACATAGAATTCTACCAAGTCTTACTGATCCATGAAAACGTGGTCATCAAAAATGAAAGTGTCTCCAGTGAGACCAGCAGATACAGCTTTCACTCCCTCAAATCGGGCGGCCTCTATTCTGTGGTGGTCACCACGGTGAGCGGCGGGATCTCGTCCCGACAAGTGGTGGTGGAGGGAAGGACAGGTAAGAAGGGCACTGGGAGCCTCCAGAGTGTACTGTAGGATGCTCTGAAGCACCCGAAAAACACATCCATCTTTGACTTTCCTACAAGCCAGGCTTCAGTACTAACCATCCATACGTGTTGCTCTCCTAACAGTGGAACCTGGTGGGGGGGGTGGATGAGGGTAGGCAAGAATGAATTCTGAATTTTCTCAAATCTCGCCTAAAGGTGTCAGAACTTCTAGAAAAACCTTTGTAGTAACATAATGGTCATTTGACGCCTAAGCTTATCCCCTCATTCAGTTGACGATTTCCGTAATGTTTATGCCCCAGTTAAGATAAACAAGTAATGAGGCTTTTAAAAAAAAAGTCTATTCCACTCCCTTTCATATTCTTGTTTCAAGACATAGTAAGGAAATGATCTCCAACTTCTGTGGTCCAAAGTGGAGTTAATAAAATTCCCAAATCATGTATGTTTTCCTGAGCAACATTAAACAAGTGCTTAATATTATAACCACCTAAACAATGTTTCCTGACCTTGGAGAGATCACAGTCAAATAGGGCAAAGAGCTAAGTCAACAAACAAGTGGCATAGGATCATCTGTGTCAGACACGGCTGGCACCAAAGAAGGAAATACAAATTTCTACACAAGACCAAGAAGGAATATAAATAAACAATATAAAATTTATGTTCCAGTTTCTTAGAAAGAAAAAAATTTAAAGACATTGAGTAGAAGCTTTGATAATTATTAATGAACTCAGAATCAGGTCAGTGAATTTGCCTACTTAATTCTATATGATTATAAGTTGGATTTCAGGCTCCTCCTTCTGCATTTCTGAAGCTTGGATTCTGAGTATCAGCTGCAGGCATCATAGATATGTCCCTTTTTTAAAATCATGAATCTTATCTACTTAATGAACCCAAGGAACATTAACTTCATTAGCTCTCCCAGAAATGCAACTAAGTCATTGAAAAGATAATTCATAGTTTTGGTAGAAATTCACTGATATGTGCCATTTTTCTCATTCTGTGGCAGCTGACATTACCTACATCCTTCTTCCCAATGCCTTCCTTCTTCTCTTTTAGTACTTCTTGGCACCAGCCATTGGTGTAGCATAATCGGGGGTCAGGGACTGAAAAGCTTAGCTTGGGAATGAATCAGGAGGCCCAGATTCTGGTCCTACCTCTGCCATTAACTTATATCTTGAAGCCTCCAGTTTCTAATCCATCCCCACTAACTTAGTCCAATTTATCCCTGTCGGAGTAGGGAAGGAGAAATAACAAGAAAGCTGAGAAGAGGCTTGGGAAGGGCCTTGCACCCATTTCTCAGCAAGGTGCAGTTGTATTAGTCAGATCAGACTGACTTATTTCCTGCTTACACAACTGGACAACGTGGGGATTCCTGATTAGACAGCCCTATGAGTTGGTTCTTTCCCAAGCAGTAATTCAGGGATCCAGGCTCCTACCATCTGTGGCTCTTCCTTCCTCTAGGTCCTCAGAGCTCTGTCCATTTCCCCAGAGAATAGAGATCATTGGGTGGGGGAAGATGACCCGACCAGCAAGTAGACACATCACTTACCCCCATGTTCCATTG
The DNA here is from genome assembly GCF_003265705.2 of Callorhinus ursinus. Taxonomy (NCBI): domain Eukaryota; kingdom Metazoa; phylum Chordata; class Mammalia; order Carnivora; family Otariidae; genus Callorhinus; species Callorhinus ursinus. Next base: position 34,435,616 of record NW_027397076.1, read on the forward strand.
GTGGGAACACAGTTAAATGGCTACATTTCACAGCAGGGGAGACTGGGAAATATAACCTAGCTGCGTGTCCAAGAGGAAAAGGAAATAGTTTGCTTAACAACTAGTCAGATTCTGCCACACAAGTTAATTCCCAAATTTTAAAATACATCTAGGGCTTTCCAACTTACTGTGATATGCTGACATAGTTTGGCACCTCGTACCACTTGAAATGAGTGGGGCTTTGTTTTTATGCCTCTATTTTAATTGTAGCAGAGGTATCAGTATTTGACCCACAGTATATAACAGAAGTATGCAAAAACAAGACAAGAAATTCTTTGAAGAATGATCATAAGGTTTTGAGGAGAGGGCAAAATATGAATAAACATAAGCACGAGTTATTTTACTCAAGCACATTAAGAGTGCAGGGGGGAAAGGGGATACTACTAGAGAAACACAATAACTAGAGATTTTGAAACATGCCTAGGTTAGTAAATTTTATATGTGGTAGATTGTGAAACATTCAATGACTAAAGCCTTGATAATCATTGCCATCTACTCAAATTGCTGAAATGTTGGTCAGTGCTGAAATAGTTGAAAGGTTTTGAAAGGTTTTCTTATTCACTTCTATTTCCACAGAGTTGAAACATATAAGTAAACCTGCCCAGCCTAGAGAAGGTGGCAAAATATTCAAAGTTAAAGATATCAGATACACTTAACAAATCTAGTTCCAACCTAAGAAAATGCTGGTTCTAAAGGAAAAACAAATTTTAAATCTGTTTTTTTAGTAAACATGAATTTATATTTTTGACAAAACATTTGATAATTGTATCTTTTCTAATAAAATGTTAGTAGTTGCAAATATTTCTAGAAGTTTTGAAAAACAAGCATAATTCTTTTGAGAGCAACCAAGGGATGTACAACTTGTTAAATAAAGGGAAAGGAAGGAGGAAGGGAGGGAGGAAGACATCAATATAGAAATATTATGGCTAAAATGTTCAACTTTATGTGTAGGTAACGTTCATATACATGGAACAGCATTAGCAGAGCTGCTCAGTATGTGCTATTTATAATTTTTGGTGATGGACAAGTGCTTGTAAGTGCAAAGACTTGGAGGCTTAAATCACAAAGTCGGAGCATATTAAATTAGGAGGATTCTCAGAGTTCATCTAGCTGGATCCTGTCCATTGTACGTGATATAGTGATATTGACAATTATATGAAAATATTTAGCTGCAGTAGTGAACCAATGATGAAAACAGTAGTGCAGTTCACATACACTACAGGATTTTATTCTGATATTTACTACAGGCAGTACTAGTTACTGTACACTTATTTCTGGTACGTGTATAACTACTGTTCAATACCACAATGATTAATTTGCATACTGCATCTAGCCAAGAGGCTCCTTGAAGGCATCCACATCTTTTCCATTTTTGTATATGTGGCAAATGGTAAGTTCTCAATAAATGTTTGTGGCACTAAACCCCAATTAAAATAAGCAAACGATAATGGCCATTATCACCGCAATAGCTCTTTATGCCCACTGTTGGGTCAATCACCGGATTTGTTGTTTTCAGGATAGGCTTTTAGGTTTATTTCTTGCCACTAGAGGGCAGGAAATGCTTTGTAAAGGGTAGATGCAACACCTCTCCTCCAGTTCGTTATTAGACTCCCCAGGAATAAATAATTTCATCACAGGAAGATCAAAGCTATCCCAAAGTCTAAGCTCTTTAGAAAAGGTATGGCATTCTTCATCTTTCCCTTCAAACGTCTTTGCTTATTGATTAGTTTGGTTCGAACGGATTCATTTGGATTGTTATGTTTGTTCCTTTTCCTACAGAGGGAACCTTCTGACACATTCACATAAAAATGCCTCCACTTAAAATACTTTGCAAACAGCAACACTATAAAAATGCAGTAGTGGCATCCTTATATTTATGAGGCACCCAAAAGACCTCCTTGCATTTTCATTTGGGTTAGCCTTGCTGATCCAAGAACACTCAGCTTCCAGGAGCTAAGGTGAAATCCTCACACGTCTTTGACCTCTTAGGTAATCAGATGAGATTTCCTGAGTCCACACTGTTTTTGCTGACCACGGTAGATGACTCCAGACTTTTGACTGTACTTTCTTTTTCAAATTTTCTCCCCCTTTTCAATCCCAGTCCCTTCCAGTGTGAGTGGAGTGACGGTAAACAATTCTGGTCGCAATGACTACCTGAGCATTTCCTGGCTGCCGGCTCCTGGAGATGTGGATAACTATGTGGTGACACTCTCTCATGGCAGCAGGGTCGTTCAGTCCCTCGTTATTGCCAAGTCTGTCAGTGAATGTTCCTTCAGCTCCCTTACTGCGGGCCGCCTCTACAATGTGACCATAACTACGAGGAGCGGGAAGTATGAAAACCATTCCTTCAGCCAGGAGCGAACAGGTAAGGTTCTAAGGAGAGCCAGACTCTGTAAGAAGTAGCTAGCTAGGAGCACCTGGCTGGCTTAGTCAGTTAAGCGTCTGCCTTGGGCTCACGTCATGATCCCAGGGTCCTAGGATCAAGCCCCGCTTCGGGCTCCCTGCTCAGCGGAGAGCCTTCTTCTCCCTCTCCCTCCGCCTGCCGCTCCCCCTGCTTGTGCTCTCTCTCTCTCTCTCTCTCTCTCTGTGTGTGTGTCAAATAAATCAATAAAGTCTTAAAAAAAGAAAGAAAAAAAGAAGTGGCTGGCTATGTGGCTCAAAGCATCAGATCTGCAACATTTCTGTAATGATAGGATTACAGGCTGTTGAGATCACAGAATTGTGACAGTCTTCAAATTTTGACCCTAGAAAATCCTTATGTGAGCAGATGTTTCCTTTAAAGTAAGATGAACACTACTCTCATGGCTAGAATTCATATTATATTCAAACATAGTAACAAGTGTTTTCTGTTCAGGGAGTACTTTTTGGTTGCCAGACACTGACTTTATGTATGTTAACTAACTTAATTCTTGGAATTTCCTTATGGAGGTCATTGTCATTATTCCCACTTTGCAGATCAAGAAATCAAGGTTCAGGGAGGTTAAATAACTTACTCAGCTGTTTAACTTGCTAAACAGCCAATGTGTTTCTGTATTTAAACCCAGTTCTAAATGGGTCCACAGCTTACAAAATTCTCTGTCCTAAAATCCTTCCTGAAATGTCTATTTGGTCAAAGTCCACTGTTCATTCTTTTTCACACAAGGTGAAAATGTGAACCTTTATTGTTCTGGGACCAGAAGCAAAATCTTAGCAAAGGCAATGAATGTCAGGTCTTCGATGTTCTGGAAAGAATTAAATTTAAATGGCTACCATTTTCCCAACATACTTACGCTTTTGGGGTTTACATCTAAGGTTTCTGCTTAAGGTTAACATTAATATTTTGTCAAACCTTTCCTGCTGAGCTATGGGTTGATATTTGCATTTAAAAATGTCAGGGTTCTTTCTAGAGGGGAGGGGGTGGGGGGATGGGTTAGCCTGGTGATGGGTATTAAAGAGGGCACGTTCTGCATGGAGCACTGGGTGTTATACACAAACAATGAATCATGGAACACTACATCAAAAACTAATGATGTAATGTATGGTGATTAACATAACAATAAAAAATTTAAAGGAAAAAAATGTCAGGGTTCTTTTGACAAGGGAGTCAAGCCTACTCAATGTAGAAAAGACAGTCTCTTCAGTAAATGTACTGGGATAATTGGATGTGCACATGTAAAAGAATTAAACCAGATCCCTATCTTACACCAGTCACAAAAAATTAACTCAAAATGAATTAAATTCATTTGTTTATGAAACAAGTTAAAGTTTAATGTAAGGCCTGAAAATATGGAACTCCTAGAAGAAAACATAGGAAGAAAGCTTTTTGACATGGGTCTTGGTGGTGATTTTTTGGATATGACACATAAAGCATAAGCAAAAAATCAAAGACAAACAACTGAGACTACATCAAACTAAAAAGATTCTGCACAGGAAAAGAAACCATCGGCAAAGTGAAGAAACAACTTATGGAATGGGAAAATATATTTGCAAACCATATATTTGGTAATGGGTTAATATCTAAAATATAAAGAACTCATACAATTCAATAGCAAAAAAGTAAATAACCCTATTAAAAAATAGGTAAAGGACCTGAATAGTCACTTCTCCGAAGAAGATATACAAAAGGCCAACACATACATGAAAAGATGGTCAATATCACTAGTCATTAGGAAAATGCAAATTAAAACCACAATGTGATATTTCCTCTTGCACGTTAGAATGGCAAGCATCAAAAGACAAGAGATAACAAATGCTGGCATGGACATGGAGAAAAGGCAACACTTGTGCACTCTTGGGGGTGTAAATTGGTATAGCTACTATGGAAAACAGTATGGAAGATCCTCAAAAAATTTAAAAACTACCACAAGATCCAAACATTCCACTTCTGGGAATATATCCAAAGGAAACAAAAATCACTAGCTCAAAAAGATATCTGCACCCTTGTGTTCACAGCAGCATTATTTACAATAGCCAAGACATGGAAACAATCTAAGTGTCCATCCATGGATGAATGGATAAAGAAGGTGTATATCTATGCAATGGAATAGTATTCAGCCATAAAAATGAGGAAATCCTACCCTTTGCTGCAATGTAGATGGATCTTAAAAGCATTATGCTAAGTGAAATAAGTCAAAAGGAAAAGACAAATACTCTATGACCTGACTTACATGTAGGATCTAAAACTAAAGCAAAAGCAAACTCATAGAAAAAGGCAGAGGCAGAGAGTGGGGGAAGGAGGACCTGAAGGAAGATGGTCAACAGGTACAAAGTTCCAGTTATAAGATACATAAGTGCTAGGTTTGTAATGTGCCCCATGATGACTATAGCTAACATGCTGTGTGATATATAAGAAAGTTGTTAAGAGATTAAATCATAAGAGTTATCATCATAGTAAGAACATTTTTCTCCTCTTTTCTTCTTTCTTTTCTTTTTATTATGTCTATATGAGCGGATAGATGCTAGCTGAACCAATTGTGGCAATCATTTCATAATATATGTAAAGGAAACCATCATGCTATATGCCTTACATTTATATAGTGATATATGTCAATTACTTCTCAATAAAACTGGAAAAAATAATAACAAAAAAGAAATTTAAAAAAATACTGTAAAAAAAATGAATTTGTCAAATTTCCAAAACCAAAGTGTATTCACACTCATCTAAACTGAAAATTTCAAAATCACTTTTCTTTAAATTTTTTGTTATGTTAATCACCATACATTACATCATTAGTTTTTGATGTAGTGTTCCATGATTCATTGTTTGTGCATAACACCCAGTGCTCCACGCAGAACGTGCCCTCTTTAATACCCATCACCGGGCTAACCCTGGTTAGCTAACCCTGGTTCTAGAGGGGAGCCTCTAGAACCCTCAGTTTGTTTCTCAGAGTCCATCGTCTCTCATGTCGAAATCACTTTTGACACATGTTATCCTTTGCTAGGATCTGCTAATTGACCTCCCACAAAAGTTTTCACTGATATGTCTTTATTTTGCTTTTCTTGCCAATAGCCTGAACAAAGGTTCTTATTACTTAAATTTATAATGGGTCTCCTACCTTGCTCCTCTATCCACTTAACTCCATCATGCTTAGTATTCACAGCTGTGTCGTGTGTCCCTCTAAATTCCCATTCATTTTTTTCTAGGAGTCATTTAGTATTCATTGCAGTCATTTACATCTCTCTCCCTGTGATTGCCTTGACGTCAGGAACGATATCTTTTTTGTGTTTCTCTCAATACCTGGCCCATATAAGCACCCATAATTTTATTGTTGCTGCTGAATGCAAGAATTAGCCAATCATCTTCTGGACTCAAAGACCTTATAAAAATCTAAAACTATGAAAAAATGTTATTTTTTCCACGAGGATCAGGACAATTGACATCATCCTATTACCTAGCACAGGATCTGGAATCCAATAGGCACTCAATAGATGTATAATGAATTAATAATTGGAATTCCCTTAGATCAGCAGTTTTAAGCTAGTGGATAGACGTTAGGAATGTCATAACCACCAAAACTGTCCATGAAGTTGTTGCAGATAGGAAAGGTATGTGTGTTTCTTTAGGGAGTGAGTGGGTGGCTCTTACCAGATTCTCAAAGTTTCTATGACCTCAAAAATGTTAAGAACCACTGATTTACATTGCTACAGCATGCTAACACTGAAAGTGTCCGTAAATTGATCTAATCCCATCTCTTTTGGAGATAAAGTCCCAGAGAGAAATTTAGTTTTTCCAAGCTCACATGGCTGACCAGTAATCAACCTCAATCTAGTTCCAGTACTATTTCCATTACATCATGCTATCCCTGAAAGCACTGGTCGGGGATATAAAGAGCTATTCCCTACCCTCAAATGACTTAAAACCTAATTATACTGATGATCACAATAATGCCTGAGATCTGAAAAGTAGATTTCCATTTACGAAGCAGCCTTATGTCAGTGTCTTATGTTGATCAGCTTGGAACCTAAAAATCACCAGAATCAGAGGATATGTCATCCTACTAACCACTTGCTTCCCCTCCAGGTCAACTCATGAATGTTTCCTATCCATCTGACCTTCATATTGCAGGCCTTTTGCTAAGATTGTCTTTAAATGCCAAAAAAAAAAAAAAAGATCCTTTATTCAAAGCACCTTCTTGACTCTTTACCAACATGAACTTGGATTTGATGCATGACTAATCAAGGCAATCCATTGCCCCCAACAAATCAGTTTAACTATAGAGTTGTGTCTGAGATGCTGTCTTGGTAATTTTGGATGATTGTGTCAAAGCCCTTTTCCTTTTCTAATGCTTTTGTTCTACATTTTGGGTGAGAATACCAATATTTCTAATTCTGTATCACATCATCTCATCGTGCAGCAAGACAGGTCTCACAAATTACCTCTAATTCCACCTGAAGAGCCCCTTATTGACTTAGCATGGTATGCAGTCTGGTTTTTCTTCCTGTAACAGTTGCTTTGTCTTCAATAAATTGCCTGGGTCACTGAGTTTTCTTACTTAGCCCATGCATAAAAACTTCAGAATTTCTTTTCCTTTACTCTGTGATGAATAAATTCTAGCTACATTGTAATTGGTTCAGGTAAATATCTTGAAGAAAGCATACCTGACCTGGCTCCATATCTGCAGTGAGCTCTATTCTAATACAATAACTAACCAGTACACATATACTAACAGACGATAATAAGATGCAACTTGTAGATGTGAGAAGCATCATGGAAAATACAGCTTAGATGCCAATATACTGAAATTGCTGGGTCATTTCCTGCTTTGAGGGAGATTTGGACATGGGCTTTGTCCAATTGATTGATCAACTGATAGATTGGTTGAGGGAAAAACCAGAGGTGCACATTATTTATTTGTTTATATATTTATTGGGAGATCCTCAGGTGCACAGAATTGGATTAATCATAATTCTTGGTTCAAGAAACCCTGTTTTGTCACTATTATTTATTTTTTAGGTTTCCATTTAATTTAGGCATTTAATTAATCATTTTTAATAATGTAATAGGCACATGAGAAACCACTACCCAAAATAAAAGCTAGAATCTTGACAGCAATCTGTATCAAATCGTGTGGTTCCCTCACTGATTCATCCCAAGGTAGCCATCATCCTGGCTCCTCTTTTCATCTCTTCTTGCCTCATCTTGCATAGTTTTAGTATTTACGTAGTCCTAAAATTATGGGTTTAAAAATTTTAGTTGTTCTAACATTATTTTTGAAAAGGTTATTTTATGCAGTATGTAATCTCCTGAGACTTAGTTTTTCACTTAATATTACATTGATAAGATTTACTTATATTTTGTGTTTTGATGTTAAAGGCAAAAATCCATTATTTTTGCATTTTGAGTTAAATAGAAATTAATTATGACTGCTATATAATCTCACTGTTTATATATACCAGTCCATTCATCTGCTCTTCCATGGTTGGGCATCCTGTCTCAGACTTGGTCTTATTAGGTTTTTAAATTTTGCCAACCATATAGATATAAAATGGTATTTTGCCATGGTCTTGACTTGCATTTCCTTGATCACCAATGATGTTAGACATCTCTTCATGTATTAATTATGTGTTTCCTCTTCTTCCATTTTTCTTTTGGATTGTTTATACTCTTCTTGGTAACTTTTTATCGCATCTTGAGTCACTAAGGTATGTTGGAATTATTAATAACATTGCCATCAATTCATATTAATCATCACTTATCATATTTAATGTTCCATCTTGTACATGACATTTTGTGTAGGCAAGAAACAAGATTAGAATTAATTCATCGGGTTCTGTTAAAAGATCCATCTAATCACTCCAGGTAGTGTAACAGTCTTTCCCCTCTGGAAACGTGTGATCTAAAGTTCTAGAACTTTTTAAATGCCCACCCAAAAAAAATCTACTCATTTACCTTCACTGTCCCAGGGTGTCATCTGTGATCAATTACTCCCTTAGGCTCACTACATCTTCAGCTATTCTCTGTTCTCTTTTTCAGTGCCTGACAAGGTCCAGGGAGTCAGTATTAGCAACTCGGCCAGGAGTGACTATTTAAAGGTATCCTGGGTGCATGCTACTGGAGACTTTGATCACTATGAAGTCACCATTAAAAACAAAAACAACTTCATTCAAACCAAAAGCATCCCCAAGGCTGAAAATGAGTGTGTATTTGTTAAGTTAGTCCCTGGACGGTTGTACAGCGTTACTGTTAGTACAAGAAGTGGACAGTATGAAGCCAGTGAACAAGGGAATGGAAGAACAAGTAAGTGGAAAGCTTGTAAAATCTGACGGTTGGTTGGGACTTGAAGGTCATAGAGTAAATAAAATATCTGAACCTTGAATTCTCTCTGCTTCCTGATCAGTAAATTGCATTCCCAGTCTCACTTGGAGCTAATATCATTCAGCCAAGCCATGGCCTATAATTACAGAATATTTATTGGTAGATAAAAGCAAGCACAGTCGGGGAGCAAGAAGGCCAGTTGTCCCATTTTTCTTCCCTGTCCTCCTGCACTGTGGCATTTAAAGTTCTAGACATCCTGTTTTATCTTATGATTGAGGTCATAATTCATTTTATAATTATATCCCACCAACACTTAGCATAGAAGATTTATGTCAGGAAAAAAATTGCAATTTTAATAGTTGCTTCCAATTTTTCTTATTTAATTATGCATGAAGAAGTTCAAGTGGTTTATTTGAGGAAGAGAGATAGATGTTTGCCAGTTCCTTGAATGTGATTCATAAATTATTGTGTAGGTAAACTTTGATCAGTCACTTTCCTGAAGTGTCTTCTCATATTCCTCCCTAGTCCCAGAGCCTGTTAGGGATCTAACATTGCGGAATAGGAGCACTGAGGACCTCCTGGTGACTTGGTCACGAGCTGATGGGGATGTTGACCAATATGAGATCCAGCTACTCTTCAATGATATGAAAGTATTTCCTCCTTTTCACCTCATAAATACTGCAACTGAGTATCGATTCACCTCCCTGACGCCAGGGCGCCAGTATAAAATTCTTGTCTTGACCATCAGTGGGGAAGTACAGCAGTCAGCCTTCATTGAAGGCTTCACAGGTAATTTGAAATGTGGCTCTTGAACTTGAGTAGATGTGGTGGTGTATTTAGCATGTTGGGTAGCCAGGCGTTTGGGTTGAGGATTCCAAGGTAAAAGGGAGATGGCAAGAAGCGAGGTTATCTTGATGGTGCCCATGATGTTGCCCATGCTGGATTAACAAAAGTAAAGTACGGTGCAGGGTAAGAAAAAGAGCTTTCAGAGAAATGCCATTGGACTGATGGAATTGTTCGTGCTTGTGAGGCACACAGATTAAATAAAAATAACTCTGTTGGTTGGGTTTCCTTTGGAACTCTGTTAGGAGTGTTGTTATGATTGTTAACATTTATTGACAGTTTACCATGAACCAGACCCACAGCAAAGCACTTTATGTGGACATTTTGTTCAATCCTCACAACTCTGTGGGCTGGTCACTATTAGTATAATTGCCATTTTCCTGATGAAGAAATTGAAACTGACAGAGCATAAGTGATTTGCCTATAGTCCCCGAGCTAGTAAATGAGGAAACCAAGACTTGGACCAAGGCAATCTAACTAGCCCCTCGCTCTACTACCGGCATCCTTCATTTCTACTTGCTGGCTTCGATGTCCCTCTAAATTTCCCCTGTCGAATTCAGTTCAGGTGAAAAAGCCCGAGAAAAATTGTATCAATACATGAAAGTGAATTCTTTCAGTACATACCAAAATATAAGAAGCATGACAATTTTGGTTGAAAATTTCCACAGTTCGTTCTCTAAGTGATGACTTTTAAATTTATTTTCCTTTTTAGTTCCAAGCGCTGTCAAAAATATCCATGTTTCTCCCAATGGGGCGACAGACAGCCTGACAGTCAACTGGACTCCTGGTGGGGGTGATGTTGACTCCTACACAGTGTCAGCATTCAGGCAGAATCAAAAGGTTGAGTCTCAGACTATCTCCAAACACGTCTCGGAGCACACATTCCACAGGCTGGAGGCTGGGGAACAGTACCAGATTGTGATCGCCTCGGTCAGCGGCTCCCTAACGAACCAGATAGATGCAGTTGGGCGGACAGGTGAGTGCCCACCTGGAGAAGAGCCAAATTGTTCTCCACAGTGGGATGGCAGATGGACCTACTTAGCTATTCACAAGTCAAAAATATCCAAATTCAAAGCCATAATTCAATGTGGTTTCAAGAGCCCTTTTCATATTTTCTTTTTGCATTTTTCTTGCATAATAGAGCTCTTCAGAACAAATGAAAGGTCATTAGGAACCAGATCATTTGAATAAATTTTCATGCTGCTAAAGGATATAAAAACTTTAGTTTTAACAAGTGGACTTCTGTAACTATTTACATGTACATATTTACTATTTTCTGTAAAATTTACCCTTCTCAAATTTCTTTTAAAAATGAACGCCTATGCCATTTACTTCATCTGTTACAAGAACAAGTAACAAATCAAGGAATAATGTGTCTCTTTATATTAATATTACCAATGATATATTACTTTTAAAACACAAATAAACTAAAAGCACCTGCTATCTGCCAGGCATTTAAAATGATCTCTAGTCACACTAGAAGATAGAGATCATTATTTCCATCTTACAGATGAGGAAAGTAAGGCTCAGAAGGCTTATAAAACATTATCAAGTGTGCATGTAATAAGACCGAGAGCTATAACTCAAATCTAGGTCTGTCTGGCTCCAAGCCTTATGCCTTCTCTACTGTGATACAGTACTTATCAGATGCCTTCCATTCCCATAACCACTCATTTAGCTGTGGGCCTGGGCTTCTGTACTGGGCCCTCCTGTGCCTCTATTTCATATATGTGTCTCTCCAACCATATGCCAAGCACTGTGTTAGAAAATGGGAATTCAGTAGCAAGATAGATAGAGCCCCCAACCTCAAGAAGCATATAATCTAGTGAAAGAGACTGAGAAATAAAAAGACAATTACAACATGATAACTTCTAAAAAATAAAAGTAATAAAAAGGGGTGTGTTAGGAGCAAACATGAAGAGTCAGGGAAGGCTTCCAGGAAAAAGTAACATTTAAATAGACACTAAGAAGTCATACTGGCCACACAGATGTTGACTTGGTTTCAGCAGAAAAAACGCCTGGAGGTGAGAGAAAGCATGGCACATTTGAGGACCTACACATGGTGTGGTATGCTAGAATAAAGATGAGCCATATGGCCAAGTAAGTACATGGACCAAATCATGAAGGGCCTTGTATCCCTTGTTAAGGTGTTTAGAATTATGGAGAGCCCCTGAAGGGCCATCTGCGTGGGGCTTCTATGAGAATATGCCAGATATAGTGTGGGAGGTGAGAAAGCAAGGCACTGGTCAGGTGATGAGGGATGATATTGTCCTAGGGGAGTGGCAGTGTATAGAGAAGTGAGAGAAGTGGATAGATGGAAGAGATACAAGTTTTAGGACATAAAAATTATAAGACCCATGTTTGATTACATGTAGTAGAATAACAGTGACAACCCACGTTTCTGACTTGGACCAAGAGAAACAGAGGACCGTAAGGAGGTTATGGGGAGGTAGCTGAGGAGTCCAATTTGGGCCTCTTGAGAATTGGGTGGAACATGCCGGGAGAGATGTCATTTGCAAAAATAGAAGAGAGATCTGAACTGCAAGTTTAAATTTGGGAGTCGTCACCATATGGGTAACAATTCAAACCATGGGAGTGGATGAGATTTCCTAAGATTATGTAGAATGAGAAAAAATATGAGGCTAGGATAGAAAATATTATTAAAAATAATACTATTTTTGCCTTTCACATCAGGAGCCATAGTAAAAAATATATATATATTTTATATATTTATATATATATATATATATATATATAATATATATATAGCTTTTGGCCTTGACCTAAGCAGTAATATATTATATATATATTATATTATATGTGTATATATATATATATATACATATACATATACACATACA
>NW_027397076.1:34448492-34716709 GCF_003265705.2 Callorhinus ursinus
CTCTTGGGAATGAAAGTCTAAACATAATTCAACCATCCAAACTATATCCACTGAATGTAAATTTGTTCAGTATCTTCCACTTTCTAGATACATACATATGAATCACTTTGCATATTTATTAGTGTCACTTTCACTAATTTTTCTACTTGTTTGACTTCAAGATCCTGTCTAACTTCAGAGAAAAAAAATGGAGAGTCAAAGTACAGATAATCCAGGCCACGAAATGCTCTCTCCTAAGGGCACGTGGGAAGTATTTATGCAACACGAGGGGAGTGGTGGCATCCTCTTCTCTCTGCAGTTGATTTCAAGTTTTTTCACCTGCTTTCTCAGTTGGTTTACCCTAAGTGAGGGAGCCGGACAGCACTCACTTCTCTTCTTCCTTTGCAGTCCCAGCATCGGTCCAGGGAATAATTGCCGACAATGCATACAGCAGTCATTCCTTAATGGTAAGTTGGCAAAAAGCTGTTGGCGTGGCAGAAAGGTACGAGATCCTGCTTCTAAACGACAAGGGGATCCTTCTGAGTAACACATCAGAGCCAGCCGCCACCAAGCAGCACAAATTTGAAGACCTAACGCCAGGAAAGAAATATAAGATACAGATCCTAACTGTCAGCGGAGGGCTCTTCAGCAAGGAAGCCCAGACTGAAGGCCGCACAGGTAATCTGCACAGCTCATTGCTTCACCCCAGATCCCCCCTTGGGTGCTATTCCTTCAGAGCCTCAGGGTCAGAGGGATGAAGCCACACTGGGGATGACAGCTGTTTCTTGACACAGTAGGGACATTCACTGTGATTTACCACTTCCACATCAGTCAGCCTCTTAATACGGGCTTCAGACTACCCTACTCCAAGTTAGATATACTGTTAAAATCTACTGCTGCTGTGTGATAAATTACCACCAACTTAGCGACTTCAAACAACACCAGTTTATTATCTTACAGTTCTGGAGGTCAGAAACTGAAAGTGGGTCCTATGGGGCTAAAATCAAGGCATCAGGTATCAGCAGGACTGTGTTTCTCCTAGAGACTTTAGCAGGAGATCCTCTCCTTGCCCTTTCCAGCCTCCAGAGGCCACTTGCATTCCTTGGCCCATGCCGCCTTCCAGCAATAGCATCGTTCCAACCTCTGTGTATGTCGCCATATCTCTCTCTCTACTGCCTCCCTCTTCCATCTTTTCAGGACTCTCGTGATTACATTGGTCACCACCCGGACAATCTAGCCTAAGCTCCCTGCCTGGAGATACTTAACCTAATCACATCTATAAGGTCCCCTTTGCCGTGTAAGGTAACATATTCCCAGGTTCTGGGGATTAGGACATGGACGTCTCTGGGGGTCATTATTCAGACAACAACACTGGTCAAATTGATGACTTCCTCATTAAGGAGCTAGGTCTGAAAGGGGTGGGGGGGTGATGCTGACAGAGACATAAAGATGAACTAGGCATGCTTTGTCCTGGAAAAGCTGGCTGACTGTGGTGGAGACAGACACATAGACAAAGGATGGCAGTACATTGTGAGAAGGACTGTATAGAAGAAAGGAATGTCCAACATCAAGAGGAGCGCCGAGGTCAAGTGGAATTGGGAGGTCTTCATAAAACTCATCTTTCAGTACTATCCTGAAGGATGAAACAATTCTGCACGTGGAGAGAAGATAGAAGGACACCCGGTGCAGACAGATTGTCCTGTGCCAAGATGGGAAGATGTGAGAGGACCAGTGAGAAGCTGTGGGTGGATGAAGTATGGGGGGCGCCAAGGAGAGGTGAGGCTGGAGATGCAGATTGGGGCCAGGTTAGAGAGTACCTAGCACGCCTTCCTTGGGAGTTTGTTTTTCATCTTGTAAGCCGTGAGGAGACCACACAGGGTTTTCAGCCAGAGAAAGAGTGTTTCGTCATAAAAATTTGTACCTTAAAAAGATTAATCAGAAGCCACGGGGGAGAGATTGAATGGAGAAGAGACTCACTCATTAAGTCATTTGTCACTGAGCACCTACTGTGTGCTAGGCACCTTTCTAAATGCTGGATACCAGAAGTAAGTAAAACAAAGCCTGATGGTCATGAAGCTCATATTCTAGTAGGGAAGAAAGGCAACAAACACAATAAATAAGGAGTGTAGTAGGTTAGATGGTGGTGAATACCAAAGAGAAAATTAGATCAGGAAAGTGGAGTAGCCAGTGTTAGAGGCTTACAATTTTGGATAGTACAGTCCTCAGAGGTTTTGTCGAAAGGTGATATCTGAGTAGACATCTGAAAGAAAGGAGAAAAAGGGTTATGCAGGTATTTGGGGGAAGAGTATCCCCAAGCAGAGCAAACAGCAAGGCAGAGACTCTGAAGCAGGAGCGTGTCTGGCCTGTTGGACCGGTAAAGAGACCAGTATAGCTGGAGCAGAGTGAGAACAGAGAGGGGGGATGTGGTCAGAAAGGTAGTTGGGGTCATAAGATGATTGCAGTTATAGAAATGATAAGGGTCAAAAGCTAAACTGCCACGGGGACCCTGATGAAGAATAGTAGATATAGTCAAGAAACATTTCTTCATTAGATAAGCTGGCACTTGGTGTCTGAGTAGAGTACAGAAGGAAGAACAGAAGATTCCGGAGTTGCTACCTGGGCATCTAGCAGAAGATGATGCCGTTAACTGAGGTAAGAGAAGCAGGAGGAGGCCGTGTCAAGGAGAAATGGACAGGGTTCAGTTCCGTACTGTGTTTGAGATGTCTGAGTGACTTGCAGGGAGAGATGATCGTAGGTAATTGAAAATATGCCCCAAGCTCAGAAGAGTGAGCTGGAGATAAATATTTGGACAAAAATTCTAGTTAAATCCATGTCTTAGTCTGTTTAGGCTGCTGTAAGAAATAATACCATACACGGGGTGGTTTAAGTAACAAACATGTATTTCTCACAGGTCTGGAGGCTGGAAGGCCAAGATCAAGGCACCAGCAGATTCAGGGTCTGGTGAGGGCCCATTTTCTGGTTCATAGATGGCATCTTCTTGCTGTGTCCTCACATGGTAGAAGGACGAGAGAGCTCTCTGGGGTCTCAGATATAAGGGCACTACTCCCATTCAGGTGGGCCCCACCCTCATGACCTAATCACCTCCCAGTGGCCACATCCCCTAATACCATCCCCTTGGGGGTTAGGTTTCAACATATGAATTTGGGGGTGCAGAGGGATGTAAACATTCAGACCATCGCAATCCATAAAGTGAATGAGATTGGGTGCTCAGCTTGTGTTACGGAGTATGAAAGGAACAAAGGATAGAATGATGGGAAATGTCAACTTGTAAGGACCTGGCGCGAGGAGAGGGAGAAAGTAGAAGAGGAACCGTTTGGAGTGGAGGGAGGAGAACCCAGGAGAGACAAAGGCAGGTGTCCTAGTCTGTTCCCACTGGTAGCCCAAGACTTTTGGGGCATTGACAGCACCCGTGCAAACAGTTTGGCAGCAGGTCATTTCTGGGGGTTCCTGATCACTTTGACAACAGGTGCCCCTGAAGGCCAAGAAGGTCATCGAATCCCAAGGTCAATCTTTAAAAAAAAAAAAAATGGCTTTGGCTTTTTCTCTTCCTTCTCTTTCCTTGATCCCTGAATCGAATCTCTCCCTTCTGCCTGCTTTCTCTTTCTTTCCCCCTTCTCTTCCCTCCCTGCTGCCCTCACCTCCATGGGCCATTCCTTAGCTTTCAGATGGCACTCAGAGATAGTTTTTTGATCTCTGATCTAGCTCTTAGTGTTAAGAAAACAATTAGTCACACAGGTCAGATTAACATTTATTTCATACCCAAAAAACATCTTTGAAGATAATTTCCCATTCCTGGTTTTCTTTGTTCTCTTGTGGGTTTTGGAGGAGTTTTTTTGGTTTTGGTTTTGGTTTTTTTCATTAACAGTTTCAGCATCAGTCATGTACAAAATTCAGTCTTCTCTGCTTTGGGGTCTCCATGAAGTCGATATTTTCTGAAGGCAGAGACCATGTGTTTTGAGCTGCTATGGAGTGTGTCCCTGTGGGCCTCGGGCCTGGGCTGTGTCAGGGGGGCATGCCGAAACTCAGTCTCACTCTCTCGCTTGACTTTTCCAGTCCCGGCAGCTGTCACCAACCTGAGGATCACGGAGAACTCCACCAGACACCTGTCCTTCAGCTGGACCACCTCAGAAGGGGAGCTCAACGGGTACAACATCTTTCTGTACAACCCAGATCGAACGCTTCAGGAGAGAGCTCAGGTTGACCCACAAGTCCAGAGCTTCTCTTTCCAGAACTTGCTACAAGGCCGAATGTACAAAATGGTGATCGTAACTCACAGTGGGGAGCTGTCTAATGAGTCTTTCATATTCGGTAGAACAGGTAAGGCCCAGACCCAAGCAGGAGTGTAGAGCGGGGAAATTGTCTCAGTATTCACTGGCTTTTCTGTGATGTGTCCTTCGTTTCCTATTCTATATACGATCTAGCTCTGTATGAACCTTGTGACCTTCAGGCTTTTTGACCCTAAATCAGGCCTTTGATTCTGTACCAGAATAGCTTTTGCACCAGCTTCTGCTCCCACTCGTGGACATCATAGGGTTTGGTGGAAAAATGAGTCTGGCTCCTCTTTGTGCCAGCAGACTGCCACAAGAGGGTTGTAACCCACTGTGGCTCCATTCAAGCCGTGCCCCGCGGGTTCCTACAAGGTGTGCGTGGAGGGGAGGGCAGGCCCCGAGAAGGGCTGCTGCGCGAAGGACCAGGCCGTGGGTGCTGAGCCACAGAAACACAGCACAGCATGAACTGAACACAAAGCACTACAGGAAAATGAGAGACAGAGAGAGAGACATCTCTCTGGGCTGCCAATGAGAAACGGAATTGACTCTTTTTCCGTACTTTGAGTTCATTATCTCATTTTTCTATTCAGTTATTTTTCTTTTCTCATTTGACAATAGTTTTTCAGAGCTTTGTAGGCGGGACACGGGGCTCACTGCTGGACTCTGACTGTGAACAGTGCCGATGAGGCCCCTGACCCGTTGAGCTCACATTAGCGCAGGGTGGGGCAGGGGGAGGGGGCAGACAGCAGATTTTTAGGGGAGAGGACTTGGAGACACCTTCGAATCTATGAAAGGAAGAAACAACATGCTGTGACGGAGAGACTTGACAGGACAAGATACTACTTTAGACAGAGAAAGCATTTCAGCTGAGCCCTGCAGGTGAGGGGAGCCCTGCATCCCAGGTGCCCAACAGAAGATCTCAGTGCATTTTGGGGAAGGGAATGAAAATAAGCAACAGATCCAGATCCGCCTAGACCCTGAGTAGAATTGCCTCAGTGTTACCACTTCCAGGGCGATCTGCCCTCTGCCTATCTTCCCTTCTCTGCTCATTAATGTTTAAAGTTCCTCCATCAAGAGACAACAGTCTTCACTCTCCAGAGAATAACGAAGCTTACGTACCCACGGGACAGGTGCCAGTGTGACTAAGTTACACAGGGGTAGCCGTGACTGTTAACACTCTCTTCCCAAGTGAGGCTCGACTGATATAAATGTGGGTAGGAAAGAGCTGAGGGAACTGAGAGCCTATGAGAGGGCAGGGGTCAGGGGGGTGGGGAGCAGAGAGACCGGGGCAGGGGGGTGAAGGGGTGAGGGGCCTGGTCAGTGAGATGGGCCAGCCTGGAAGGGGACCAGTTTTAATAAATCATTTCTGAAGATCATTTTAGATGCTCACCAGACTACATGTGGCAAGCATACGGAAGTTGTCACCTAGGGTGCATTTTTTTTTTTTTTTTTAAGATTTTTATTATTTATCTGAGAGAGAGAGAGAGTGAGCGAGAGAGAGAGTACAAGCCAGGGTGAGAGGCAGAAGGAGAAGCAGACTCCCGCTGAGCAGGGAGCCCGACGTGGCTCAATCCCATGACCTGAGCCGAAGGCAGACGCTTAACCACTGACTGAGCCACCCAGCAAGCCCCCATGGTGGTTTGCTTTATTTTAATTTGTACCACATCTCTAGACCACACGCCCCTAAACCCAGGCCCTGAAATACGGGCCACATCTAACTCTACAACGGGGGACTACTCACCTATATGCCCAACATCACACGTATTCTCACCTGTAGGCCAAATGCCTTTGTTTCTAATTCTTGGTCTTAGTAAAGGTTTTCACTGTGTTTAAGTCCCAGCTTCCGTGAGTAACCTCAGAGGATCCAACCGGAACATGACAGACAGTCTCTGGTTCAGCTGGAGTCCAGCCTCCGGGGACTTTGACTTTTATGAGCTGATTCTCTACAACCCCAATGGCACAAAGAAGGAGAACTGGAGAGACAAGGACCTGACTGAATGGCGTTTCCATGGCCTCGTTCCTGGAAGGAAGTACACGCTGTGTGTGGTAACTCACAGTGGGGACCTCAGCAACAAGCTCACGGGGGAGAGCAGAACAGGTAAGAAACCCAGTTGCCAAAGGCTAGTATTGGTGGGACCACATGCAAGATATGGTTCTAATAGGAAGAAAGGAAATCAGTAATGGTGTGCCACGTACTAGCCCCTGAACTTGGGAAGGCATTATGTTACCGTGGATAAAGGAAACAGACCTTATCCACAAACATACCATGAAAGATCTAGGAAAAAGATCTAGGTCCTTAGCTTAGCTCTGCGACTTACCCATGTGAAGCTAGGAAGGTCTTTGAGCATCTCTAAGTCTCAGTTTTCTTATCTGTAAAATAGGGATAATCGTATACATCATCATTGTGTTGCTATGGGCAATGCTTCCCAAATATTTAATTTCCTGGGCATATGCAGATGTTAGTCTGTATGCCACCCTGGGGTCAATGAACAGGGCTATCTGGACATAATTGTCTGTGGACTATAGCCTTCACACCTCAAAATCTAATGGAACCAAGATCTTCACACACATGTAACCCATTTGGGGTCCACTCCTGCTCCACAGAACCCTGGTAAGGAAACTCTGGTTATGAAAATTAAAGAAAATATGCATAAAACATTTGAGGACAGTACCTGACACATAGTAAACACTATAGATAGAAGCTTCTGTTATTAGATTTTCATATGATCTCTTCCTTCAAAGTACATTAAAGCATGTCTGACGTCACTCAGCTCTCTTGTCTGCATATGTTACGGCACAGATGTGTTTATGTGATTTTTTTCATGTTCTCCTACATATAGCCCCAACTCCTCCCAGTCTTATGTCATTTGCTGATGTTACAAACACATCCTTGGCCATCACCTGGAAGGGGCCACCAGACTGGACAGACTATGATGACTTTGAGCTGCAGTGGTCCCCCAGAGATGCAATCACGGTCTTCAACCCCTACAGCAACAGGAAATCAGAAGGACGCATCATATATGGTCTTCGTCCAGGGAGATCCTATCAATTTAGTGTCAAGACTGTCAGTGGTGACTCCTGGAAAACCTATAGCCGACCAATATTTGGATCCGTGAGGACAAGTATGACATGTTTTGCTACTCTTAGTTCTCAGATGGAGGGGGGCGGGAAGTATGTGTTGCGACTTCTTATTCCAGTGAGGCTTGGTTTAAATCCACATTTTTACTTGGGATTGGTTAGATGTGAATTTAGGCAGAAATCAATATAGACTTGTTCATTCCTTCAACATTAACAACAGTGGACAATAAAATTATCTCTGTCCTCATGGAGCTTTCGGTTCAGTGGGAAGTGTGAGGAAGGAAGTATTTGGCTCTATAGAAACTCATGGTAGGGGCATCTGACCCAATACAAGAGAGCTTCCTAGAAGCAGCAGCCTCCAAATCAAAATTTAAGGAAAGGTTAAGATTCACCAGGTAGATATGAGGAAAGAAGTGGAGAATATTCTAGGTAGAGAATAAAATATTCCAAGACCAGGCAGGACAGAGGAACAGAAAGGAGTTTAGTTGACCAGAGCATAAAAGGTGAGGATTAGGAGAATCAGGTCATAAAATGTCTTGAGAACCATGGTAGTGACTTTAACTTCATCCTCAAGCAATTGGAGTCACTGAGGGATTTTCAGCCAAGATATCATAATCAGATTTGCACTGTAAGAAGTCACTCTGGGTACAGTGTGGAGTAGAGACTGAAAGGGGCAAACTAGAAGCAGAGGGATCAGTTAGGACACATGGCTATAAATCCTAAAGATAAAAAATACTTCAACAATGAAATATATATCAGTTTCTTCCCAAGGGCATTTTGGGATAGATAGAACAAACCTCAAAGAAACAAAAGTTTTCAGTATAGGAACATCAATCCAAATATTTATTTTTTCAATAATACCAGTATGTGTAGTTTCTAAGATCAGATCAGATAGTTAGTGGTTATTGATGAAATATATAGTTGAGAATTAGAAATTTAAGCAGGCAGTTGTTTCACCTATTCAGCAAACATTAATGTTACAGTAATTATAACTAGCACTCCGCCTTGTATCCAGAGAGCAGTTTGAAATCAAATAGTTGAGTGTCAAGAGAAATAGGCGAGAAAGAACTAAGAACTTTCATTTACAGCAAGCTCAGGATGGGTTTTTGGTGGCTTATTGTGGGCTATGTGACACAGGTGCTCAATTTAAGAACTCAGTAGAGGCTGGGCTGATCAGATGGCTTCTGGAGTTCTGGATTCTGTCCTGGGTGCTGGAATCTAAGAGAGGTATCTACCAAATGGGGAATGCCTACAAGGAGAGCCACTGGCAATGTTGTGTTTTATGAAGAATGGCTGATGGAACTTTGAGGATTGCATTAGATAGGATTGGGTTTGGTTGTGGGTAACAGGAAACCCAAGATAACAGAGAGTTAAACAACAGAGTTTATAATTCTCATGTAGAATCATTCCACAATTCCATGTCTCGCACATACGCTCCAGCCACAATGAACAACTTGCAATTCCTGATCTTCCACCTTCCCACCCCACTCTGGGTGCCTGGGTTCATAATTTTCTCTGCCTGAAATGCCCCTTTCCCAATATCTTGGTGAGGTGTCATCTCTGCCAGGAATCCTTTGCTAACGCCTACCCAGCAGTAGCTCTGGAAAGTTGTCTAGCACTCCACCCAGCACCTTCTTTCTCCATTTCTTCTGGTACATTCTCCTTTCTACCCTGTATTATGGCCGTTTCGGATTCCTCTCCCTTCCTAGAGGTTAGGTTTAGTGCCTAATTCACTTCCGTACTGTTCATAGTCCCTACAAGAGCACCTTGCACTTAGCAGGTACTTATTTCTTAGTGAATGGGGATATGACCAGAGGTCTTAGAAGACATGTGGGCTTGAGAGGCAGAATGGAGAGGGGGGAAAGCTGAGGAAAGAGGCTGAAGTGAATTTCCATATTGTTCTTTGAGCAAATTATCAGAATGAATATGAATCAGGCAGGGTGTTTCTAAAGACTTGCTCTAAGGCTGAACAGAGAAGGTGTCTTTGGGGTCCAGCTGTGGTTTGGTTTGAAGGAGTTCGAAAGATGAACAAGCAGTTAATGTTTGAAAAGACACAAGTCCTGCTTGCCTCAAAGTCCAATTCCCTTATCCTGAAAAATGTTCAGGTTGATTTTTTTTTCTCAAAATCATTCTTTTCTATACTGTTATGACTTAGCTAAGTATTTTAGACCATGATATGAAACACAAATTCATTCAGTGGCACAAAGATGCCGAGTGTTTCAAAGTCACAATTGTTGAGGACAAAGAGTCCTATGATGAAGGAGAAGGTGTCAGGAGACGGGGGTTGTATGGCAAATCAGAGCAACAGGTGCCGCTCTGTGAGGGATCACTAGGTCTCCGCATAGTTCCTCGAAAAGCACTATGATCTATTCTGCAAGCCGGGGTGGGGGAGGGTACTCGTGCTCCCAGCTGTGCAGGCACACAGGCCCCGTGCTTAGAGGGACCCCACACTCCATTTAATATTCTGTTGTCACCATCTTGAAATCTTAATAATGTTTTGAACGCAGGGCATTGCATTTTCACTTGGCACTGGACCCTGAAAGTTATGTAGCCAGTCCAGTCTACAAGGTTTATGAACAAACATACGTTTTATGTTTTTAAAGATTTTATTTATTTATTTGAGAGAGAGAGAGAGAGAGCACAAGCAGGGGGAGCAGCAGAGGGAGAGGGAGAAGCAGGCTCCCCGCTGAGCAGGGAGCCCGATGTGGGGCTCGATCCCAGGACCCCGGGACCATGACCTGAGCCAAAGGCAGATGCTTAACTGACTGAGCCACCCAGGCGCCCCCAAACATACATTTTAATTTGGGGAAGAAGGGCAGGGGGAGAAAAGAGAAAAGGATGAAATTTGCAGCAGGGACGATAAAGACCCAACAGCGAATTGGAAGGGGTTTCTCCTATTTGGTCAAACTTAACCGTCTTTAGCCCTTTTTTTTTTTTTTAAGATTTTATTTATTTATTTGACAGAGAGAGACACAGCGAGAGAGGGAACACAAGCAGGGGGAGTGGGAGAGGGAGAAGCAGGTGGAGCAGGAAGCCCGATGCGGGGTTCGATCCCAGGACCCCGGGATCACGACCCGAGCCGAAGGCAGAAGCGTAATGACTGAGCCACCCAGGTGCCCCTAACCTTACTTTTTTAAATCTATCCCCATCTTATGCAGCGCTCTGTGAGCCTTTCTGATGGTTTGATGCCATTGATTAGTGCTATCTGAAAATTGTTATTGTATTTTCTGCTGTGGTCGATGAAACAATGGGCAGGCTTTTAAAATTAAGTATTTATCAAGACTTTTGACTCCTGGAATGAAATAAAGTGCTCTAGACCCAGATTGTCAAGTTCTATTCAAGAGCCTGAAGGCTCCTCAGAAATTCCTAGGGACAGGGGCAAGGGAAGAGAAGTCTTAGGGAGGTCACCCCAGCATAGCACCCGTGACCCCCAAGGCACACTTAAAACACAGGACCAGAGCCCCTCTGACTTAACATATTGGGGAACTGAGAACCTTTCTTTTTTAAATGGCTCAGCCGCTAAAATTCAAACTCAAAAACTACTTATGGAAATCACACAGTCTGTCTTCATCGGATGTAATTAGAGATGTAGACCACGTCGCTGGTTGGGGAGGCCTAGAGTTTGGTGAGTAACCTGCATGGTCAGGTCGGCTAGGTGCTTTTCTGTCAGACTGTATCTCTTACTCCTTGTGGAGTCACTCACCCCCACTCATGAGATCATGACTGATCTTCACTGAGTCCCTACTAGGCCAGGCGCTCTGTCGGGCAGAAGAAACTGACTGACCACGAGCACAGGGGGTGGAAGAGCATGGTGTATACAGGGAACCGTCAGCAGTTTAGGTGCCTGGAGGATGGCATGTGAGCAGGGAAGGCAAAAAATGGAAGAGGGGGAGAGGGCCTGGAGAGCCAAGACCTAGAGGGTAACAAGGAAGCAATGACAGGTCTTAATTTTCCCGTAGAGCTAGCATTTACTGAGCAATTACTATGCCAGGCGTGGTTTTCTAGGTGGCTGTGCCTGGTTCAACTCACTGACCCATCACAGTCCCCACAGGAAGTAGGTACTCTTAATTTTCCCACCTTACAAATGTGGCTGCAGACACGGTAACTTGCTCAAGAAGCCACACCTGGTAAACAGAATCTGAATTCAGACAGGCCGAGCTGCCCTTTGAACCTTCTGGCTGCTCAGCCCCACCTTCCATCTGACTTCTGCCCCTTAATTTTAGTGCCCACGCTAAATTTAGTATTTGTGTTTCCGATCACATTGGCACCAGGTGATTTTCTGAAGGGACAGCATTTTAATTTATAATGGTTCTCAAAGTGTGGTCTGGGATGCAGCAATTCCTCAGGAAATCCCTAAGAATTTTTTTTTCCTTGACAAGCAATCCAAATAAATCTTGAGAATTACTGATGTAGATCTCTGGGCCCAAAGGAGCTGAGGAAAAAAAAAAAGTGTGTCTCCCAGAGTTGTGCCCTGTCTGTCCCTCTCTGTCCCGTAGAGCCGGACAAGATTCAAAACCTGCACTGCCGGCCTCAGAACTCCACGGCCATCGCCTGTTCTTGGATCCCTCCTGACTCTGACTTTGACGGATACAGCATCGAATGTCGGAAAATGGACACTCAGGAAGTTGAGTTTTCCAGAAAGCTGGAGAAAGAGAAATCCCTCCTCAACATCATGATGCTCGTGCCCCATAAGAGGTACCTGGTGTCCATCAAGGTGCAGTCGGCCGGCATGACCAGCGAGGTGGTGGAAGACAGCACTATCACAATGATAGACCGTAAGTGTTTCTGGAGGTAATACACCGAGCGAGCCCGGCTCTACGGCAGCCGGTACCGCCGTGTGCGTGGGCACACAGCTCACCTCCTCGTTAGTGAGGCTCGTGGTCACTTGCAAAAGAGAACCTGAAAGCCTCCGGGATGCAGAAACATTTCTTCATGTGTAGGTGAGGCATCCCGGCAGCAAACAAGTGAAATAAATGATCTTCGTGTACTTGAATGAGTTAAGTGTTTCAATACATCACTTTGCCTGATAGAGTTAGAGCTATCGGGGAGCTTCTAGGCAATTCGGTGCTACAGCTTAAGGAAATCCTGCTAAGGAGCTGCCTCTTTCATTATGTTTAATGTGTCTCTGGCAAATCACTTCCTCTGCCTACTTCCTGCCAGGAGAGGAGGAGGAGGTCTTGATTGCACGTTTCAAACACGGACGCGCATGCGCGCGCGCACACACACGCACACACGCACACGCACATCTGGATGTAGGTGAGTGGAGACCTTCATGTCACTGATGGTCGTTTATATGGAAAAGCAGAGTCCTGACTCCCCTGAGTTCCTTCTCCATCCTTTTCAGGGCCCCCTCCTCCACCTCCACATATTCGGGTGAATAAAAAGGATGTGCTAATTAGCAAATCTTCCATCAACTTCACTTTCAACTGCAGCTGGTTCAGCGACACCAACGGAGCTGTGAAATACTTCACGGTGGTTGTGAGAGAGGCTGAGGGTAAGTGATCACAGATTCTCTGCTTCATCAGAGGTCGCCGTGGCGGCTCTGTCTGTGACAAGTTTTGATGAGTAGAAAACTTAATTTTGATAGACTTCTGCCCTATCTCCGCTGGATGCTGGGAGATGTTACAAAAACCTGCTCAAAGGCTCTTTCAGCAGTAAAGCCTGTTATTCACTGGATTTAACTATGAAATGGGTGAATAATAACAATAGCAACTGCAACAATAGCATAAATACCCATCACGTAGAGAGGCTTTGCGACGTGCCAGGCTTGTTGGAAGAGCGTTGATTCTGCAGTGATTTGCACAACCTTCACTGCTCATTCAGTGCTGATGGCTACTTTTTGGTTCTGCCGTCAAGCAGCTGGATGCTTCAGTGTCTTCCCCGCCCCAGTCTCCAACACCTCAAGGAAGCACGCGCTTCCACACCACCCACCGATTCACAAAAAACATTCAAGAGCTAAAAAGAGGGAAAAGATGATCCCAAAAGGCATTCTTCCTTTCTCTACTGAATTTTCAACAGTAAATTTCATTTTCTAGTCGACCAAATTATTCCATGTCTACCTAATTCCTACAGGCCAGGCAGATAACTAGGTAAGAGTTATAACAACGTTGCATACAACCTCAAGTATGATTTTTTAGAGCTTCTTAGGTTGGCATTTGTGAAACCATCTACAGGAGTGTCGTATTTTCCACTGAGGTCTTGTGCCCTGTTCCTCCAAAACAGATGTGTGTGTGTCTGCAGTGGCATATATTTGACGTGTCTTATATTTTCCGAAATTGTTTAAGGTGCTACACATCCCTGGCTGTTTTAACCCATTTGTTGGCAGTGAGAAACTTTAAGCCTGACAAATGCTGGAGGGGTTCCTAGGCTAAACAGTATTTTAGTCTCACAGGGTATCTAATGGTCCATGTGCTTTGACATTTTATTTAATTGTACTGAAGTTGATTATGCATAATTAATTAAATGATGTCAAGGGTCAGGGGTGCATCCCAGATTTCCTTATATCTCATAAATAGATATATTGACTTATATCTACAGATAAGGATTTAAGAGCAAAATCAACAAACTGTGCAGAGATTTTTAGCTTTAATGAAGATGCAGTGAAGATAATGGTTACTACATGAATGTAAGGCAGTAACCAAAAGGAAGCCATACTCCAGCAGGCAGCCTTGTGTTCTCCAGCCCTGTGGATTTCAATTATTGATGTTCGTGGAGATGGGCTGTGCTCCCCTGGTGATCTAAGATAGCAATCCATCTCGTATAAATGTCATTCATAGCATATATGTTCATCCTAAAGGCAACATTCCTTTTCAGTTACTGCCAACAAGGTAATATTTCCAAGACCCACTCATTTTGAACATATTTTATTAAACAAAGAGTCTAGGATGTGGTGAACCCCTACAATACCACCCCTTGAAGTGCATTGTAAATGATATCCTATCTCTATAATATTTACCTTCCTACTTATGCTTTCCTCCAGCCAACATCAAAACGAGTTTGCAGTGCCAAAACACACAGCAGGCTGGGTGGACAGGGAGGGGTTCTGGGAAGCGTGCTGCACGAGGGGCCAAATTCGAGCCAGGATTAAACTGTACTCAAGATAACAGAGAGCTGTACACGGAGCCACAGTCAGACTGGGTGTGGCACGTGGAGCGTGCCTGTGGGTGACGGCTCTGGCCTTGAACTTGATTTCTCTTATCTCTTCCTTATTTCCTAGGTCATCGGGATTTCCTTATTAGCTCAGCTACAATGGTCATTGGCAAGGCAGAGAGCTTATTGAGTGGGTTGACTTTCACAGTGGGGAGTGTCCAACTTTCTCGAGTTCTGGAACACATTTATCGTCTGATGCGATGAGTTAACCGCTCAAACACACATATTTTATTTCCTAGAAAAATGATGGGTATGTGCGTGTGTATATAAACCCATGTACGTGTGTATAAAATGTTGTATACACGCACACTCTATTTTTAATTTTTACTTTAGAAGAAGTGGATTGAAACTAATTTCATTAGGTGACTTTCACCACATCCTTCAAGATCAAAGTGTCTGCCCTTTGGACCCGACTGGAGATGGTGGGAGAGAGGAGGCAGACTTAGAAGCCTAGGGAGAGATCCCTGAGGTCATTGAAGTCATGAGCAAGTCAGTGGCTCACCGTGGGTTTCTCCCTGCAGGCAGTGATGAGCTGAAGCCGGAACAGCAACACCCTCTGCCCTCCTACCTAGAATACAGGCACAATGCTTCCATCCGGATGTATCAGACCGATTACTTTGCCAGCAAGTGTGCCGAAAGTCCTGACAGCAACTCCAAGAGTTTTAACATTAAGCTGGGAGCAGAGATGGAGAGCCTGGGTGGAAAATGCGATCCCAACCAGCAAAAATTCTGTGACGGGCCGCTGAAGCCGCGCACTGCCTACAGGTTAGAAGCATTACCATCATTTTGCAAGAAGGGACATGCTGCAGGAGTGGGGGCTCAGCTGTCTGGGTGCCTGATGCATCTGAGCTCCTGTAGATTACTACCCAGCATTACCACAGGGCTGTGCATGTTCCTGGGTAGTTTATAAAAGCTGTGTTCCTGCCTCCATTCGCAGGTAATGTGTAAAGAAGGCCTTTGGTGTTGTGCAAAAGCTCCAATTCATTACACGAAGAATTGAAGGACCTTAATAGATGGTTCTTTCTCCTCAAACTTCTGTAGTACAATTCAAACAGTTCATTTACCATGTTAATGACTATGAAAATGTCCAAACAGAAAGATTAAGTTTAGGGAGACCCAAGAAAGATAGGGTTTCATCTTCTACTTCTAGTGAGGGCTGACATTACACTTATTTATTTATCTTCTAAGGCATAAAAAGATGAAAGTGCTCTTTGGTCCAGACAGAACTCTCAAAGGCAAAGTCTCCTGCATGTATGGGAGTACCCTTTCCTCCTGCTAGACTGACAGATGAGAAGGAGCAGCCATTTGATTTGGCCCCAGGAAGCAGTACTGAAGCCAGCAGACCCTTCCTGCCACTGGAATTGACAGTGCCCTTGGTCTGCACTGTGCTCCCCGAAAGCAAGTATAAGCAGAGGTACACAGCATCCCCAGCAGAATCCTCAAGAGAAAGAGAATCTCGGCTGCCATCTTGGATATAAGCTGTAGGCATCTGAGATCAGTGCTTCTGCAGAGGAGGTGTTGTCTCTCTTGGGTGTTGGCAGAGCTGACATCCAGTCGGTACGGCAGCCAATGAGGTTCTCTGTGGGCCAGTGTCTATTCTGTTTAGTCGGTGCCCAGGGCTTACTGACTCTTATATATTTTCAATATCACCGCTGAGTCTCTGCAGAGACTTTCCTGCAGGCTCCATAAGGGACGATGACATGGCATCACACCTGAGAGCATCCTCAGCCCCTCCGCAGAATTGACACAGGCAGGCTGAGAGTTTTCCTAACCCAGAGGGCTCACTTTGCAGGTGCTCTGTAGCTATACCTCTGCCCAGGGCTCACCACAAAAGTGCTGTTGCTACCCCCGCCAAGGTGGGCATCTCCACAGGAAACACACACAAACTTATTAGTGACATTTCCTTCAAGAAGAGACCCTATGAGCCAGCCTGAAGGCGGGGAGAGCTCAGACAGAGCAAAGGAGAAAAATGTAAGAGAGAGCAGAATGAGGGAATCCTTCAGTTTCTATAAGAATCAAGAAATGCCTCAGCTCCTGGGTCACATGGGCTCAAGGAAATTTGAGCAAAAATCTCCCAAAGGCTCAATTCGATTTGTGAGTTGGTCAGTGGAGGCTGTTTTTTGTTTGTTTGCTTCCTGAAAGACCGGGAGAGAAGATGACTCCTTCCTCCGTTTAAGAGAGGGGCAGTGAGAAGCTGCAGATGGCTCCTGTCGGGCCCCGAGCCCACCACTCCCGGGCGCCCGCCTTCCCATCCCTAGCAGCTGCCCAGGCCCGGGAGAGCCCGCATGGGGTCCAGGCGTGGCCCCTTAGCCGTGTGACCTTGGAAATGGCATTTCAATTCCCAAACCCTCTCTTCTCTCATCTGCAGAGGATCCCTCAAAACTGGTCATGTCCCTTCTAGATGAAGGTCTTCCAGTGGTCCCCATTCACTTCCAGGAGTAAGTGAAGATTCCAGAGCAGGGCACAGAAAGCCCCCGCCATCGGCGTCCCGCCTGCCTCTCCCGCTTTGCCTCCCACCATCTGCCGCAAGTACGCCCTGCCTTTTGCTCGCCTCACTTCCTTTAAATGTGACATGCCTCTCTTATACCTCTGACCCTCCACACGTTCTTTTCTCTCTATTTGGGGTGCCCTCCCCTCCTTTGACTGGCTGGTACATCCCTTCATACACCTCCAAAACCAGCTCAGCCCTCATCGAGCCCCACGTTACCCACCCCCCGCCCCCGGCACCTGTCAACCCATCAAGCCGCGTTGGGCAGATGGCCCCCACTCCGTTTCCGCAGCAGCGCTCAGACCCTCCATCCCTCCAGTCCTCTACTCACCAACATCTTTTAGCTCTCTGATGAGGGTTACCTGCCCTCTTCATTAGACTATGAGAGTTTGCAGTCTAATAGAGGAGACAAAACAATATGACAAGGACCTGGCCCCCAAGAGGTGCTCATTCAATATTTGTGAAGAAATAAGGGAATGAGCCAAGATGCTCTATGAACAGTTACACATTCTTATTATACCTTAGTCAACTCAGGCCATACTGACTTGCTTTCTAGAACACAGCTCACTGATATTTCTCCACATTTGGTTCAGTCCCGTGAAAAGCATGCCGGGCAGATAATGCTTGGTAAGAGGAGGCCTAGCCTTTCAAAGTAGGTGGGGGAACCTCATGCTAAGCAGTGGCCTGTGTGGCTACTGACCTCTAGCTTAGTGCAGTCAGAATTCTGCCTCTCTCAAGATGACAATTGCCACAGTGACCCTCGATGCTGTCAGGCATCTTTTTTTTTTTTTTTTCCAGAGAGAGAATAGGTACACAGGAGAGAATACAGGGGAAAGAAATAGGATTGAAAAAAAAATGGGAAATGCTAGGTTTAGCTGCTTTGCGAATTTATATTGTCAACGAATGTAATGTGTTCCCAGTTGTTACTGGGTTCCTATTATCTGGGTGTATAATTGGCGTCATTCCATATAGGAAGAGAAAGGGCAGATCGTGATGGGTGCGAGGCAGTTTGGAGGTTAGCAAAGTGCTGATCTGGTTTTGTTTCTATTCTAAATAGAATAGCAATGTGACCATGAGCAGGTAGGCAGCTTCTCTTGACCTCATTTTCCCCAAATGAAGGAAATTGAACCACATGATCTCTAACTTTGTGCTATAGATATCTGATTCTGGACACGTATAAAGTTGAAATCACTACTATCATACATCTGTTTATTAAAATAATCTTATTCGGATACATATACACAGAAGGCATCTGTAAAATATAGGCAGAAATGTTGAAGGACATGAGGGTAAACAAATGCTATCAAGGTTCAAAAGGCTTCTTGAAGGAGGTAACATTTTAGCTGAGCATTAAAAAGGAAGGAAGGAGAGAGGGACAGACGGAGATTCCCAGTGGAGGGAAGAATGAGAGTCCAAGTGCAGAGGAGGAAATATACAGGCTGTTTGCAGAGGAGGAAATATACAGGCTGTTTGCAGAGGAGGAAATATACAGGCTGTTTGCAGAGGAGGAAATATACAGACTGTTTAGAGAAGAGCAAAGAGTTCAGTTTCAAACTGTGGGGAGAGCATGAAAAGAGGTAGCAGGGAAGACAAGCCCAGGAAGATAGGGGATCTGGAAGATCTGGGAAAGGATCGGGGTGGGGGGTGTGTGGTGCTAAATGCTGAGCTAGGGAAGTGGTGGTGGTGTCCATTTTTGGAAAGGGTTGAAGAGCAGGGTTCCTCTTGATCCCACTAAGTTTAAGGTAATCCTCTACTAGGTCATGATCTCCTTCCTGGGTTCCTTAAAGGTCCTTATTCATCGGCATCCATATTGTATTTTGGGTTTTGCACCTAGAATTTCAGAACAGAACATGTCAATGTTGTAGTATCCAGGGCTTTAATTTACAAATGAGGAAACCAAGGCATAAAAAACTTTAGGGGCCGTTCATCTAATCAGGAACAGAGTGCTAGCTAGACCTCAGACCCTCTGCTTCCTAGCCTGGGCCCTTTTTACCATCCCTCCCACAGAAGTCAGAGCTGTTAAACCAAAACTAAGCTGAGAGGAAATAGAAATCTGGACTAGGATTGAGAAAATACAGAGTTTGGTTTTCTTACACCAGCTTTCTCTGTGATCTTGAGCAAGACACGGAATCTCTCCAAACTTCAGGTTCCAAGTCTCTGAAGTAATATCATAAGGTCCCTTGTTACATGGGAGACATTGGAGATGCTCAAATAGAACCATGTTTGTGAAAGTTCTTCCACACTTATAAATCATTATACCAATATAAGAAATTCTTTTCACCAGAGAGACTCATTTCAATTTCCAAAAGTACAATGCATTAGCAACACACACCAACTCCTCACCTTCCCACTTAACACAAGCTGACTGCTTGTTACCCTTCAGGGACATCTCATGATGCTTCCATCAACAGCCTGTTATTCCTGGAAGTACAACTTTTGACAGGAAAGCAGCTTTTAGAGATGGAAATTATAGATGTGGTTGATCAATATTGTCCTGCTCATTTTATAAGATGGCATTTGGACATGGGCATGAGTTGGAAGGAGGGGCAGAGGGGCAGAACGATTCACCCTGGCCTGATACTATTTCAGCATTATTACAGGGCATGCCCAGAAACTTTTGGGTTAAATAAATCTAGATTTTTTTTTTTAAAGGAAAAAGAGACTTCCATTCACTTTCTTAGGATTTAAATTAACACTGGGAAAGTTTCCCCATATAAATCAAGCCTGATAGTCTCAGCAAACCTACAATCGAAAAAAGAACTCAAGAGCTGGCTTGAGCCAGTCTTTTTTTTTTTTTTTTTCCTGAGGCAGTCTTTAACTTAGTGCAGGGATGCTCTCCTACAGCTTCTCTGAGAGCTGATTCTCCTTCAGCCTCTGCTTAAATACCCTCAATGACTGGGAGCTCAACCTAATGCAACAGCTCATACTCTAGATGTTGCAAAGCGACTTTATATTCCCAAACTACACCTCCCTGTGACCTTTCAGCCTATTGAGCTTCACTCTATGTTCAAGAAGAAAAATAATGTCTGTTTCCTCTTCTGTGTGAGAATTCCTTAAATCTGAAGTCAACCATCATGTTCCACTAAGTCTTTCCTGTCGTCATCGTCCTGTTTAATCACCTCGAACGGTCTCTAACCCTTCCTAAGATATGTCCCCAGAAACCGAATGCAGCCCTCCAGACTGGCCTGACTCACCCAGGGAATATGAGACCAAGGTTCTTGGACAGGGACAATAGACTTTTCATCCAGGCTGAGGTTACAAATTTATCTTTTCATAGCTGCTTCTTGCTGGTGTATTGAATTTAGGGCCAGCTAATCTCTGGGCACCAACATCCCACATGGATATGTGGACGGCCACCTCAGCAGTTCTCTTTAGGCCCATCCTGAATTCCTCCCTTCTCCTCTTCAGGCTGGGCCCCATCTGGTCCTTCCTTTCAGTGCTTTCCCACTGTGGTCCCCTCTGCCGGAACACAAGCATGGCTGCCTCCCTCACTTTCCTCTGATTTCTTATCCAGGAGCCCTCCACTGACCATGCTGAATAAGGCAGTTCCCCACACCCATCGCCATTGCTATCCATTTCCCTTACTCTGCTCTTTTTCTTTTTCCTGCTACATATCACCATCTGGTGTATTAAATTTGTGTAAATGTTATCAGACTTCTAATACCAGAGAATGTAACCTCTTGGATGGCAGGGACTTTGCTGTGGCCCTTGCAGTATCCCCAGATCCTAGAACAGGGACTGGCACATAGTAGGGGCTCAGTAAATATTGGATGAATGAATGAATAAATGCGTGAATCAACCTGGGTCTATCTGATTCCATAATTCATGTCCTGCCTAGCATACATATGGACCAGGTGCCCACCCTGTGGCTCCGTGAACACATTTTCTGGTCAGCTCTACTGTGGTCAGCCACTTGCACTTAAATAAATCGGTTTTCCTTTCAGAATCAGCATTCGAGCTTTTACACAGCTGTTTGATGAGGACCTGAAGGAATTCACAAGACCACTCTATTCTGACACATTTTTCTCCTTGCCTATCACCACTGAGTCAGGTAAGGCAGGTAGCCTCCCCATCTACCCGTGTAGTCTCCCAACTGCCATGTCACTTACAAGGGCCTCCAGTGGAGAGATCTGGTGACTTGGCTAATGGTGAGGGGAACATGCATTTTTCACTTGGAATTTAATCTTTATGGGATCCTGGATGATGTGGATTAGAGAAATTGCTCCTACCTAAAGGAGAATGGGCTGAATGGGCATTAATCTTGAAAAGAAGGTAGAAGTATCAGATTTTTTTTATCATTTAAAATGAAGTTTTTAAAAATAATGAGTGAAAAACATTCAAATTAGGAGCTTGCATAGGCGATAATATAAGTACAAAAGGCTTTCAGTCATAGGTGGGAATATATGAATGCACAAACATAGAAATGCATAGAAAAAAAAGACCAAAGTATTAACTTTGGTTAATACTTCGAAGAAAAAAACACCAAAGTATTAACAACGAGGGGCGCCTGGCCATCTCAGTCGGTAGAACATGCAACTCTTGGTCTCAGGGTCATGAGCTCAAGTCCCATGATGGGTGTGGAACCTACTTAAAAAAAGGATTAACAGTGAATATCTCAAAGTAGTGGGATTATAGGTGATATTTTTTCCTTTTGCTTACCTTATGTTGCTTTTGCACCATAAGAAAATGTTAAAAGACTTTACATACATTTAAGAAAGAAACTTCCCTAGTGTTTTAGAGGGAAAGCCTGAAAAATAACACTAGGTAATATTTACTAAAGGAAATACTTTCACATGAAGACATGAAATAGTTTATCCAATCTTCACTACAACCTTCTGAGGTAGATACTATTATCATCCCCCATTTTAAAGGTGAAGACCTGAGACACCAAGAGGTTTAAGTAACTTGCCCAGGATAGTAAAGCTGAATATGGGCATTTTCTGCTGGAGCCCTAAACCTCTGTACTGCATTGCCTCAGAATATTCCCATCATGCTGAGAATAGCATCATGTTTCAGCACATTGTTCCTTGAGACCGTCATCTGTCCCAGCCTGCCCCTGGAGCCAGGGTTCTACAATGCTTGGTCTCAGGAAGTTCTTCTTCATAACTAAAACAGTCTCTCATGCTGCATGACAAAAGATGACTCAGCCTCACAAACACTCCCATCTATTTATGCCAAATATAGGGATAATCTCCCACTTTTCAAACCAAAAAGGGATCAGAACACAGTTAAGAGAATTTAGATGTGTTTGCTTATAATTTAATGTTAAGCAGGGGCATTGTAAACACAATTCTTTCCTATTTGAAAACAACAAAAATTGCATGCAGTTCAGTAAAGGAAGGTAGTAAACATATATCCAAAAAAGAATATTAATCACATTAAAAGAAAAATGATTGTGTTGATTTAATGAGTCTTGAAAAGCAACACTGAATAAACAAATCCAAGGGCTTAAAGTGCAAGTTCAACAATGGGCTACTCCGTAGACCTAACTGTAAGAGCTAAAACAATACAACTTTTAAAAGAAAACGTAGGAGTGAAACTCTGTGACCTTGGACTAGGAAATGATTTCCTCGATATGACAGCAATAACACAAGTAACAGAAGGGGGGAAAAGCCAGATAAATTGGACTTGATCAAAATTTGTGCTTCAAAGGAGACCATGAAGCAAGTGAAAAGACAACCCACAGCATGGGGAAAATTGTTTGCAAATTAATATCTGATAAAGGTCGTGTGTCCAACATGCGTAAAGAACTGTTACCTTACAACTCAGTAATACAAAGTCAAATAACAAAGGATGTGACTAGATGTTTCACCGGAGAAGATACACAAATGGCCAATATGCACATGACAAGATGCTCAACATCATTAGTCATTAGGGGAAATGCAAATCGGAACCACCAGTAAGACACCACTTCACACACCCTAGAATGGCTGTGATCAAAAGACTATGATGAGTGTTAGCAAAGATATGGAGACATTGGAACTCTCCTACATTGCTTGTGAGAATGTAAAATGGTTTAGCTGCTTGGGAAAACATTTCTGCAGTTCCTCAAAATGTTAAACCTAGAGTTACCATCTATCTAAACCAGCAACTGCACTCCTAATTTTATACCCAAGAGAAATGAAAACATATGCCCACACAAAAACTTATACACGGACGTTCTTAGCCGCGTTATTTATAAGAACCCCCAAACAGAGATAACAAATGTCCATCAGTGGATGAATGGATACACAGTATGTGATCTATTCCATACAAGGAGATATTATTCACCTATAAAAAAAAGAATGAAATACTGAGACAGGCTACAACATGGATGAACTTTGAAAACATTACGCTGAGTGAAAGAAGCCAATGACCAAAGACCACATGTTTCTGACTCAGTTTTATATGAAAGGTCCCAGAATGGGCAAATCTATGAAGACAAAGTAGATTCGTGGTTGCCAGGGGCTGGGGAAGAATGGAGAATGACTACCAAGAGGTATGGGGTTTCTTTTGAGGGGTGATGACAATATTATAAAATTGAATGCGGTCATATTTTTAAAACTCTGTGCCAAAAATCATTGAATGATACAATTTAAATTGGTGAATTGAATGGTATGCGAATTATATTTCAATAAAGCTGTTTTTAAAATAGGCCACTCTTACCTATTCACAAACTCCCAGAGGTAGGATCATACCAGACAATAAAAATGAAATTTCATTAAAATAGCTCTCAATAATTCACTGGACTTGCCGAAGTCCCCGATGCTATTATACTTGTTTCATACAAATGAAATAGCATTTTTATCTTGGTGGCAAACTGCTGACCTTTATCTCGAGTGTCCTAAACCTTACATACAAGCTCCAGTGAGCTTAAGATTCCTTTATAGGCCAAACGCCATTAACTTCCAAAGTGTAAGGACGGACCTGTGGTTACAGTGTAGTAGCCAATGCCCCGTCTCCATGGTTGCATGCTCTCAACATCAGATAGTAAATACTGCAGCATGGGCATCGTTCATATTTTTCTGTAATAACGTTCCTAGGGAGATAACGTTTCAGTAACTCTCTTCCTGAGTCTTTAGCACTAATTTTCCTGCCTGGGTTTGCTGTTTCTTTCTGGATTCTTGCAGAGCCTTTATTTGGAGTTATCGAAGGTGTGAGTGCTGGTCTGTTCTTAATTGGCATGCTGGTGGCTGTGGTTGCCTTATTCATCTGCAGACAGAAAGCCAGGTGAGCACAAAGTTTCCTTTAGCGATCGGGCTCCCAATTTGAAAGATGCGATTGAAAATGCCCTCTCGCCTGAAAAGTAAGAAGGGGGGATGATTTCATTTCTCCAGGTGAAATCACCTTTGTTTCTCAAGAAAAACAAGTCAAACCCTCCAACCCTGACTGGCTTTTTTCAGCCCCGCTCCATACCATTGATGAATTTTGCCCTCGCCAAATGACTGAGGGGCTGTCTGTAGCTTCGTTTGAATGTGAAACAACTCCTTTTGCTCATGAAGACAGACAGATGTCTGTGAATTGTGCACCCAAGTGCTTTTCTGAGAAATGCTGAAAAGTATGGTTGACATCACCATTTCATGGTCATATTTGCCATGCTAATTTAAGAAGGGACCAAAAAGAACCAAATAGCATGTGGCCCCAAAGCCACGCCCCCTCCTCTTAGGGAATTTATTTGGCACATTGTCCTCCCTCTTGCAGTCATGTCTTGCATCTAAGGTTTACTGGGGGGTTTTTTTTAAGGAAAGTTTTATTGAGAGTGTGGGAAGTGATTATGACCTGTAGCCAAAAACCAGAAGACAAATCTCCAGCTATTGCAGAGATCCGTTTCTGAGTGGGAAAAATCTATTTCTTCTTTATGTTCTTCCTCCCCTCAAAGAGACGTTGGCTGAGTGTAAATCTACATGAATACTGAAAAATCCATATTTGCACAGACATGCACAGCCTCACCATAAATGGAAAAATTTGTTTAAGTCAAGTTTCGTAACCAGACTATAAATCCTCTCCCTTATGTTGCAGCCATGGTCGAGAAAGGCCCTCTGCCCGCCTGAGCATTCGCCGGGACCGACCATTATCTGTCCACTTGAACCTGGGCCAGAAAGGGTGAGCGCCACATTTTCCTTCACGTAATGTATTGAAAGATGAGTTGACTGTCTTATGTGAGATTTGCTAACGAGGTCTTTCTTCTTTTGGCGTCCTTCACAGTAACCGGAAAACGTCTTGGTAAGAGCGAGAACTCATTACTGTATTATCTGCTTTTGAAATACAACTCGGACTGGGTATGGCAGTGTCCCTTTTCATCAGTAATCTTCTTTCTATTGTATTTTTAACTATAGCCCAATAAAAGTAAATCAGTTTGAAGGGCACTTCATGAAGCTGCAGGCTGATTCCAACTACCTTCTGTCCAAGGAATACGAGGTACGACTCAGACTCAGGGATGCTTCAGCAGTTCTAGTCGCTACCAGAATTTCCCTCCCAACCTCTCCTGTGGAGTCACGGGCTGATTGGGCTCAGGAGTCAGGATGACATGCAGGATCCATTCTCTGTGGGATATCCCCCCTAGTCTCAGAGGCCAGTCTGATCTCCAGAATAGCACAGCCAATGAAGTACTACTTGGATAAGATGTTAAGGAAGAATGAACAAACCTCAAATGTAAACCTAATTCTGTCAGTTATTTAACCTGGCATTTTGCTTGACTGGGAGACAAGGTGGTGTGGTGACAAGTGCCCAGGCTTTGAATTCGACTCCCAGCTTTACCACCTGTGTGACCTGGGGCAAGTGAGTTATCCGGTATGAGCCTCATCTGTAAAACGGAGGTGAGGATGCCTCCTTTGAGGCTCTTGTGGGGATCAGAGCTACTGCATGTCCAATAGGAGGCATTCCATAAACAGTAGCTATTGTGACATATTCTTAGATCGTTATGTATCTCGAGGACTGTATGATTTGCCTTATTCTATTTCACATTCTCCCTTTGCCAACTTCTTTTTGACCTAATAGGATTTGAAAGACGTGGGTCGAAACCAATCATGTGACATTGCGCTCTTGCCAGAGAATAGAGGGAAAAATCGATACAACAATATATTGCCCTGTGAGTTTTGTGTTGAAATTTGTAATACTGTCTTCCCCCAGCCACTTCTCTTTTCCAGGAATAAAATGGGGCTGAAGAAATATGGTATAGTTGGGTATGGAAGAGCAGAGGCTCTGAATGCCTTTTAAAAGGAATGTTATTGAGCTTCCCTCCCATGGGGTAGCAATTCTGAATTCTGGTTAGGAGACGCCTCTCATGCTGTTGACATTTCCTCCTATGGTCCCACTGCTTCTCCCTAATAGCAAAGGCCAGTGTGGGTTTCCTTAAAGTCCCCTGTTAGCGATTGTTGTATATTTTTATTTTCCCGACCTGATCCCGTGAAGCAATGGAAGATGGTTGTTCTGGATTGTATTCATTCCAGCTGTGAAAGGGAGCTGACCTCTCCATTGGGCAAATGGTATCGTGTTATGAAGGAAAGCGCAGAGGGGGCCTCAGAGAGCTTTTGGCTTCTTTGTGTGTTTATGGGCCACCTGTGTGACCTGGGCAAGCCGGTTATCCTGTCTGAACCTCATCTGCAAAATGGAGATGAGAATATCTCCCTGTGGGGTGTTTTGGGGTGGGGGGGGCAGTCAGAGCTAATGCACGTCAATTACCAAGCATTCCATCAACAATAGAAAAATCCTCCCAGGACCCAGTGACAAATCTTTCTCAATCAACTTCCTTCCAGATGATGCCTCTCGAGTGAAGCTGTCGAATGTAGATGATGACCCGTGCTCAGACTACATCAATGCCAGCTACATCCCTGTAAGTGAACCATAAAGCCATAGCGCCTGGGATAAAGCTTTAACAAGTGGTGACCCTGCAGACACCGTTCCTCTCACATGCTCCCACTGTTTCAGGTCTGAACACATACTGATTTTAGAAGACCATGTCTGATTGCCATAAAGCCCAGGGTGCACAATTCCGTCACCGCTAGGGCCCATTTTCACAATGGCTGTAGAGACACGGGATTATAAGGAGCCCAGGAGGCACAGCGAAAGGTGGTTTTTCTCTCTGTAGCCCTTAGCCAAGATTAGAGCTCCCTAAGGAA
Organism: Callorhinus ursinus; assembly: GCF_003265705.2. Lineage (NCBI taxonomy): Eukaryota > Metazoa > Chordata > Mammalia > Carnivora > Otariidae > Callorhinus > Callorhinus ursinus. The sequence goes on from NW_027397076.1 coordinate 34,475,573, forward strand.
GCTCTACTCACTGCTCATGCTGCCTAGCGAGGGGAAGCTGATTCGACGTCATTCGTATTTTTGAAACCCAAAGACACAACTCAAAGGTTGTGTCAAACCTTTGGGCTCAGATTCTGGCTAGCATCCTGTCAGCCTCCTACAGCATGCTACAGTGGGAAAGCCTTTAAGCTCAGACAGCTCCAGCTTTGACTCCCCTCTCTGCCCCTTGCTGACTCGTGGGCACGTTATGTCACCTCTTGGGGGCTCTATTTTCTTTTCCAAAACATGAGGATGATAATATTTACCTCAAATAGCCATTCATTCACTCAGTAAACCCTATCTGGTTAAGTAGTAACTAGACGGTCAGAGAAGTCTCAGCAGCGTCAGGGCATCAGGAAATGACAAGGTGACGCCATGGGAAACAGTCTAGAGAGATGGTGCCTTCTCCAGCACTAACACATATCCGCACCACGTGGGGTCTTGTTCAAATGCAGATTCTGATTCAGCGGGCCTGGGGAGGACCCGGGATTCTGCCTTCCTCACAAGCTCCCAGGTCATCCCCTGCTTCGGGTCTGAGGACCTCTCTCTGAGGAGCAAGAGGCTAGGGTTGCTAGGGGAGCTTCTGGGAGGAGACCACCAGCTGGCAGGGCAGACAGGGCAGATGACAAAGGACGGCTCAGCAGAGCAGGAATCATGCTGAGACGTGGAGGATAAAGAAGGACTGGCCAGATGAGACGCAGGGTTTGGGTGGGCAGGCGTGGGGGTGGCAGAGGTGACACAATGCAGGGGCCCTGAGGAGAGGCAAGGAGAGAAGGAACTTCAGCTCGAAGCTGCGAGTAATTCTGTCTTGCCAGAGTGCAGAATAAGTGGGCAAAAATATCCTAGCTCCCGGAGTTGTGGTTCAGATTAAACAAGATCTGTGGAAAGTCCTGACCCACGGCATGTTATATGGTAGATGCTCGATAACCCATGGTTTCCCTTCCCTGAAGTTTCCCTTGTATCACATCTCTTACCAGCACTCTATTGTCAGTTATCCAAGATGACTAAAGCTCTTCTGCACTGAATAGGGGAAGAGCCTGAGGCAGTCAGTCCCTTACACACACCATCAAGAGTCTACACACACACACACACACACACACACACACACACACATACCATCGAGAGTGAAGCATTCTCTAGATTATCGCCCAAGTGCCCCATTGCCATTGAGAATAGACCCAGCCTAGTAAATGGGAAGTTGGCTCTTAACAATAGTTCAGTGTTCCGGCCTTTGTCCTTCCTGCTCCCAAGCCTTGACACTTGTGTTAGTATCTTTTTCTCAAGTCAGGGACCTGGCAAAGACCTGTATATCATCTCATCTACAGAGCTAACCCACTGTTTATCGTTTGGACGAGGCCCATTGTTTCTGACTCTCCATATCGTAAATTCATCACAGGGCAACAACTTCAGAAGAGAATACATTGCTACTCAGGGACCTCTTCCTGGCACCAAGGATGACTTCTGGAAAATGGCGTGGGAACAGAACGTTCACAACATCGTCATGGTGACCCAGTGTGTGGAGAAGGGCCGAGTGAGTAAACAGTCTTCCTGACTTCCGAACGTTGCTTAGTGCCACCACCAGAATGGAATCCTACCCCACCACCAAGAGTTAAACCCCACAAGAGCCAAGGAGGGATCATGTGAGAATATTGCTAGTGAATTAAGCCACTCAGTTATAAAAGGCTTACATGGGTGATGCCCACTTCTGATTCTGGGTCTGAAGTTTCAGTCAGAGGTGTTTCCAGTGGAAGACTGGGGTCATCAGAAGTGCTCGTGACACAGAAAGCATAAGTGGCCCCTTGTCTGTTCCAGCCTTCAGTGTATACCTTGCCAGAGGCACCGGCTCTGTTCCTACTTGTAGGAGACAAGAAGCGGACTCTAGGCTGCGTCTGCAGACCTAAAGTGAAATAGTTCTCTGGACAAATCAAGCACATCTCTTATACTGCACTTACAATCCTGTACTTCATATGGTTATTTGAAGGATTAAAAAAGAGTTATATAAAATGCCCAGTATCTGTGGTCAATAAGTACATGGTCATAATTCTCTCTCCTGGCTTCCTACATGGAAATTGAAGCTCAGCTAAATGTCCTGACTTTTCAGAGACCCCATGGCACATGGCACTTGGTCCAGGTTAGGACAGCGATATCAAATATAAACAAACAGGGGCCAGGAAGACATGGCCTTCCTCTGCCCAGCTAAGAAAGAACCATTGGAACATACAGGTTATGAAGAGTGGAACTGAGATGCTAAGGACATCAACAAAAAGCACAGGCGCTTCAGCAGTGTGCCTGCAAGGGAGGGGACGCCCTTGCAGAAGGGCAGGGCTCTGCTCCCTGAACAGCGGGAGGCTGGCTGGGCGTGGGCCCTGAGCACGTCGATGCAGAGCCGATGGGCTAATGCTCCAGCAGCTGACCCTAGATTCCAGCTCGGGAAGACGTTTCAAGAAGGCAACGTCCAGGTTCGTAGGGGAGTCACGTTTCCAGACTCACGTCTTTTTCCCTCTGTCTTCCTTTAGGTGAAGTGTGACCATTACTGGCCAGCAGACCAAGATTCCCTCTACTACGGGGACCTCATCCTGCAGATGCTCTCAGAGTCTGTGCTGCCCGAGTGGACCATCCGGGAATTTAGGATATGCAGCGTATGTTTGGCTGTTTAACAGCACTAAACACCCCAGCTTGGAGAGATGCAGGATACCCATGACTCCCCCTTCTTGCTGCCTCCTCCCCTGTAGTTTTGGCTCCCGGGACCTGCTGCATGGTCACAGTGGTCAGACTTGAAGCTTTGCCTTGGCTCCTTCCCCTTATCATCCTCTCTGCTCTTACAGGAGGAACAGCTCGACACACACAGGCTCATCCGCCACTTTCACTACACAGTATGGCCAGACCACGGGGTCCCAGAGACCACCCAGTCCCTGATCCAGTTTGTGAGAACCGTCAGGGACTACATCAGCAGGAGCCCCGGCGCCGGGCCCACCGTGGTACACTGCAGGTACTGGACGACGAGGAGCCAATAACATGGGCAGCCTGTTGGGGGGTCTGTCTGCGCCAGCCAGCCTGCCTGGGGATATTATCATGCTGTCTTCTCTCTTCTTCTTCACTTTCTCCACCTTCCGCCACTCTCTCACCCTCACTCTCCAGCCCTCTCTGTCTCCCTCTTGCTCTTTTTGCTACTGTATAAAATGCAAAGTCCCTGTGTGACTCCCCTTCCAAGTTCCCAGAAACCCCGCTCTCACGCTCTCCGAGAACCTGCATATTCTCGACTCTTGCCGTTCTTACTCCTTGGAGTGGCCTAACCTCTCTCCTCCACCCATATAAACCCTAAGCCTCTTTCTGGATCCCTGCTCCAGACCTCCCTCCTGGTCCAGTAGCACTCGCCATCCGTAGCCACCAACTTTGCTCTTAAAATTTTGCTTCTTTCTTGACTTCTCTTTGCTTTAGACTGCATGTTCATAAAATCAGCCTAACAAGCAATCCCTCTCTCTTCCTCTCTGGGGAGCCTGGTGTTTAGCTAATTAGTGTTTGCAGCAACACTTTGATCGCCCTAGCCAAATGGCATTAAGAAATAAAGAGCAGAGAATTGCTCCAGTAAGAAAAATGTCAGATGCCCTCATTTTCTCCCAATTGGCCCGGCACCCTAGGAGCCCAGCTTTTCTATGTCATTGGAACCCTGATGCTTTTAATGGGAATGCGAGGCACTCAAGAGTGCTTTCTAAAGAATGGCCAGTGTTTCTGCCCGTACCACTGGAGAACAGTTCTCCTTTATCTTATAAATCTGTGCATCACAAATCCCTAGGCTAGACAGTCACCTCGGGAAGCAATTTAGCCACCCCTGGTGATGCTGAAGGTGTTCACACCCTAGGATCCAGCAGTTCTGCTTCTAGACCTCAACCCTAGAGAAATCCCCACACTCGTGCACAAGGAGGCTCACTGCAACACAGTCTTTCAAAGAGAATAGCTAAAAATGATCTCATTATTGGGGCACCTGGGTGGCTCCATCGGTTAAGCGTCCAACTCTTGGTTTCCTCTGGGGTCCTAGTCTCGGGGCATGAGGTCGAGCCCTGCGTCGGCTCTGTGCTTAACTTGGAGCCTGCTTGAGATTTTCTCTCTCTCTCTCTCTCTCTCTGCCCCTCCCCTTGCTCCCTCTTTCTCTCTCTCAAATAAGTAAATCTTTAAAAAAAAAAAAACGATCTCCTTGTCTATCAGTAGAGAACAGATCAGCAGGGGATGGATTGGCGGTGGTGTAGAAACTCTGAGGACAAGCTAAAAGAAAGTGGATCTGCACGTAACAACATGGATAAATCTCAAAACACTATATCGAGTAAAAAAAAAAGTCAGCAAAAGGCTATATAAAACATGTTACCATTTTAATAAATTGTTTATGGCTTTACATGTATGCAGGAAAAGTATACAACACGCATGGAAATGACACACAGTAGGTGCAGAGCACCACTTATCCCTGGCAGGGTTGGGGAGGTGGAGGAAGGAAGGAGAAAGAGATGAAAAGCTGGGGCTTTTCTTTGAGAGAGCTCATTGAGAGAAAGAAGGATTCCTTTATTCTCCCATAACTTGGAAGGGAAAAGAAAGATGGTCCTGGAGTCTCGGGATGCAGTCCTGAAAGGCCAGTTTAATCAAAATCTTCCCTCGCTCTCTCTCCTAGTGCCGGTGTGGGTAGGACTGGAACCTTTATTGCGTTGGACCGAATCCTCCAGCAATTAGACTCCAAAGACTCTGTGGACATTTACGGAGCCGTGAATGACCTAAGACTTCACAGGGTTCACATGGTCCAGACTGAGGTAAGAGTTACAGGCTGAAGGACACCGGCCACCCTCCCTGCCTCTCTCCCCCCAAATGTCCCAGGCTTTCATCTGACAAGGGCAAATAACTATGACTCATTAGGAAGAGGAAGAGAACTGAATATAGACGTTCTGTAGGACTTGTTATTTTAAAACAAATTTCAGTGACCTTAAGGTGCCTGGTGTACCCTTACCTCTAATGAGCTGGTTGCCCATCTTCTTTATGTGGGTAGGAAGCAAGATGGATTTTTTTTTTAAATCAATGCATGGTCCATGGCGGAAGGGCCATGCCCATCCATTTGAAGATCACTTTAAGACAGGCTTGTGAGTGAGCACATTGCAGTCTCTTCTCTCGCCTAGCTCACCCTAGCTGCACACCCATCTCTGGAGACCCCAGGCAAGTACACACTGGTCCCAAAGGATTAATGCTTCATTTGTCCTGTCCTCTGACATTTGCAAGGCATTTTTAAACATGTTATTTCATTAAATTCATAAAAACCAAAGAAGAGAGTTATCATTTTCCATTTCCAGGCTACAAAACTGAGGTGCAGAGGCTAAAGGCCTTTGTACAGCTATGAAGTGGCCAAGCTGGGGCTTGAACCTGTTCGAGAGAATCCCAAGCCCTTAGCCCCACAGCCTCAGGGTCGGATCTGTGCCCCCACACAGGCCAAGCCTGTCACTCCCCCACATAGTTGCCTTACAAGACTCGGGTTCTCTTCCCCTTGTGTTTCCCAGGTAACTGCAAAGTCCTCTATGCATTTAAAAAAAAAATTCTCATGGTCAAAAAGGTGAAAAGCCCTACCCGCTGCCATATCCTCTTACTGTTACAGTATACAGTAAAACTGGGGAGGCGGTATGCTCCGCAAAACAGGGACATCCTGCAGCAAAGGCTCCCCGTGAACTTTGCTGAACCCACTATTCCCCAAACCACTTCGACTGCTGGATTCTTTTCTTGTGCAGCCCATATTAATATCCTGCTGATCTCATATTCTCTAACACATTTGGAAAAATACTAGCATCATGCCTTCCTGTAGGCAGTTGCCACACCTAGGACCCTCTGTCACTGCCATTGTCCTGGGCTAGGAGTACTTTCAATATAACAATTACTACGCTATACTTTTAATATTTTACTATGGAATTTTTTTAAATACATAGAACTAGGAAAAATAGTATAGTGAATTTCTGTGCACCTAAACTCCAGCTGCTACAATTACCAGTAATCTGTGTTCTTTTTCCATCTATATCCCACATATACTATTACCCTACCCCATGACCTTATTGGAAAATTTTAAAGCAAATCCTACTTATCAAACCATTTAATCCTTAAATGCTGTTATGCAGAAATTTTACAGCTAAGGACTCTTTAAAGATTGTAACCAGAATACCATTATCACACGTAACAATTTTAACCATAATCCCTTAATATCACCTCACATCCAGGCAGTGTTTAGATATCCCTAATTATTTCAAGATTACTTTTTACACTTAGTTTCCATAGAATCCAAACAAAGTCCCCACCCTGCATTTCATCAAAGTCTCTTTCAAATCTATAATAACCCTCCCTTGTTTTCCAAGCTATTTATTTGTTAAAGACACCAGTTCATTTGTTCCATAGATTTTCCCACATCCTGGATTTGACTGCTTTTTCGTGGTGTTAATATATTCCTCTATTTCCTATGATTTTTGTCAGTAGGTCATTAGCTCTAGAGGTTCCATTAAACTCAGATTTCTTTTTACCACCACAATGCTGTAGGGGTGGTGCTAAGTACTTCCTGTTGCATCACATCAGGAGGCACTTCCTATCTGTGTCTCTTTTACGCTGATGAAATTGACATTGACCATCCACTGTAACATTTCCCAGTAGGCTTTCCCTTAAACAGTTTCCCCAACTGTGGACCTGAAGACGGCTGTCTAGCTCTGTCATTTCATGAAGGGTTGCACTGTTATATCACATTGTATCATAATTTTTATCCTTCATCTTTCTCCAGAAGGCTGCCAGTTCCAAAAGAGTAGGAATTTGTTTTCCTTCTCTCAATCTGCAAAATTTTTTTTTACCCGTTAAATGAATGAACAAATATCCTATAATTATGTTGCTAAAAGGTCAGGATCGGTGTTTCATTTTTATTGTCATATTTATAAACTCAAATCATATTTAATTTGTAATTTGGGAAAGGGGAGATTATCACATTGTAAGTGGTCTTGAGGAATGTGTGTGCATGTGTGCACGTGCGTGTGTGTGTGTGTGTGTGTGATTGTCGGGGACTTCCTGGGTCATGTGTCACTTGCATCCATCTGCCCAGAGCTCTGGAGATGCACTGTGGCAAAGAGCAGGCACTCTTATTATAAAGACCACCGGCAGTCTTCCGGGGCAGGGTATCACAGTGTGCCATAGCTCTTCCTCCTTCTTGGATAGAGCTCCTTCTTTCCACTGTTCTCTCCTCCTCCTCCTCCCAACCTCTGAGGATTCTATGTTCTTGTTCCTCAGTTTGCCGTTTTAACGTTTGAGTTCCCCAAGGTTCTGCCCTCAAGGTGCTGCTCTTCCTTCTCTCAGCCTTCATTCTTTGTCATGTCCCATGGCTTGAAGAGCCATGTACATGCTCCTGTTTCCCAAATCTCATTCTCCTTTTCCAGCAATGACCTAAGTACCTGCCTACCAAACAATTCCACCTGGAAGCCTTACAGTCATCTCAAACTCAAAACAATTCAAAGCTGAACTCATTATCTGTCTTTAAGCAAACAGTAACAATGAGAGCACGCCTCGCCTTCTTGCTCCTTCCAGTTTCAGGTAATGGGGTTGCCATCATCTTGCCCTCCGTCTGCTGGCCCGAGCTGGGGTTCTGACTTCCCTTCCCGTGGCTCCCACATTTAAGCAGTCACGGAGCCCTGTCCGTTGCACCGCCATCTTTCTCTTCCTTCTAGTCCTCCACCCACCCGCCACGGGCCTCGCTCAGCTGTTTGTCGGCCCTCACCGGGGCCTTCTGGGGGAACCTCTTAGTGTGTCCCCTGCCCCCAGCCTCTGCCCTAACAACTCTTAGTCCCACAGCCACCAACACAGTGCTTTTGCTGCCCGTGTCGGCTCCCTGCATAAAAACCTTGGCAAGCTCTCCGTTGCGTTAAAATGTTTAAACTCTCATCCTTGTTGGAAACAGGACTCTTCATAACCAGGCCCCCAACTTACTTCTCCAGTTTCGTATCATAACATCTGCCGCCCATTGTTTTAGGGTCTGCCAAAATTAAGGAAAATTTCCCTCCCGAGGTCAAAATCAATTTTGATTCTTTTGATTATAATGAAATAAATATTATGGTAAGAGATGTTTTGTCTCTCCATTTCTTTTCCTCTTATCAAATGAAATCCCAGACAATATTCAGATATCATCTGTCCTGGTTTTTTTGTTTTTTTTATTTTATTATGTTTTGTTAATCACCATACATTACATCATTAGTTTTTGATGTAGTGTTCCCTGATTCATTGTTTGCGTATAACACCCAGTGCTCCACGCAGAACGTGCCCTCCTCAATACCCATCACCGGGCTAACCCATCCCCCCACCCCCCTCCCCTCTAGAACCCTCAGGTTGTTTCTCAGAGCCCATCGTCTCTCATGGTTCGTCTCCCCCTCCGATTTCCCCCCCTTCATTTTTCCCTTCCTACTATCTTTTTTTTTTTTTTTTAACATATAATGTATTATTTGTTTCAGAGGTACAGGTCTGTGATTCAACAGTCTTACACAGTCTTGTGTAAGACTCACCATAGCACATACCCTCCCCAGTGTCTATCACCCAGCCACACCATCCCTCCCACCCCCCACCACTCCAGCAACCCTCAGTTTGTCCTGTTTTAACTCCTTGCCCACAGTGGGCTTCTTCTGGTCTTCGAAGCCCTGGCCCCAGCCCGGGTATGACTTGCTTGGTGCTGGGAGTGAGTGCAGAGAGCTGTGATCCACCACTGAGCCAAAGGAAGCAAAGAAGGAAAGACATTCAGACCCTGTGTATTCCATTTCTGCGTTCATGGGGATAGTCAACTTTAATTTTATTCCACCTTACTTGGGATATAAAGGGTCTTCACAGATTTTAATAAATATATCCAAGAACAAGGATTTCTAAACAAAGAGGCAGCAGACACGGGATTTTCAAACATGTCCCTCTTTCCTTTAGCCTGCCTTAGGGGAAATTTGCAGCCTGACTCCCAGGGAGACACTCAGATGAAGCAGTAAGGTGTTAAAGAACAAGAGTTGACAGTCACAGTCTGTTCATCTCTTCTGCTTCCCGCAGGAGGAAACAGTGGGATGTGGTAGGAATAAGCTTCTCAGTGCCCACTTGGGAGATTGTCCTTGGGGTTTCCCATGGCCCATGCACCCTACATGTTAGCTATGCTGGACTGCTTACAGTTTCCAGAATAGATGTGCATGTTCATGTTATTTACATCACTTGGAATGTCCCACTTCTTGGCTCAAATTTTTACCTTTCTCCCTAGATTGATACTTCTCTCCCCCAGAAGTGAACCTGATGATTTCTTCTTATGTATGAAGCTTTATATACAATTCTATCTTACATTTATCACCTTATATGTATTTGTTCACATATCTGCCCCTCTGCTAAACTGTGAACTCAAGGACCATGAAAATCTAGAAGTGTAATTCTATAAATACTATCTAGTACTACAACTTTCGGTGAAATTGAATGGAATTGAGGTTTCACAAGTCAGCGAGACAGAGCAAAAAATTATCTTTTATAACCCAAAATTCATATGTTAGACTCTATTTTTCATTAAGAATAAAGTGGGAAGCACATTAACAGTCTGAAGGTTTTAGTAGTAATTATTTTCAAAAGGACATTCTACTGGGAGAAGAAGAATTTATATTTAAGGCCAGTCAAATTAATGAGTATTAACTGGCTTCAAAGCCCATTGTGGATCATTGTTGAAGAATTTATTAATAAGGCATAGTGTAGATGTAATAGAATTCATTCATAGTTGAACTTTAATAAGGTCCCAAAGTAATTTAATATCCCAGTACAATTGCAAATATGAATCATGCTTGGGATGGAAGGAAACAGGAAATGTCTGCCTATAATTTGGTAGATTGTGTTCAAGATGGCAAAAAGAAACTGTCTATACTAACAACCATTTTCAGGACATTACCCTCCTTGAATTTTCAAGACCAAGGTGGCATAAAACACTCAGAAAAGTGTAGAATAGTTAATATTAAAGCAGGCTTCACTTATGATTGACTTATTTCTTTGAAATGTCCTAATCTAATGACTATACCAGACCTACATTATGAAGTCCCTTTGGTAGATGACCAGGCTAGCTTCCCATCAGGGGCAATGCGTAGTGTCAACCCATGAAAATAAATACTGGTCCACTTCTAAAGTTTGTTGGGGAGGGAAGATCTTATAGCTACACTTTGTATCTCAAACCTTTAAAATACTTTAAGATAACACACTGATCACCTTAAACATGGGGTCCAGGAATGGTTTTCAATATCCATCTAATTGACAGCAACACAGAGTCTCATACCCTTTAGTGGTCAAAGGATGTTATCTCTAGAAGAGACCTCAGATGTTTTCTAGATCTTTCCCGAGAAACCTTGTGACTCAGTTTAGGCCAGCTGGAGGCAGACGAAGAGCCCAGTGTCTCTTGTGTGCTGTTGTGCTTCCTTCCCTGGGCTCTGAGCAGTTGCTATGTCACTAAGGGAGCCCAAGGCCAAGCAGTGAAGTTATGTGGACATTCTTTTCCTTACTAGACAGCTCTGTTGGTAGTAAGGAAGGAAGCCTTTGTCTAAACCTCTGTTGTCAAGTGAAGGTTTTTGTGTGTTTTTATGGTCACCAAAACATTGACTCTTCTATCTTTGTTTCTATTTCAAAAGTAGTTAGTTCCCAGAGAGTTGACAGAGGTGAGTCTGTTCTCACTATGTAACCCTCTGTAGTTCTCTGTCATCAGCCAACCTCTTTGAGATTCTTCTTTGTGCCAGTCTCATATGCTGAGAGAATCAAGAGAGAAGACACTGACCTTGCCCTCAAAGAACTGACAGTCCAGTGGGATCTATTGTATATGCCTTCTTTTTTTCACTATCCTCCCAAAAGAAAGGGACCAAAGCAGCAGAGTATGCAGTGAAATGATTTTCTCATTCAATAATGCAATGAAATTAGGATTCATCTAAGAAAACTGGTATAATGAAAAGAACATGAATATGAACCCTAGGATCAAATGCTAGGGTCCCATTTCTTGGCTATGTAAGAAGTTACTTAACTTCTCTGAGTCTTCATTCCTATGGATGGTTATACCTACTTCATAAGATTGTCAAAATAATCAAATGAGATAATTTATTTAAAATGCATTGTACAGTGTTTGGTATTCAGTTGTCTATTTAATAAGTATTTGTGGAGGACCAACTATGTGCCAGACATAATTCTAGGTACTCATGGAATATACTCTACAAATATGCATGCACATAAAAAAGAATAAATAAACACCACCTCTCTCCTCATTACCATTACTCTCTTCTTAGTGCTAATAGAAAGTACTCTTCTATGTACTAGAGGACTGTTCATGAAATGATCAAGAAATTTACTAACCATATAGAATCCCACCACTCTTGAAGCTTTGTGAGAGTGTCTCCTCTTTCTTATGCTTAAGAATTTGCCTTCCTCTGACACGTTTTCTGCTTTTTCATAGTGTCAGTATGTATACCTACATCAGTGCGTAAGAGATGTCCTCAGAGCAAGGAAGCTACGGAGTGAGCAAGAAAACCCCCTGTTTCCAATCTACGAAAATGTGAATCCAGAGTATCACAGAGGTAGGAACTTACTCCATTGACTTATAAATTCATTTATCAAGATATGATGCGTCTGGAAACCAATAATAACCTTAAGTTCTTCCCAAGTGCACCAGCCCTTTCTTCTTCCATCCAAAGGCCCTTAGAGATTGACAATGGTGGGGAGGGAGCACCACAGCTGAGCACCGACTGCACATGGAAGCTCTTCCTATCTGGCTGGGGATGCCCTCTCTTCAGGATTCTGCGTAACATTTCTTTTCTAAGGCTCTTTGCTGGGGAAGATGCTTTGAACTCACAACTGGGGATTCAGATTGTAAAATCCCTTTGGAGAAGAATTTGGCCATATGTATCGAAGTCCTCCTTATGTCCTTGTCTTATCACCTAAGTACTGAAAAAGCTTTATTCGTGACAATTTTTATAGCTAAAAGTTTAAGTGAAAAAAAACCTCAAATGTTTAACAGTGGAGGACTAAGTACACCATGGTGTGTTCATTTAATAAAATACAATGCAGTCATTAAAAATGCTATTTTTGATGATTATATGACATGAATATTCTTATAAATATGTTGAGTTAAAAAAGAAGCCACGCTGGGGCTCAGTCGGTTAAGTGTCCAGCTCTTGGTTTTGGCTCAAGTCTTGATCCTGGGGGAGGAGATCGAGCCCTGCATTGGGCTCTATGCTCAGCACAGAGTCTGCTTGAGATTCTCTCTCCCTCTCCCTCTGCCCCTCCTGCTTGTACTCTCTCTCTTTCTCTCTCTAAAATAAATAAATCTTTAAAAAAAAATTCTCCCTCTCCCTCTGCCCCTCCCCCATCTCTCTCTCTCTCTCTAACAACAACAACAAAAAAGTAGAATGTAAAACAAACAGAAACAACACATGGCAGGTAAAAAGACTAGAAAGAAATAAACCACAATAGTAAAACAAAGTTCTTAGAGCAGTAAAATAATACATGATTTTTCTTCTGTTTTATGTACTACGTTTTTCTAGAACAAGCATATAAAATTTTTTTAAACAAAAATTTTAGTAAAATGAATGTATAAACTTTCAAAGTCACTGCTTTGATCAGACAATAATTATTTGACAAGTAAAGGGTCTTCATGCCTTTTCCCACTCTAAACCATCATTTAGACCTAATTTATGACAAAGGCTAACTGCAAATTTGAAGTTACACTGTATTAGTTATCTATTACTGCCTAACAAATTACCCTAAAACTTAGCGGTTTAGCTCAGCATTTATTATCTCACAGTCTCTATAGATCAGGTATGTGGGAGGAGCATAGCTGGGTGGTGTTGGCCCAGGGTTACTCATGATGCTGTAGTCAAGATGTTGGCCAGGGCTGCAGTCATCTGAAGGCTTGACTGGGGCTGGAGGTCCACTTCAAGAAGGCACACTCACACGGCTGTTGGTTTAAGTCTCAGTTCCTTCCCACATGGACCATGTCCATCTTTAAGTCAGATCATTCTCAAAACATTATTTCAGTTATTTTATGTCTATTTCTAACTGATCCTCGATTTTCTTTATTTCTCTGCACCCTCTGTATCTGCCTACCGAGCCAGTATGTTACATAATTAATAATCTGTGAAGCACATATACATGAGAGAGCTTCCATTTAAAGGGGTCTTTGTCAATTGATAATATTATAAATAATTACCCCCTAATGTATCTGTATAGTAGATTAAGGTTTTTGCATGTCACATTCTTCAAGAAGCTCCAGGATGGTGGGAGCTCTGGGGGATCTGGGAGGTTTCTTTGTCTTGTTATGACTTGCATGAGAGTCTTTTTTTTTTTTTTTTTTTTTTTTAGAGTCATCTTGGGTGCTCCTGAAAGAGCCATCTTTTATGGTTTGGTTAGCTTCAGGTGTCTAAAAGTTAGGATTCAGGTCCTAGCTCTGGAACTAACTAGCATTACCAAGCTGTGTAACCCTAAGTGAGTTACTCTGCCTCTCTGGGCCCGTGGGCTCATCCATATAATCAGAGAGGATGGACTAGAATTACTAGTCCCTTCCAATTCTTCTGATCTGTGGTTCTTAATGGAACGACATGGAACCCACAGCAATGGTCTCATCCTAAACCATATTGAACCTTAGTCATTTCTGCTAGTCATATCCATTTGTAATCTTCATAAATGGAACAAACAGCTATGAGACACCTGCTCCATCTCTAACCACAATGTCCTTCCTTTCAGACCCGGGCTATTCAAGGCATTGAGAATGTATCTGAAGATCTCTCGGATAAAAACTATTCACTGTGTGATTTAAAAACAAAACAAAACAAAAAAACTTGCTTCATCCCCTACAGAGGTGCCAACTATTTCTGTTGATACTATGTATAATTTATTAATCTGGAGAATTTTAAAGAATTTATGTAATTTAAAGGTAACAGATATTATTGTACATAGTTGTATTTTGTAGTTTCTTCTGTAAATATGTATTTTTTCATAATGTTTAATATTAAGCTTTATATAATACTATTTTTCCACACTGAAGTGTTCATGGATTGTTCTACATAAACTAATTCAACCTGTATGACAGGACTACTGGGAAAATGTAGATGGAAGGGGTTGCAGAGGCAATCCCATGGGCCATGGTTTTGACCTGCTTTGATACTCACTGGTCAGGGTAAAGGCAGGGCCGGAGAAAGCATGCAATAGAGCTGGCTTGCCTACATTGCTCTTCTAGGAACCTAGGGATCCAAAGGTGATCCAAATGCTATTTCGACCAACGTAAGAGTCAAAAAAGGATTGGGGGAAAGGGGTTAGGCAGCCCCAAAGCTGAAATAGGTGGTTATCCCTAAACTAGTTCATCTCTCCCCTTTCTCCTGCCAGAGGTTCAAGCCCAAGTGGTCAGTTCAGGGACCATGTAACTTGCAGAGAAGTCCAGGCTTCAGGGTTGAGAATTCTGACAGAGAACAATCCAAACAGAAGTGATGAATTTCTTATATCAAGAAGAATGCCCCCTGTACCTGTGAGTGGAAACAAAATTGACATGCAACGTGCCATCCAGAGTGACTAGAGATTATGTCACTGCAGTCACAGTGTGGGGGCATGCCTACCCATACTGGACTGAGTGTGTGGCTTGATGCACACACACTCATCTTTGTCTTATTTCTAGTGGGCTGCATTCCTGGAAAAGTCAAAATTATGTCACTCATCTTGGGTTTTCCCATTAAAAGAAGATTGTTGTGGCAGATTATATTTCTGATCAAAGGACTTGGTATTAACATCTTTACAGAAATGTCCACAAACATCAGATATAATACATTTAAAAAAAAAAAAACTAAACAAAACTCAGTCGTGCTTAATATAGAAATTCCCAAAAGACTTTTTTAGGAAATCACTGAGGTCAAAATATCAGTAGTCACCTGAAGGTGCATTTGACATAAAAGCCACCGAGTTTGTCTTCAGTATTTGTGCCTATTTTGACTATAACAAATTTCAGTGGGTTAGAAAGTGGGCATTGCCCTCCTCAAGCTCCAGTTCTGAGGGTCTTCCTGGGGACAGTTTGAAAGTTAACTGTGTGAAATCTTCATGGCTACTTGAGAAAGGAGCCAGGATGTTCGCCTTTTTCTCACTTACAAATCTCTCCACGATAAACCTAAGAATTAGAGATGGAAGTCATTGACCTTACAGCTTCAACTGCAGAAAGAATACATTTCTTTTTAAAGTATGTATTTTTGCTACATACGATAAATAAAGTCCCATAAGTAATATAATGGATGTAAATGAAAATCATTAAATATATCCAAAATAGTTATCTGTGGTTATGTAAATTTCCACACACACCAGAAACATTTCCAGGGCTACTTGAAGTTTATAAAAACAGGGGAAAACTTTCTAAGAATAAATGTGAAGAGTAATAAAAGGATTCCAAGTTTTCACAGTCTCATTGTGCTCAATGCCCTTGTGTAATAGCAGTGGTAGGTTCTGCTTCTGTTTCAGGGAACTAGGTGGATCTTCTAGAAATGAAAAGGAACAATATATACGTAAGGGTGGCAGATGTACCACCAGGAAGAAAACAGAGGTCAGAGATTTATGAGATGTGGCGTCTAGTAGGAATAACTTTCCCTGCATTGAAAAGAAAAAGCAAGGGAAAAACAACAGATTTTTTAAACTAACATTGCTTGGCACAAAGCACATTACCACATGGAAAGAGAAATTTGTTTTTGGCCTTTCATTCATTCAGTAAAGTTTTACTAATTGCCTGTAACCGGCTAGGCACTGTCTTAGAAACAACATGTTTCTACTCAATAAAGAAAATGCATCACGATAATAAAGGGAAGATTGTTGTTACTATTGCCAATTAAGCTTGAAAGAGAGCCTCGGGGAGCCAGTGAAAGAAGCAAGCAGCCCAGGGTGGTGGCCGCCTTCTGCACAGCGCGCTGCCGGAGGCTGATGCTGCTTTCCTAGCAAACCACTGGATCTAGAAGAGAAAGCAATTCATTGCACCAACCAGGAATTAAAACTGTAAAAAACCTACACATCTGTAACAGTAAATAGTGTTCACGGACCCTGGCATATCTGGGGTGGCATCACGGTTATGGAAATGGACACGACAATGGAAACTGTGTATGTTCTTTCAGGCTAATCCAGGAAATGTTTATTCCTACCCTCTACCTGTCTAATTTTAAAATCTCCTTAGCAACAGCTATTTCACTATCTTCCCTCCCGCTGCCACCAAAGACTAAATACATTATCTAGTTGATCTGTTTATTAAATTTAGGAGGGGGAGAAAGTGTCCTTGACATTCAGCTCAATTGGATGTATTTTAATTTAATCCCATCACTTGTTATGTCTTGGTAAACACTCCCATTTCCTGTCGTGGTGGGCATCCTGTTTGCACCTGTGCACTCCACTTTAATCATCCAGCCTTCAAAGTGCTTTTGAGCCATCCAATCTTGGGAGAGTCCCATCTTGAATCTTAATCATTATTTATCCAAGTTTTTTATAATTAACTCCTTTAATCTCTACTCATTAAATCGATTTCGTATTATCATCCTGTTGCTTTCTGGATAGCAGCCAGGTTTTCAGCTCTTGAATCAGATTTTTCAAAGGCTCATCTCCCTGCCTGGGCCTGCACATATTTGTCCTAAGTAATTCACCATCCCTTAACACTTCTGAGTCCCTCTTTTTCACTACTTCCCTTCTCGTTTTTTCTGAACATGTTGGCTTTCCCAGTCGAATGTGATTTTATTTTCTGTTCATTTTATCTCCTTAAACCCCCTGGCATTTCATAGTCTTTTCAGGCTCTACATTATAGAAGAGATGACCAGGGTTTCACTTTTAAATACTAAAATGGTCATGGCACACAGACATGTTGGGGGCAGTTTTATTTGGAAGGGTCTTTAATTAATTTTGTTATTACCTCTTAGAGGAGAGCCCAAAGTGACATGGGAAAATAATATGAAACCACCAAGCAGATGTCCAGCAATACAAAAATAGACCTCACATGCTATACTTCACACTCTGATTCTCTTGCCTTAGTGGCTCAGGATCCAGCTTCTTATATTAAACACTCTCCTTACTTTTTTGCAAGAAAATTATTGGCCATATACTAAATTCCCAATTACTTAGCTCTCTGAGTCTTGGAGGTTGGATCCAGAAGTTATAAACTGGCCAGATCTGTGTGACAGCAAATGAGAGGACTTGAGCCCCAACCCTGGGAGGCTCTAGAGTTTTAGTTCAGCCACATGAACCACGCCAAACTTGACCTGGTATTGAAAAGCACTAGGAAATAGCTGCTTGTTTGAGGTGGTAGTTCAAGGACTTTCCAGGTTCCATGAGGACATGAAAGTAATTCACCAGCCAAGACAGATTGGCAAGAAGGAATGGCTGATCCTCCCGCAGGTGGCTGTGAGCAGCCCTCAACCCTACGTCATTCCTAAAGAGTCGGAGTGGAAAGGCCATTATCAGTCCAAATGACCTGTTAAGCTTCTGAATATTTTTAACCAGAGATTTCAAATCATATCAAGTATTCAAAAAAAGTTTCATATCAGAGGAAAATCTGTAAATCATGACTGCAGAAAGCAAGTGAAATGATACAACTAAAAGGGGAAATATCTGAAAAAGGGAATCTAACCAGATGTCATCAGGAAGAGAAAATGGCATCCTTTTTGTGTGTCCAGACTGTTCTTTGAAAATGTCATATTTCTATTAGGACTTATTATCCTTTGGGGGTGGGGCTCTCTTTGATTTCATCAGCTGGATGATTAAGCCGATTAAGCAATTGAATTAATTCATTTAGTTTTGTGAATTGGCCAGGTGTTTGACTAAACTGATGAAGCTTAGAATTCAAACACACTACCTTAGATTCTTGTAGTGGATGATGCCTTTGAAAGTGGCCATTTTAGGTAAAATACGGGGTAACATTTGATACAGCCATGGTAATAGCAAAAATCTGTTCTGTTCTAAAAATGTTTCTAGCAATGGAAATATTTCTGACTAAAAGAATACTCTTGACTTGTAGGGAGGCTCCCTAGGAATAAATGTATGCAACAAAAATAAGGCATTTTATTTTTTTTTAAAGTTTGTCTATATAGATACATTCATGAAATAAGGAAATTGTTAGTGAATGCTCTTAAAAATAGAGGCTTATGTAATGGAAATCAAGAAATCTATTAACAGATTTATCAAAGATTATTTTTATAGCTTATATGCCAATGTACATGATCTTACATAAGTTACCAAAATAAGTTGTTTAACACTGTGAATAATGTCAGACAAATGTAATGTGCCCCTTCTAGACTCATCACAAAAAATGTTAGTTATGGCTGTCTTCTGCCTTAAGTCATTTCTTTTAGGAAATACCATCTTCACAAGAGCAAGCTTTTGGTTATGTTCGAGATGTTGTATTTCAATAGCTGAGTGAGTAGATAAGCATCCCAACAAAAAGGAGCCTATGCAGTTGTGGCTTTAGGGGTTTGTAGTACAGTGGGTACCCTCTGCAAGCTGGTGGCGGGGGAGTGGGGGGGGGAGTCTACAGTGGCCTTTGTGAAAGTTCCCACTCTCAGCCACATTGACAACCGGGTGCACCAGTGTTCTCACCTGGAGAGCCCTTAATCTCTGGTCTTGCACGTGGGACTCATCAGGCTTGTACATTCTACAAAGACAAGGATCAAGTCTTTAATCTCATCTCTATTGCCACCTTGTAGAAATTATTTCACAACTCATATACGTTCAGCATATGCGCCTTGAGTAGAAACTGGTCCTGGCCCAATACTTTGGATGTTAGGTAGCCAGTGTCTAATTACACTATCGTCCACGGAGGAGCATCTGGCTATTCCTTGAGTTATGTGCAGCTTAAATAAACATGGTAAATAAATCCACAACTGAACATATTATGTTCTATAATAGAGCACTTTTATGTTTTTAATATCATGTATTCTTTCTCTGCAACTCTGGTTATTTAAAATGGCAGTAGATGATTTTATTTTTTCATACTATTGTACCTCCTCGCAATATTGTGTTTCTAACCAACTCTATTCGAACAAAAAACTTCATTAGTCTTCCTATTTAAATTATGTATTTGCTTAATATATTTTCACATTTGTAACTGTGGTCAAAAAAATCTATCTAGTATCTCACATACCTTCCCGCTAGTACAGGAATAAAATTGCTCTTTGTTGAAGCAAAGTGTCCTGTCTTCTCTTCACCTGGTTCTCATTTGTCAATTTCTGCCATCCTTCTGCTCAGGAGAAAGGTCAGATGTGACTGCTTTCTTAATGAGAAAAACCTTCTAGGCCATTATCATAAGAACATGGTTGTCTTAACCTTTACTCCTGCAAGTGCTGAGTTGGTTACCTAGGTTATCATGTACATCATAATAGACTCTCTAGTTGACTGTTGCCAACGAAATTCTTGTTTTCAGTTCTTCAGTTCATTAGTAACCCAGATGTGATCTATTACCACCAGTGTCGGTGTATTTTCAGAGGTGGTGCCCTAGCTGGATCACCACGAGCCCTTCCGAAGCACTTCACACATTAGCAGGCGCTGTGACATTTGGTAAAGGGCTGCTGTGCCAATTTCCAGAATTATTATTTTGCCCTTTGCCTTTTCATATTTCAGTTGAAAGATCAGTGTCCTTCACAACTCCAGTATTTCATTTTCTACGACTTGCTCACGGAAACCTCTATTTTTTAAAAATGGGCAAGAGTAGATTTTCATATAAAACCATTCACTCAAACTATGCTAAAACAGTTTCTGGATTCAAATAATCAAGTTAACAAGATGACTTATGAGGCTGGACTTCTTTTTTTCCAAAGTAGCTGTTTGTTTGATAGGATTTACTCTTAAAAGAATTTGAACTGGGGCGCCTGGGTGGCTCAATAAGTTAAGTGTCTGCCTTTGGCTCAGGTCATCATCCCAGGGTCCTGGGATCGAGCCCTGCATCGGGCTCCCTGCTCAGTGAGGAGTCTGCTTCTCCCTCTGCCCTGCCCCCACTCGTGCTCTTTCTCTCTCTCTCAAATAAATAAAATCTTAAAAAAAAAAAAATTTGAACTAGGGGCTGCTGGCAGTCAGTTAAGCTTGCAACTCTTGATTTCGGCTCAGGTCATGATCTCAGGGTTGTGAGATTGGGCCCCACATGGGGTTCTGGCTCAGAGTAGAGTCTGCTTGAGATTCTCTCTCTCCCTCTCCTTCTGCCCCTCCCCCCACATGCACGCATGCATGCGCACACACACTCACTCACTCTCAAATAAATAGAATCTTAAAAAAATTTTTTTGAACTAATCACTTAGCAATTTTGTTGTTATGTCTTCCACCATCATAAAATGTTAGAGATATAAGAGCCACCTTAGGGATGGACAATGAAAGAAACCAAGAGCCAAATTTAGAAGTGATACAGCAAAATAGGACCGTGCTAGAATAAAAGCTTGTCTTTCTCCTACTCTCAGGGGAGGACCCGACCCATCTACATGTAAATATATACAAAGAGGAAATCTGCTCAGGAGCCAGGGGATGTAACAGCCATCTCCAACACTGAAACAGACTCCTCAATGGAACTTTCAATATATTGTGTAATTATTCCTCTTTTTTTTACATCTCATATGTCTGAAGACATCCATCTGTTAGACCAATCTCAGACTATATTTTAGTGTTTTAGAGTCATGCCTTAGCAAAGCCATTACAGTCTTAAAGCTGAAATATTGAATAGAAAAAGAGAAAACATGATTTCCCCACATAATACTATTATAAAACATTATTAAAGCTAATTAAATCAAACCACCTAAAACCAGAAGAGGTTCTACAGCTAGATTTTGAAAGAATTTGCAAGGTTTTGATGTTGGCAATAAAAGCATTCACAATAGGAGGGTAAAAATTAACCAGTAAAATTCAAGTTTGAGTAATAGAGAAAACCATGCAGGGATGGTTCTGTATAAGAGGAAACATTCACCTATTTACCAAAGGAGGTAACCAATCCCAAAGGCCATGCTATCTCCCCAACCCAGTATCTCCAAAGGAAAATTGTACTATTAATTAGAAAATTTTTGATCTGAGTAAAGCTTGCCCCCTTTTTTCAGGGATTTACTACAATAATGCAAGAACCTTTGTGAAAATTATCTTAAATTAAATTATTTTTCTCTTTTCTCTGAGTTCTTGGCCCCAGGAAGAAATTTGGCATCCATTTTAGTCTTTAAGGAAGAACTAGCAATGAAATATGTTTCCTGTCTCTGCTACCCAGCTGCAAGCCATTGGTGGCCAAGAAGGTTCTGTGTCTTAGGGCTTGCCAAAGAGCTAAGGTAAAAAACAACAGTAACAAAAACCAAAAACAAAAAGCTGACAGTATGACTATAAAAACAAAGAGCATTCACTCTGGAAAACAGTATGGAGGTTCCTCAAGAAGTTGAAAATAGAGCAACCCTAAGATCCAGCAATTGCACTACTGGGTATTTACCCCAAAGATACCAATGTAGGGATCCGAAGGGGCATCTGCACCCAGATGTTTATAGCAGCAATGTCCACAATAGCCAACTGTGGAAAGAGCCCAGATGGCCAAAATTCTACCTAACTAAATACTAATACAAAAGCTAGTTTAGAGGGAGTTGTGGGGGTGAGTGAAATGGGAGGAGGAGAATCCATAGGTCTGAACTTCTAGTCATAAAATAAAGAAATCATGGGGATGTGATGTACAGCATGACTATAGTTAGTAATACTGTATTGTATATTATGTAACTTTATATGGTGACGGGGCAAACTACACATATTTTGGTGATCACTCTGCGACCTTTACACACATCAGATCATTTTGTTGTACACCAGAAACTAATATAATGTTATATGTCAATTATACCTCAGTCAAGAAAAAAGGAGATATCCACCTCTTAATTTTACCTTTGAACTGGAGTTGTATGAAATTAAACTAAGTGATTTGAGATTTTGAAGTTTTAGGAGAAAATTTATTTTAAATAAATTTATGTGATATCAAAAAAAAAAGAGCCCAGATGTCCATCAACAGATGAATGGATAAAGATGTGGTGTGTATACACACACACATACACAAACACAAACAATGGAATACTACTCAGCCATCAAAAAAATGAAGTCTTGCCTTTTGCAATGACATGGCTGGAACTAGAGGGTATTATGCTAAACAAAATAAGTCAGTCAGAGAAAGACAATCATCATATGACTTCACTCATGTGTGGAATTTAAGAAACAAAACAGAGGAGCATGGGGAAAGGAAAACTGAAGGCAAAATCAGAAAGGGAGACTCTTAACCATAGGAAACAAACTGAGGGTTGCTGGAGGGGAGGTGGGTGGGGGATGGGGTAACTGGGTGACAGACATTAAGGAGGTCACATGATGTAATGTGTGTTATATGCAACTGATGAATCACTGACTTCTACTTCTGAAACTAATAATGCACTATATGTTAATTAATTGAATTTAAATTTAAAAAAATAAAAAACAGAAGGAAAAGTAGAAAATTTCAGAAGCCAGGGAACCTTCCCAAGTCTAACCTCAACAAAAAATACCATTTGTAAGACATATAAATTAAATTTTTAAGCCATATTTTATTCCTAAAGAATTTTCCAATGACCCCTGGCCCAGTCTTCCGCCAAGCAGATGCTCCTTCCCCACTTAAGTCAGATGTTTAGGGAAGAAAACAACTGTCTTCCGGCAAAGAATAACACATTAGCAATAAATAAAGGCAAACAGGACAGAGGAGAAATAAAATGAATGATCTGCTTTGGTGGAAGACTGTGGGCAGAAGGCAACAAGGGAATAAAATGAGAGGTGAGAGAAGCTGAAGGGGCTATTGAGAGCCTCAGATCCCTTGCAGTAGCAGAGGATTTCCTAATTTAACCTAAGAGAAAGACATTCCAAGTCCTATTTAAAGTGATACAAAAGGAGACATGTTTAATCTCTAGGATGGTCACTCAAAGTTGTGCCAGTAAGGTTATTATCTTATTGAATTCCTTCACCTGCCATATACTGTAGATTAGTCAATGTTCCCACTTTATAAAGAAGTAGAGGCACAGAGAGGACCAAAATTAAGCAGCACAGGAACAATCACTAATGCAGATCATGTAGTAATGCTATGCTGAACGCTATATACATATATATTTTTTTTTCAGTTCCTCACACACCCTAGCTACTAGACTTATATTGAAAACAAGGAATCTGAAGTTCAAAGAGATAAAGTAATTTGCCCAAGTCCACACAGGGCCAAAGTTCAGTTTCCAGTTTGAAACCTTCTGACTTCAAAATGTGACCTCTCAACCTCTATGCCAACATATGTCAAAGTTTGGTACCCAGACCAGCAGCAATGGCATCACTTGAGACCTTGTTAGAAATGCAAATTCTCAGACCACACCCCCCAAGTCTCACTGAATCTGAAACTCTGGGGGTGGGGCCACGTAACGTGTGCTTGAACAAGCCCCCGGTCTCCGCGGATGCATGCTATTCTGCACGAAGTTTGGGCAGCCTCTCCGTTTTGCAGTTTCTCATCAGTCAAAACTACCTCATTGAGAATAAACCCTATCAAACCCTGCGTGACAAAGAGGAAGAGTAATGTGCAGTATTCTTTTTTTAAAGATTTTATTTATTTGACAGAGAGAGACGCAGTGAGAGAGGGAACACAAGCAGGGGGAATGGGAGAGGGAGAAGCAGGCTTCCCACAGAGCAGGGAGCCCGATGTGGGGCTCGATCCCGGGACCCTGGGATCATGACCTGAGCTGAAGGCAGACGTTTAACGACTGAGCCACCCAGGCACCCCAATGTGCAGTATTTTTGACCCTTAACACATAATAAGCACTTAACCAATATTAACAACTCTGACCGTTATGTACCTAGTAGCATTCTGAACTGCCTTACCTGCATTATCTCAATTAATCCTCTCAAAACTAAATAAGGGAAGGGCTACGGTTTTCCCATTCTACACATGAAGAACCTGAGGCACAGAGACAGTATCTTGCCCTAGGTCACAGGGCTAGCAAATGTCACAGAGCTAGCCAATGCCTTATTTTGAATATGGACAGAGTAAATTCTGGAGCCTGGACTTTCCACTATTTTCTCCTGTATCAGGGGTTGGAGAGAAGGTTGATTAAGCTCCAAAGCTTATATTGAATTCCATTTGCGGCCTCCAATTTTCAATTCCGTTTTGCAGACTCACATATGTGCTATATGAGGAATCACTTTCCTCCACCCTTACCCTATTGACTCTTGTTAAAAGGCCCGTTAGTCCATTAGCCTTGATACTGATGTCTCTCCCAGCATTTTAGACTAAATGTGATAGCAGTTACCTATTCGAAATGCAAACCCTTCTGTTCCCTCCGGGGCCTCAGAACACGCTGCTCAACAATTCTCCAGGGGACAGGAAATTCTTAGTGCAAAGGGACAATGACTGTCCCACAGAGAACCGGTGTGTCAACTCAGAATGAGAGCCATATAGAAAGAGAAGTAACCACAAAGAGGAATCCACACATAAGGCAGAAGAAACGGGCTCCAAAAAGCAGCTATCAATTCACTGGACTCAAGAGGCTCTAAAGGTCAGGCCAGAATGACTGCTGAGCCGTCTGGGGAAAGGAGAGAAACAGGAACACTGTTCAGAGCCAGCGAGACAAAGCAGACAAGCATTCCCTAGGCCCTGAAGTGTGAGACAGAATGAAGGACAGGGAGGCCACCTCCAAAGTGCCACTGCCACCATGTCCCCCAAACCCAGGCAGGAGCCAGAAAGGTGTGATAATAGGCCCAGTCATCACATCCACTGGGTAAGGACAGCACAGATACACTAGTCAAGGGTCCAGCAGGAAATAGGGTGATGAGCAGAGCTCCACAAAGGGACCATTGACCAAGAAGCAGGCAGTCTTCCTGGCTCCCCTGGGATTTCCCTGGACCAGTCTCCCCCAGCAGCTTCCCAGGGCCTTGGCACCCAAGACTGTGCGCACCTTGCTGGGCAATTCAACACGGGGATCGGAGGAAGAGCAATAGAATCAAAACTATGTGACTTTATCAAGGCTGAAGGAGCACTTGTCTTTTCTATCCACACTCCTGAACAGGAAGTCATCAGTCCCTTGAAGTGTTCCTATTCCTACTAACCTAGAGAGCCAGCCCTTCTCTACATCACTGTCCTGCTGGAGTTCAGGTCTCATCCGAGCCAAGCCCAGAAGTTCTCTGTATGGTCACTGTACTTCCATCCGGCATGCCTGTCCCCCCTCCACACTGCCTCCGGAGTGGCTTACCCGAAACCCAGGACCACAGTCCGTCTGCAATTGACCGGTGACTCCCCACTGCCCACAGCATGCAGTCTGGGCTCCTTGGTTCAGGCTCTAGAAGGCCTTCCATGACAGCCTGTACTTTTCCTCCCCAGCTTTATCAGCAGCCACCCCTCTCCTTGCCTTTTTGCTTTGCAGTCTCAGACTCCTTGTGGTTTCTAGAGTGCTTACTGCTGTTTTGTGCATTTTTACTCTCATAGAGTCCACTTTGCCCTGCTAAAATAGTTCTCACCAATTCTCTGGTGCCCGGGGCACATCACAGAGGGGCAAGAGGGTCATGAGCCCAAGCACTGTCACAAAAGGTCTCAGACATTGCCCTTTGATTCATCTACAAATAAAGTTAAACGTGGACTAATAATAGAGATACAGACAGGAATGAGATGTGAAGACACGCTTCATGTAACTTTAAATTCAGGCCCATTATTGGATCAGTCCCCCTATAATGCATTACAAAGAAATTTTTTAAATAAATCTTTTCATTATTTTGTGAATTAAACAACTTTCATAAGCCTCCTTAGACTTTTTTTTAATTTAAAGCTCATTTTTTACTATACCAGAAGCCTTCAAAAATGGTCATGACCCTTCCTTGACCTCTCTTTATTCTCTAACTTGTTTCCCTAAACTTCCTTCTTTCCTACATCACTTCTGTATCTACAGAGACATCTCTTACTGCCCATTGTACATTAAATGGAAATTATTTGCTCTGTTTTCCCTATTAGACTGAGCTGCTTGAGATCAGATTCTCCTAGGTACCAAACAAACAAAATTGAGACAAATTCCAGATATTAGGATAATAATAACACAGTAATACATAATATTAACGTACACATTTCAACAAAGTACCCTGCATCATTCACTGGATTCTAACACATTTTAATGGACTCAAATCCTCCCAGAAATCCTATGAGATGAGAAACTGAGACCCAAGAGTCACAGTCAAGAAATGGGAGAGTCAGGATTCAAACCCAGACAATCCAGCTTCAGAGCAAGTGCACTCAACCACTCCACCAGTGGTTCTCAAACTTCCATGTGCATCAGAATGACCTGGAGGGCTTATTACTGAACACAGATTGCTGGGCCCCCCATCCATCAAGTTTTTAAATCAGTAGATTTATACTGTGCTGTGGTGCTATGAAAAATAATGAACCAAAACATTTAAGTTATTTCATTTAAAGTCTTCAATGATGATTTACTCTGATTAAATAGATAAACTGTATTTCAGAAAACAAGTTTGCACCTTTTAAAAAGGAATCAGCTTTATAGAGGATTGTGTAAAGACTAAGTTCTCACATGTAGTTGGTCATTTCTCCGAAAGAGCACAGAATTTGGAGACTGATAGGTCTGGGTTCAAAAACCCCCTATGACAAGCTTTGTATTTGCACCTACTTTACTATGAAGAAATGGGTAGAGGAAAATAAATAACCTGTTCAAGTTGCTAAGCCAACATGCACCCCCCTCCAGAACAGCTCCCCTAAGAATAGGCTGAGCTCAGGGCAAAATACTCCCTGATCGACTATCTGATCACACCAGCTCAGCCCACTGTTCCACACCCAGTTCTTTCTACCTTGTTTATTCCTCCCTGTAAAAGTCAAACCCTTCTCTGCCTGACCTCTGAGATGCTTGCAGACCTCACGGATGGAGCATTCTCCCCTTCGATGGTCCCCTTACCCCATTACAATCGTTCCTCCCCCACCCGCCTCCACACCTGCTTGCAATAATTCTTTCAAATAACATCTTTCCTAACTTAAATCTGGATTTATTTTGTATCTGACACCAGTTTGGATTTGCCTAGAAGTACGAGTGATTTCTCACCTACCTGGAATCCTACGTACCTGCTGAGGTAAAATCTCCGAACAGCATCTTCAAACAGTAACTGCTCCCCCCGAATTAAAATTAACAGGAGCTTCGAAGTGCTTACTTCTACCACTTCTGACTTACTGGGATGTGACTGCATCAGGATCTGTAATGAAAATCTGGGGTAAATTTTCCCAAGAATGTTCTAGATCCCCACAGAACGAGCTCCTCTGGGGGTGCACAGTAGACACGCTGGTTTAAGGAACTGAAATCTCATAAATCTCTGAAAAGTGATAAGTGTTCTGGAGATGATTATGCAAGAAGCCTATCCTCTCTGGGTTAAGAGGGCATTTTCTTTTTTTTTATTTTTATTAACATAATGTATTATTTGTTTCAGGGGTTCAGGTCTGTGATTCATCAGTCTTACACAATTCACAGTGCTCACCATAGCACATACCCTCCCCAATGTCCATCACCCAGCCACCCCATCCCCCCCACCCCCCTCCACTCCAGCAACCCTCCGTTTGTTTCCTGAGATTAAGAGTCTCTTATGGTTTGTCTCCCTCTCTGGTTTCATCTTGTTTCATTTTTCCCTCCCTTCCCCTATGATCCTGTCTTGTTTCTCAAATTCCTCATATAAGTGAGATCATATGATACTTGTCTTTCTCTGACTGACTTATTTCGCTTACCATAATACCCTCTAGTTCCATCCATGTCATTGCAAATGTCAAGATTTCATTTTTTGATGGCTGCAAAATATTCCATTGTATATATATACCACATCTTCTTTATTCAGTCATCTGTTGATGGACATCTTGGCTCTTTCCATAGTTTGGCTATTGTGAACATTGCTGCTATTAACACTGGGGTGCAGTACCCCTTCGATCACTACATTTGTATCACTACAAATGTATATGTATACAAATGTATACATTTGTACATGGAATCGACTCCATTTGTATCTTTGGGGTAAATACCCAGTAGTGCAATTGCTGGGTTGTAGGGTAGCTCTATTTTCAACTTTTTGAGGAAACTCCAACCTGTTTTCCAGAGTGGTTACACCAGCCTGCATTCCCACCAACAGTGTAAGAGGGGTTCCCCTTTCTCCACATCCTCGCCAACATCTGTCATTTCCTGACTTGTTAATTTTAGCCATTCTGACTGGTGTGAGGTGGTATCTCATTGAGGTTTTGATTTGGATTTCCCTGATGCTGAGTGATGTTGAGCACTTTTTCATGTGTCTGTTGGCCATCTGGACGTCTTCTTTTTTTTTAACTTTTTTTTAAAGATTTTATTTGTTTATTTGGCAGAGAGACAGAGAGAGCACAAGTAGGCAGAGCGGCAGGCGGAGGAAGAGGGAGAAGTAGGCTCTCTGCTAAGCAGGGAGCCCAATGCGGGGCTTGATCCCAGGACCCCGGGATCATGACCTGAGCCGAAGGCAGACGCTTAACGACTGAGCCACCCAGGCACCCCCATTTGGATGTCTTCTTTGCAGAAATGTCTGTTCATGTCTTCTGCCCATTTCTTGATTGGATTATTTGTTCTTTGGGTGTTGAGTTTGATAAGTTCTTTACAGATTTTGGATACTAGCCCTTTATCTGATGTGTATTTGCAAGCATCCTCTCCCATTCTGTCAGTTGTCTTTTGGTTTTGTTGACTGCTTCCTTTGCTGTGCAAAAGCTTTTTATCTTAATGAAGTCCCAATAGTTCATTTTTCGCCCTTGTTTCCCTTGCCTTTGGCGATGTTTCTAGGAAGAAGTTGCTGCAGCTGAGGTTGAAGAGGTTGCTGCCTGTGTTCTCTAGGATTTTGATGGATTCCTGTCTTACATTTAGGTCTTTCATCCATTTTGAGTCTATTTTTGTGTGTGGTGTAAGGAAATAGTCCAGTTTCATTCTTCTGCATGTGGCTGTCCAATTTTTCCAAAAACCATTTGTTGAAGAGACTTTTTTCCATCGGACATTCTTTCCTGCTTTGTCGAAGATTAGTTGTCCATAGAGTTGAGGGTCCATTTCTGGGCTCTCTATTCTGTTCCATTGATCTATGTGTCTGTTTTTGTGCCAGTACCATACTGTCTTGATGATGACATCTTTGTATTAGAGCTTGAAGTCCAGAATTGTGATGCTGCCAGCTTTGCTTTTCTTTTTCAACATTCCTCTGGCTATTCGGGGTCTTTTCTGGTTCCCTACAAATTTTAGGATTATTTGTTCCATTTCTTTGAAAAAAGTGGATGGTATTTTGATAGGGATTGCATTAAATGTGTAGCTTGCTCTAGGTAGCATAAACATTTTCACAATATTTCTTCTTCCAATCCATGAGCATGGAACGTTTTTCCATTTCTTTGTGTCTTCCTCAATTTCTTTCATGAGTATTCTATAGTTTTCTGAGTACAGATTCTTTGCCTCTTTGGTTAGATTTATTCCTAAGTATCTTATGGTTTTGGGTGCAGTTGTAAATGGGATCGACTCCTTAATTTCTCTTTCTTCTGTCTTGTTGTTGATGTATAGGAATGCCACTGATTTCTGTGCATTGATTTTATATCCTGCCACTTTACTGAATTCCTGTATGAGTTCTAGCAGTTTTGGGATGGAGTCTTTTGGGTTTTCCACATAAATTATCATATCATCTGCAAAAATAAGAGGGCATTTTCAAGCTTATGTTTTCTTAGCAGCTTTGGGATGCTCAAATCTGCCCTACAATGTCCTTGTTCTCACTAAGTGGTTGACAAATATTGGGAAACTCAGCACCCCATTTCATATTCAGGCATTTCTGGTAGAAAGCACTTCCTTTTCCTGAGGCAAATATGCTCTGCCTACACCTTCCATCCATTAATTCATTCATAATAGCCCCCATTCTTTGGTTTGTGTTATGTGTTGAATTGTGTGCACCCCCCCAAAATTCATATGTTGAAATCCTAGCCACCAGCACCTCAGAATGTGATCTTATTTGGGAACTGGGTTGTTGTAGATGTAATTAGTTAAGATGAGGTCATACAGGAGTACCATGGAGTACCATGGCCCCTAACCCAATATGACAACTGTCCTTATAAAAATGGGTATTTTGGACAGAGCATTCAGGGGAGAATGTCATATGAACATAAAGGCAGAGATCAGTGTGATGCCTCTACAAGCCAAGGAACCTCAAAGATTCCTAGCAAACCACCAAAAGCTAGGAGAGAGGCAGGAATAGACTCTTCCTCGCAGCCCTTAAAAGGAACCAACCTTGACAATAGCTTGATCTCAGACTTCTGGCCTCCAAGACTGTGCAACAATAAACTGTGTTGTGTAAGCCACCCAGTCTGTGGTACTTTGTTATGGCAGCCTAGCAAACTAATATAGATTGTTATTGAAGACAATAATAATGATGATAGATGCTAATATTTATTATGTCCTTACTCTGTCCAAGAACTTTTCCTCAGTGCAATGCTATGAGGCAGGTACTTTTTTTAATCCTCATATGGTAGACAGAATAACAAGTCCCGAAAGATGTCCACATCCTCACCCCTGGAGCCTGTGAATATAAATATGATAGGTTGCATGGCAAAGGGGAATCAAGTTTGCAGATGGAATTAAGGCTACTAATCAGCTGACTCTGCGATGGAGAAATTATCCTGGATTCTTTGAGTGGGCCCAATGTGATCATAAGAGTTCTTATAAATTGATTAAGGAAAAGAAAACCAGAGAGATAACAATGTGAGAAGGACTTGGCCCAGCATTTCTGCTTTTGAAAATGGAAGAAAAGGGCCAGAATCTGGAATGCACGTGGCCTGTAGAGTGTAGAAAAAGAGGAAATGGATTCTTTCCTAAAGCCTCCAGAAAGAAAGCAGCGCTGTTGATATCTTGATTTTAGCCCAGTGAGACTTTTAAAGTCTGACCTCCGATGGTAAGACAATAAATTTAGATTGGTTTAAACCAGTATATTCACAATAGTTTGTTATAAGAACAATGACTATACCCCCATTCCACAAATAAGGGATCCATGGTCTATAGAGTCTATATAATGTGTCCAAGGCCATACAAGTACATGATGAAGCCAAAATTGGAACTCAAGCCTCTATAATGCAGAGCCTCTATTTCTACTTACCATGATCATTTTTTTAAAAGATTTTATTTATTTATCTGACAGAGAGAGGGAGAGAGCACAAGCAGGAGAAGCGGTAGGCAGAGGGGAGAAGAAGCAGGCTCCCAGCTGAGCAGGGTCCCGGATGAAGCATTTGATCCCAGGACCCTGGGATCATGACCTGAGCCGAAGGCAGACACTTAACCAACTGAGCCATCCAGGCGTCTCTACCATGATAATTTCTGAAACAAGTTCTAGTCCCTCTAGACAGCTTTTCACATATTTGTAAGTAGATATCATATCCTCCTTTAGTTTTCCCTAGAAAAAGCCTAGTTTCATTAGCCAATCTTCAGATGACAATTTCAAGTCCCCTAACCATCCTGGAAAACATGGCAGCCAAGTTGAACACACTGCTAGTAATGCTCCAACACCACCTTTGTGTGTTTCAATCCACCTTTGCCAAAATGGGATTTATAATGCATAAAATTTAAGCAATACTTTTTGAGTTTTTAAAAAAATGAAGTGATAGTTTTCTTATATTGACAAATTGGCTGTGAACTTAATGTTCCTACAAAATGAGTCATTTGAATTGGAACATTAATTTCTTTGAGCAGCTGGGTCCACATTAGTCTGAGAAAAGTGCCATTGCTCTGTCCCTGCACAGATCATCTCCATAAAGTGCCTACACCTGGCTGTAGCGGTAAGAGCTCAGGCTTCCTTCTTGCCTTCCTACACCAGCTCTCAGAGCTTGAAGGGAATCATGCGCTCTGGAAGCGTGTGCAGTGTGAGAGACCTGGCCAGCCTTGTCCCACCTGGAGAGATCAACTGTGGCCTGAAACAGATTGAATGAGACCACATGCTTTGTATTGGAGAAAATGTCTTCATAAGAAATCATGGCTGGGAGATTATATCTTCAAGTGTGAAATAGCCACGTGACCTGTAAGAACTGCAAATATATCATAATTGGGGAAGCAGAGATAGAAGAATACACTCAGCTCTCCCGGTGTTTTGGTATTGGCCTATGAAAGCCAAATGTTAACTTTTCCCAACCAGTTGTTAAAACATAGCCATTACTATAAAGTAAATTATATAAACTTACAACTTCAACTGATATTTTTAAAAAGGTATTAAATACTCAAAACTCATCACTTCCTAATTATTTCACCACATTGGACTATTATCTCTGCTCTTGAGATTATCTTTGTCTACTCTACCTGTATGACTGGAATGGCGCGCTATTGTGCACTTCTTCCCCACGCCGAGTTCAGCTATGTCTCTTTGATAGCTTGCCATGAGCCAAGTGGGTAGAATTACACCACAGAAATCGGCAAGTGCTATGAATGAGAGCATCCCTCTCACCCCTGGCTGGGTGTCAAACATTTACCAGCGCACCACTTCCCATTAGGAAACTTTCCTTCTTACCTCGCATCCCCAAAACACACAAACACTCCACCCTGCTCCCTGCGTCCAGAACTTAAGTCATCAGCCTCATCATTTCATCCAAAAATTATAAACATCTCTGTAGGGTTTTTTGTTTTTTTTTTTTTTTGCTTTTAAACATTTTTTTTTACTGGCTTGGAAGATTTTATTCACACATTTATACTTCATCTGTCTCTTCTTTAAATTTCAGAGTAGATTTGAATTTTAGAATAACACAGAGTTGGCATTTAGGATATGCTGTCTCAGAAAGAAGAATTTTAAGAACTAACGCAGATACTGCAGTGTTTTGGGTGTCTTTTGGTCTCTTATAATGTACGGGACATTATGGAAAAAGTCCCTGAGCAGCCCCCTTCCTAAGTGACCTTTTATGTTCATGGTCCTGAAGCTCTGTCATTAAAGATATTCCAAGGTTTGCTCTAGATTCCTAATTTCATTAACCTTACAACTTAATCAAGATTCCCCTCTTTAGCCACAAACCCATCTAACATACTTTTGAGAAGTTGTTGGATTTGTCCATTTATTTGGGGAAAGTGTCAGAGAAGGAAATGTGCTCAATTATCAGGGGCAAGGTATTTTTCACTTTTCATTGTTAAAATCAAATGTCATTGAACAGAGGCCCTCCACTCAGTCATCCCTAAGAGTCACCTTAAGGGGTAAGAAGGGCAAACGTAAAAAATTGAATTCCTCTCTCACCTTGCTGCTGGCACAGAAGTGCAACAGAGACAAAATGATGGAAGGAAGGAGGAGAAGCATGTGGTCCCCGCCAATCACGCAAGATGAGAAATCTCTGAGGACCCGTGAATCGGAACTCTGAATTCAGAGACAATTAACCTGGAGTTTGCAGTCTGCTTGGGGGTCCAAGTAAGGAAGGACTAGGGAATTAGGGGATTATAATGTAGCTAACATCCACTGAACATCCATTTTGTGCCGGGAACCCTATTAGGGATTGAGCATTTTTGCATATATTATCTTTCCGTACATGGAAATGGCCAGAAAGAGTAAATACTCCTCAGAGTGTCTTTACACACTTATAGGAAAGATTAAACAATCTGGCTAATAATGGCAAATAAGCTTTAAGGAAACCACATACTGCTTCATGGCTCCAATAAGATGAATTTTTTGGAGATCCCAGAAAAAAAGCTGTTGAGCAAACAAAGTTGAGTTTATTAAACTTACACCAGCAAGGAAGATGAACTTGACAAAGCCTTGGGAGTTACTCCAAAAGAGAAAGTAAGGAAAGAGTATTTATAGGATTTTGCAGTGTGAACCCAAGTGGTTTAAGGCAGTTCTTTTAAGGCACAGAACTTATTGGGGCTGAGGCAAGTCCCTAAGGTAATAGTTGAGGATTTGTGAGGCAATGAGGTGAGCGTCATGAGATAAGTCTTGGTTATTGTCCTTGATAAGTGAGCTTTTTTTTTTTTTTATTTTGGAGGGAATCCCTCATATTTTATAATAGATTCTCTGAATTCCACAGATTTGGCCATCTAGGGCATTGTGGAAACAGATTCTTGGAAGGAGTTACCTTTCTGTCCTAATGACCAGGTAGGGCATTTCCTTTAACCTTCATGTAATCCCTTTTTTAATGGCATTCCACCTCCTTCAGAAATATTAGAACACTTAAGAGTTTATTAATCATTAGACCATTTTCCTTTGCTTTTTTTCATGCAGAGATCTAGATCTTCAGTTACTTCCAAAACATTCCCCACATCTTGCCATGGGTATTAACCCCCTTATATCTAGTTAGTTGACAAGTCCTGGTGAATACAATGCGTATTGCCTTCTAGCTCTTACTTTGGCTCCAGTAAAGGGTCATTATTCTAGGAGTGAATTTGTAACAGAACTAACATGAGTTCACTTCTTGGTGAGTCACAGATACAAACCACATCAGGTGGAGTTGTCACACAAATAAACTTGATTTGTAGCAAAGAAGGAGATCACCAGGAATACCTTCCAAAGCTGTGACTCCCCAAGCAAGAGGGAATAGGTTCCTTTTATCCAGAGTTAGGATGAATATTTAGATAGGGAAGTTTGTCACTGTATGGAAAGCCAGACATAAGGTCACATATGCGCCTTAAGGAAACATGTCTGTACATACATTGTATGCTATGTAAATGAGGTTTGTGTTCCTCCTTGGCAGAGATTTTAGTATTCTAATGAGGTAAAGCTAACTTGGTCACTCCATGGTCCATCTGTGCAGGTGTGAGTCAAGTGTTGAGTTCAAATTAGTTTGGGTGGTCTGGGCGGTTGGAGTTATTGCTTGAAGGGTAGTTTATGTTTCCATCACAGAACATTATGCCCATTGGGTCTTTTGTCAGAGTTAAGAGATAAACTGGAAAGAAGAGCTTAAGAAAAAATATGGGACAAAGGCCAGTGACTACAAGCAGGTAGGTAGTAAAGGTTAGGTCTTGGGGTCAGGATGGTGACAAATAGAGGTTTGTTTTTGTTGTTATTGTTTTGACATATCCAGCCTGTTAATTCCTTGTTTTTGTCTTTGTATGACCTGTTAACAAACAAGGTTAACTCTAGATTTTCTAGAGGAGTTTCTAATATATTTATTCAGGGCATGGACTGTTCCTAGACAAAGGTTAGGCAGTCATAAGTTACCCTTTGGGAAAAAAAAAAGAAAAAAAGGAAAGTAGCAGGACTTAAAGTACTATTACCAGGGAAGGAAATGTGTGAAGGAGAAAATAAGAGAATTTCATGAAGTAAGGCTACCTGCTAAGAAATACAGTGTCTTTTTAGAAAGCAACAAAGATTGTGTGATGTCTCTCCCAATCAGACGATGCCCCCAAATGTGGGGCAATGATCGGGTGGAAGCCAGTGGCAGGGGAGGTGAAAGGATCCACCGGAGGCAGAACAGAGGACATAGAAGTGTATCAAATACATCGCAAGGGAGCTGTGGGCAGGACAGCAGAGGAGAGACTATCTGCCACAAGGCAGTGGGTGGGGACCTTTTTAAAGGGGAGAAGGTGAGGAGATATGGCGACATATGGAATTCTCCCTTTTTTGATAACTGTGCAAGGTTGTAAGTAGCCCATTGGTCAGTGAGGGCCTCTGGATATTTTGAGGTGGGTCAACTGAGGGCCCTGTCTGTACTCAGCCAGGGGGGTGCTGTGGGCCTTTTCTACATTCCACTGCTCAAGTCTGTGTGCCTAAAAGCAGCCTCTACAAATTGTACATTATGAGAGTCCACAAGTCTGAGGAAGACCCTAGTTAGCAATAGTCTTCACTAATTTAGCTGCAGGTACTATTACCCTAAGACTAGGAAGGTGGCCTTTTGCCACTGGGTGAAGAGAAAGGCTGTAGCGAGCTTTTCTCTGATAAATACTGAAAGAGGACTCCAACTCCTTCCATTTTGACCTCAGTCTGTACTTTCTAATTGACTAAGTGCTTTCCAGATTATCTCTTAACTCAGGCAAAAGATGGGGTGGGCAAAATATCCCATGAAGGGAACTGAAACTACCCCTTCAAGCAGTAGGGACCACCCTAGCGCCAGCCAGACCCTGCGTGATAGACTCCAAGACAATGATCGACCTGCCCTTTCTTGACCACTGACCTCTGCCCCACACTTTCCTTACGTAACCTGGAAGTATTTTCAGCACCCTGGAGACAGTCTTCGGGAGGCTAGTCCGCTGTCTTCCTGGGGCTGGTCTCACTGAAATAAACTCTTTCTTATTTCACCACCGCTTGTCTCTCTGCCTCCAGATTGTGTTAGCGGCAAGGTGCAGAACTGGTCTCTTTGGGACCCCCAGGGCCACGTGCTCCTGCACCCTTGGACCCCAGTTACAGTACCATGCAATTGAGTCAAAACAACAAAGTCTTGTCCAGATGGTTTATTTATGAATACATAGAAAGGTTTAAGATACTTAAGTTGACCCAGGGTAAGAAGACATTAAAATTACAAAATGTCAGTTCAAGTTTATGTTCCCAAGGAAACATTTTGATTACTGATAGCTTGGTTAAATCAACAAAGAGTCATGGTAATTTTAAAAATAGTTAGAAACTAACTGTGTGCAATAGTTATAAGATCCAAGCAGTCTGACTTGAATGAAGTCTGAATGACTGGCCCAGGGAAGTTTGGAATGACTTTTGGCCTGTCCAAAGTGAGAGATTGACCCCCTTGGGATTAATCTTGTCCTAGGTGATATAATTTGTTTTGACAAAATTATAACATTCCTTCTAACATAAAGTCTTTTCCGAGTTAAAACTGTTAAGAAGATAAGACAAGAATTGTAGGGAAACTTAAGGCCCGTAATGTCCTAGTCAGTAAGAGGGGGGCGCCTGGCTGGCTCCGTTGGTGGAACATGTGACTCTTGATCTCAGGGATGTAAGTTCAAGCCCTGCATTGGGTGTAGAGAGTACTTAAAAATAAAATCTTGAAAGAAAGATAGGAGAAAGAAAGAAAGAAAGAAAAAAAGAAAGAAAGAAAAAGGAAGGAAGGAAGGAAGGAAGGAAGGAAGGAAGGAAGAAAGAAAGAAAGAAAGAAAGAAAGAAAGAAAGAAAGAAAGAAAGAAAAAGAAAAAGAAAACAAGCATAGCACAGATGTAGGAGTCTAGAACATGTAACCCCCAATAAAATAGTATTTGGGTTACTATCACAGGAAGTAAGGAATGGCTATTTTATTTATGACCCTGAAGTCCTGAGCAAATCTAATCTTCTTCACCCACTGAGTTTCTTGACAAGGAGGACAGGTACAAGTTGTACAAGGACCAGTATAAGTTATGATGAGTCTTTTTAGTAGGTTTCAACTCCTTTGCTTACTGTTTTTAGAAGTTTTTATGCAAGCTTGGATACTGTTTGAATGTGTCAACATGACTCTTGATGGATTCAGCCCTCAAAATTCTACCAGTTTGGGTATAATTTTTAGTCCATAGGAGTCTGGAACTTCATGAAGACCTTCAATTTGGGTTTGATTTAGACACAGGGATGCCAGTAAATTAGTTTCCAAATTAGCTTTCCCTTGAGTCTGAATAGAGGAGTGCTTGGGAATCTCAAGGAAGAGATCTTCAGAGGAACACTTAATCCTGCAGACCTTTTTGCATAATAGATTCTTCCAAGTAAATTAGCAGGTTAGTGATACAAAGATAAAGGAATGTTCCTTGGTTAAAGTCTAAGGATAAAAGTTATGGGCTAGGACATAGAGACTGCCCAGGATTATTCGAGCTCCCACCTCTGGAGAAGTTTGCTGACCCTGAAGGAGAGGTGATATAATAACGCCAGGGCTTAAGGTTGGCACTGAAGTATCCACTACCAAAAAAAAATTTGCAAAGCTCTCGTTTCACATTTAAATAAATTTCAACCTGTGAATTCAAGAGTAAATAGCTGACTATACGGCTCAACCTCCGAGCACCTTTGTTGTTCTTTCACTGTATTTTTTCCTTCTGTTTTTTCACTAGCACAACTGTTTTCCAATACCTTTTCTCCTAACAACATCTACAGGCATCTTTCTCCAGAGTTTCTCTCCCATGATGCTTTTAGTAGTTTTATCTACTAAGGACATTAGTTTACTCTCATTCTTAGGTCTCTAAGGCTTTATCAAAAATTTCCCTGGGGTATTAAAGATTTGGTAATGAGCCTACTCCCAGTTTTGGTCTTTGTATGTTAACACTCTTATTTCTGCCTTAAGGGGATTCACAGAAAGTGAGGAAAGAACAAGAGTCACCTACGCTTCACTGTCTACTCTTGAAAGCTAGCTACAGCTACTGGCAAGTCTATTCCTGAAGTCTCCAATGACTTCTTTTGGAAGCCTCTTCATGTCAGCCAAAAAATGCAGACAATTGGATTTGCTGACTTATTTTAAAGTGCCTATCAAATGAATCATTGGGTTCTTATCAAAAGTTTCCTACTGTAATTCTGTTGGACTCCTGCTTCTTATGTGTATTCCATGTAACGCCTCTAACCCATGCATTTCTAACTGGCAATACTTCACCAAGAATAATTTAGAATTACAGCAAAGCCACTTCCTGATTCCTGACTCTCAGAAATAGTATGAGAGAATAAATGTTTGCAGTTAATAAGTGTTAGTTGGAGGTGATTATTATTATTGTCATTATGGACAAAGAAAAATCAATAAGCTATGTTTCTCATCTCAAAAGGTAGGGAGGTAAGGAAGAACCAGCGAGTAATAGCCATACAATACATGATAAAATCTTACAATACATGCTGAATTCTTAGAATAATAGTTATGTACAAACTGGGATCACAGAGGGGGAAGTGATTAATTTTGCCGGTAAGGATGCAGGGAGGAGGTTGGGCCTTGAAGGTAAGGTAGAATCTCCCAAGACAGGAAAGGATACAAGAAACAACATGGGAACATTCATTCATTCCTTTATCCATTATCTATTATCCATTATCCATCCAATAAATATTTATTTAGCACCTTATTGTGTCGGGCACCGTGCCAGTGATGAAAAAAAATCCCACCATCATTCTACCTTCATGGAGCTTATCATCTAATGGCAGAGATAATAGACAAGAAGCAAATACATATATAAGTATAAGCAGCAATAAGTAGTACAAAGCAGGATAAAGAGAAGGAAGATGACAAGAGAAACCTACTTACATAGGATGGCTAAGGAAGGCTTCTAGGAAGAGTCAATATTTAAGCTCAGCCCTAATGGATAAGAAGAAAGAGATATGCAAATACAGTGAGAAGAGAGGTCCAAGCCACGGCCCAGGACCACATACATACGGACCCTGAGAAGAGTACATACAGTGCATTTGGACTGTAGGGCATGGGATGTGAATGTTGAGCTATTAGGAAGAGGGTTTTATATGGTTTGATATATTTCAGTTAATTTTTCAAAAGGATCAATTATGTGAGCCAATGCATGATCCCCTGTCCGTGTTGTCTGATAATATTTTGTCCCATTCCTTCTTCTGCCATTGCACTGTCTGCCCATCACTGAGCTTGAGACAAAGACCTGAGAAGGCATCAGAGCTCTTGCAACGTATATTCAGAGCGTGGAACAGGTAAGGGCAGGCGGTAATAGATGTGGGAATCACCAGATGAGACCATTCAGAGAAAGGCAATGTAAATTATCTCCCCATCTTAACAAAAATCGAAAGGCGATGTAAAGTATCTCCCCATCACAACAAAAATTGGCATTGTGGCCAGGCAGTTGGTAGTAAGAAAACAGAGACTGCAGGATGGAAAACTAGACACCCTTGTTATGCTCTGACCAAACATGAGGCAAAACAGTCACTCACAACTCAGAAGGCAGACCCATAGCAATGGGGAGAACGATTAGGAAAGAGCAGTGATGAGGGGCATTGGCAGCTTCTCCCTGGTTTTTTTGTTTGTTTTTGTTTTTGTTTTTGTTTGTTTTTTAGTAAAGTACCATGGAAAATAGTGGAGTGAGACAAGAAGAACTAGTTTATGAGGAGGGTAACACAGTTTTGTTATAGGAGTTGTGCTTACGTCCTGCAGCCCACTGCTTCTGTACCCCAAACAGCAGGAAATTAGCATGCAGAAGAACCTTTCTCAAGAGTCTCCATTGAATAATATCGGTCAGGCCATGGGAGTAGCTCAACAGAAAAGATCAGATAAAGGGCACTCCATTCCCACCTAAACTCGTTCCAGAAAGCTTCAAGGTGCCTGCCATTAAACTGAGGATTGAAGGTACAACCAGAGACTAAGTAAGATGCTATTGGCTTAAGAACTATAACAAGAGTAGACTTTGAGCTGTGGTTACTTTCACATGAACCAACTGGAAGCAAATAGAACAGAAACCTACCATATTTCTGATGAAATTTTACCACTTATGTTGTGGGCACCCTTCAGATGGACCCCTTAAGCCCAAATTTGGTTCGGATGTCAAGACTAATAACCACACACACATCAAGAGGGTACGAAAAGGTTTATTATTCACATCTTTCTGGGGAGAGCAGGGCAGTCCCCACGCAGGTCCAAAAATGAATTGACTGGTTTGGCTTTTATTGTTCTTAGGGTGTGAGACTAGAGAAAGGGTTCCTGCTTTCAGGCCAGGCTTGTGTGGTCTGAACTTCCCACTGGGCCAAAGAAGGAGGCCTCCAGCCTTTCTAATCAGCTTGCCTAGATGTGGAACATAGGGGGAAGGGGGCAGAGGGAAGCATGAAAGCTGTCAGCAGTCAAACTTAAAAAATGGAGTCAACCTCTTTATCACAGCCAAGTAAATTATAATCCTGGTCTATTAAAGCCTATGTTTATTCAATCCCTAAGGAAATCTAGGTCTACAAGTATGCACCAGCAGGCAGGAGCCTGAAAAAGCTGTGATAAACCCCAAAAGTTTCAGATGTGGTTATGAGTTTGATGAGCAAGAATTTCCTAGAGGTCGAACCAGGGACCACAGAGGACAATGGACAAGTTTCTCCAAGATAGCAGATTCAAGGTTTAACCAAGGACCTTATTTCCTGCTGGGGCAAAGGATCTTTGTAAGCCCTGCTCAGATTTTTATCATGGCATGCGGTATTGACAGCTAACCATCATTCCTATCTTTTAGTAGTCTTGGGCGCCTGGGCGGCTCAGTCAGTTAAGTGTCTGCCTTCAGCTCAGGTCATGATCCCAGGGTCCTGGGATCAAACCCCGCGTCGGGCTCCCTGCTCGTCGGGAGTCTCCTTCTCCTTCTGCACCCCCCTTGGTTGTAGGAGTTCTCTCTCTCAAATAAATAAATAAATAAATAAATAAATAAATAAATAAATAAATAAATAAAATCTTTAGTAGTCTTTCTTCCCCTTTCCTTTTAGAAATAAAACCCTTCCCCTGGAGTTTTAGCGGAACACATGTCCATCTAGCTCAAGAGAACATATCCCCGCCTTCCTCGAAGCTAGGTATAGCTATGTAGTAAGTACTCACAAATAACTGTGAGAAAAAGTGATGGGTGAAATTTCCTTAAAAAAGAAATAGCTTGTTCCCAACTTCCTCTCTTTCTCAGGCTGCAAAGTGGGTGTGATTCTTTGAGCCAGTTTTGACCGTGGAATGAACACCAGCCTTGGTAATAAAAGAACAGCAAGATAGATGAATCCTGGGGCCCTCCGTTACCATCTGAAACAGAGCTGCCTGGCCTGCCCTGGACTTCTTTGCTATCTCCGGACTGCGAGGTGAGGAAGAAAGAACTTCTTCGATGAGCCATCATAGTTTGGGGTCTCTGTGATAGCAGCTTCGACCATTTCCTCACTTATACAAAAAAGTGAATTAAAGTATTTAGAAGTTAAGCTTCTTTACCTTTTTATGATCTTAAGAATGGCCTTTCCTTGCTCCTCTGGATTTTAGCTTTAAGGACAAGTATAAAGAGCCTCAAATTTAACTAGTTATAAGCAAGTAAGACCTTAAAGCTACAGGTGACCTCACGAATTCAGCGTGTTTCTCCTCTTTTCCAAAAATCAACCTACAGAATATAGTCATGTATACTCGAGTCTAAAGAGAGGCCTTCATTAACATAAACCTATGAGTGTCAAACTGATACAGGAAAACTCAGATCAATATACATCAGTTTCCCTTTTTTCCAACACATCACATATATCCTTGCACTATTTTTATCTACTCTCTGTAATTAATTAATCAGAGCTTATTGGATTAAGATACAATGGCTAGAGTCGACTTCCTCTCCCAGGACGTGGTGCAATGATGATGATATTCTCAGGTTCCCATTCTCGAGTAACTGTGCTTCCGAATGGCTCACGGTGTTGCTAAGACAACAGGGACGCTGAAAGAGAAAGCCCGCACTGAAGTCAAAGCACCCAAGCTGCCTGAAAGGATGTCATGGATAGCGTGCTCAAGGCCTTTTTCACAGTGAAATCTATAACACTGAATTGGAAAAAAAGGATCATACTCATCCAACACCCTTCCATAGGAGACTAGGGTCTCTCAATGACTTGTATTCTAAAATTAAGAAAACAGCAGGATGCGAACTAAAAATCGGGAGATTATCATCCCACTAATATGTCTCTTTCTTAGAACCCTGAGCAAGTACTGTCCTTGAGTTGCCTTTATTCAAATAGAAGCATGTTTGAAGACTAAGAGAAAGAAAGCAAAAAGAAATCAGATTGTCAGTCGTTCCTTCACTAAAAATGTACATCTCAGCTAAACAGAGGTTTGATTCTACCTGGTAAAGACCTGCGTAGGTGTGATGTTCACGGAGACCTGTGACTGATGTTTGGAATTTGAGTTTATGAACAGATGCACAGCAGTACGGTCTCCTCCATAAACTTCTGAGAAAGGCACAGGAAGCTCAGCGGTGGCAGTGACATGCACTGGGGTGTATCTCGAGGTCTGTCCAAGCAAATTGACCTACTGCAGCAACGTT
Source organism: Callorhinus ursinus (assembly GCF_003265705.2). Lineage (NCBI taxonomy): Eukaryota > Metazoa > Chordata > Mammalia > Carnivora > Otariidae > Callorhinus > Callorhinus ursinus. The sequence goes on from NW_027397076.1 coordinate 34,518,442, forward strand.
CTTGTTTTAACACCGACAACATCAAGGCAAGAACAAAGAAAATAAAAACAAAATACTTGAACTGATTTTGAACATTTTTTTCTGGCCTAAAAGAAGAAAGGAACAAAAACAGCAGCTGGAAAGTGTCCTTCACATCATGTACATTCTACTGCACAGAGAAAAACCCGTCAAACATAACATGGACACGGGAATGAAGGTGCACAGAGCTCTCAGAGCTAGGACAGATCTGGTTCAGAATCACTCCCCTCTCTTAAGAAATAATCTGGTGACAAATAATGGAGAGGCAAAGGCAAGTGTTGGAGGATATGTTTTCCCAATCTTTGAGGATCCCTTGACGAAGAGTCACAGAAATGACTGAAGACTGAGTTAACAGTGTACTTTTCATTTTTCAAGCAGAAGTCAAAAGGTAGTCTTTAACAATGGAAAGTGGGGATCATATTGTGAGGTCAAGACTTGTGCAGGGGTCCTTATCTCTAAGTACAAGTTTAATCTAGCAGAATCGAATGAAACCCACGAGACCCTTTTTTAAAACCCTGGTGTTCTAAGCATAAAAAAGGAAATAGAAAAAAAAAACATGGACCACTCTATTTTAATATTTTTAAGTAGCATAAATCATAATAGTTTGTATACTACACTGTACAATTATATACGGTTGCTTTCCAAAGAAAATTAACTTCTTATAGGGTTTTCTGAAATGGTTACTCCATAAGGTTAAGAGCTTGACCCCTTAGCCATCGCTATGACACATGGCATACAATCTATGAGGTTCCGAGTCTTCCAGTTGTGCCTGTTTCTGCTGCCATCGAGGCAGGAGCCTCTCGGAGACCTCGCATAGCCCCTTCCATCTCCTGTGCCAGGAAATGGGCTCTGCAGGGAGACGTGTGCCGTTGGGTGCAGCTTCTGTGCTTTGCTTTCCATGAGCCTTCTCCCCTTTAAGAGAACTTGCGCTTCTTCATGGCTTCTGCTTTGACTGCCAGGCTCTTGGCACAGATGGTCAGGACCACAATGAGAACGCCCACCACAAATGTCACTAGGGGCCAGAGGAAGCAATGCAGGAGGACAATCTCATCATGCGTGCGATGCAGGAGCACATCGTCTGGTCTGCAAGACAGTGGAGAACAGGAAAGAAAGAAAGAGGAATCAACTGCCTTGGCATGGCATAACTCTGCAACCTGGAGCCCAACTTGCTTTCTAGTCCAAAGGGGATAATCATCACTGAAAGTGAAGACCTCGCTCTGGCTATAAATACTGTATTTTGAGGTTCAAATCCGTGACAAAAAGTTATGAATCAAGCAATGGGTGCAAATTCGCATGTTATTTATAAGATAATTTACACGTTGCGAAATGTCAAAAGTGTAGCAATCTTTTACATTATTATTTTCCTCCATTCTAAGTTGTTGAACATACTCCATTTTCTCACTCACCCTTTAATGTCTGCTGTTCAAAGTGGCATGAATCAGTTACTTGTGGGCTGATATTCTCAAACCCAAACCAGATCTTACTACTTAGGCGGGACCCAAATGATCTTAATTCATGAAAGTAGTCAGTTTAAGTCACTGTTTGAATTTAATCAGAAGGATCTATGGTGTAGCCTTCAGGTCAATTCAGCCCCATTATGTGAAGGTTTTTATTAATGAACAGACAAGTGAATGATTAGATTTAATGCATTTTTTTCTATGCTTCTGGGGGGAGGATTAGCCCTCATTTTAAACCACTGACCACTTTCTTGATAAATTTTGCAAAGTCTTAGCAATATATTTCTATCTTATCAATGCAGGGCTCTATTTTCAATTCCAGCACTGGTCTCATTTTCAAGAAGTGAAGATGAGATGCGTTCCCCAAGCCATGATCTCTCATCTTGGGCCATTAGAGAGAGAGCCTGGGAATTCAGCCTTCATAAAAGAGGTTTACATTTTGCAAGACATTTCCATTTCATTCCCAGGAAGGTTTGTTCTATTATACTAGAGTAGCAGTGCTTCCTCCAGGCAAGGAAGAAGATGATGTAGAATAATTAGTCCAATTGCCCTCAAGAACATCAGAAGCTTTAGAATACAAGGGTAGTGCATTTAACAAAGAAATGCATTCTTGAGGAGGTCTCACTATTCATCACTGTCATAATGCAAGACTTATTCTTCCAGAAGACTGACAAAGAATGTTGGGTATTTCTCTTCTACCTATAATGCAGCCATCATGTGAACTAACAAAAACGGTTTTGCAGATTAGCTTTGAAATTACAAAATCCTTGCCTTTGTGTGTGCATCATTTCAGATTTTGCACATATTTTATTGATTTTTATTTCATATTATTTCAATTAAAATCTGTACTAATGCAGAGCTATTGCAACAATTAAGCAAAAAGCATTCCAGCTTGCAGAAGTTACTCTTTTTTCTGAATTCCTGTAGCAACACATTGTCTTCAAAACTTGTGCTGTCATTCATTTGTGATATATATTAATGCAATATCGTTTTCTCCTGTAAGGTCCTTGACTTTGTCATTGCCTATTATTCTATACATAGATGTTGCTAAATAACCACTTCCTTTTGATGATCGGAAACTGTCTCTATTGCAGCATGTTATCCACGCAAAATTTCAAGAAATTTCAAGCCTTGATTGTAAGAAAGTAGAGGCCCCTGGGTGTTATATGCAAACAATGAATCATGGAACACTACATCAAAACCTAACGATGTAATGTATGGTGACTAACATAAAAGAAAGAAGTAGAGACCTAGGTCCAAATATAGTCAGGGCACAATATAGCTGAAGTCATATTTTACAGTCTTTGAAATCCCAACCTCCAGCACTGCCACAATTCTTTTTCCAGCTAGGAGAACTCACAGCCGTCAGCCTCTACCCAAGTGTGCAAAAGAAAGTAAAAGCTTTCTTGGTTTCAGATCTCACATTTAGGTCTTTAATCCATTTTGAGTTTATTTTTGTGTATGGTGTAAGAAACTGGTCCGGTTTCATTCTTTTACATGTAGTATCCAGGTTTCCCAGCACCATTTAGTGAAGAGGCTTTTTCTCATTGTATATTCTTGCCTCCTTTGTCATAGATCAATTGACCATATAATCATGGGCTTGTTTCTGGGTTCTCTATTCTCTTCCGTTGACCTGCATGTCTATTTTTGTGCGAGTACCATACGGTTTTGATTGGTATAGCTTTGTAGTATAGTACATCTTGAAATCTGGAATTGTGATACTTTCAGCTTTATTCTGGATTTCTCAAGATTGCTTTGACTACATCAAAATAAAAAGCTTTTGCAAAGCGAAGGAAGCCATCAACAAATCAAAAAAGCAAAATACTGAATGGGAGAAGATATTTTCAAATAACATATCCAATAGGGGATTAATATCCAAAATATATAAAGAACTTATACAACTCAACACCAAAATAAATAAATAAATAAATAAATAAATAAATAACCTAATTAAAAATGGGCAGAAGATCCAAACAGACATTTTTCTAAAAAAGAAATATACATGGCCAACAGACACATGAAAAGATGCTCAATGTTACTACAGGGAAATGCAATGAAAACCACAGTGAGATATCACCTTACACCTGTCAGAATGGCTAAAATCAAAGACAAGGAATAACAAGTGTTGACAAGGATGTGGAGAAAAAGGAACCCTTGTTCACTGTTGGTAGGATGTAAATTGGTGCAGCCATTGTGGAAAATAGTATGGAGGTTACTCAAAAAATTAAAAATAGAAATATATGATCCAATATGTGTATTTACCCAATGAAAAAGAAAACACTAATTCAAAAAGATATATACACCTCTATGTTTATTGCAGCATTATTTATAATAGCCAAGATATGGAAGCAACCTAAGTGTCCATCAATAGACAAATGGATAAGGAAGATATGGTATAGATACATACTATTATACAGCCATAAAAAATATGAGATCTTACCACTTGCAACAACGTGGATGGGTTTTATGGTAAGTGAAATAAGTGAGACAAAGACAAAAACTATAGGATTTCACTTATATGTGGAATCTATAAAACAAAACAAAAGCATAAACAAAAAGCAAAATCTGGCCTATAAACACAGAAAACAAACTGATGCTTGCCAGAGGGGAAGGGTGGGGGAGGATGAGCAAAATGGGTAAAGGGGACTAGGAGGTACAGGCTTCCAGTTAGGGAATGACTAGGGCACGGGAATGAAAGGCACAGCGCAGGGAATATGGTCAATGGTACTATAATAGCGCTGTGGGGACAGATGGGAGCCGCACTCGTGGTGAGCAGAGCATCATGTATAGAGTGTTGAATCACCATGTTGTACACTTGAAACTAATGTAACAGCATGCGTCAGCTATACTCAATAACAAATTTTAAAAAAAGGGTAGTATTACTGATTTTTTTTTAAAAGTTGTCTTGGGATGGCCTTCCTCCCTCCCTTCCTTCCTACACTCCCCTCTTCTCCCCTTCTTTCTTAAGGGTGAGGGTGCACAATAATGTGAATGTACTTAATACCACAGAACTGGACAGTTACAAATGGTTAAAATGGTAAAAAAAAAAAAGGGGAGGGGATGACTTTTATTTTTAACACTATTTTAATTAATTTGCATGTAATTTCCATAAGTGTTTTGCAGTTAATTTTCTAGTAAAATGCTTCAGTGAGTATCCTCTTTTGTGTTCCTTCTCTAGTGTTGATACTGAATCCTTTACCACAATATCATACAATTGAGTCAGGAAAATAGCCATGGATGAGGGCGGCTGGAACCAGTACACATATTCTCTGAAACATTTAATTAAAAAAGGAAAGAAGGAGTGAAAATGACCGAAAATGCTGGACCCAGATATTTGTTTTATTTAGAAACTTCTTGGCATTCCACCTTCTTTAAGAGCCCTTGGGGCAAAATTTTATTTTAATATTTTAAATGACAAAACATGATTCACTTGAGATAGCTATGTTGAATTTGCAATAGCTTCAAAAGCATTTTTTGAGGCAGAAATATTATATAAAAATGTTCACATTTCTTTCAAAATAATTAATGTCCGTTTCCAATTCATACAGTTCTAAGATGCCCCACTGTTTCCTTCAATGGGAAGGAAAGGTAGCAGAATATGCCCCTTTGGCATAAGGATTATTTTGAGCTGAAGGCAACTGAGAAGAAGCAGATATAAGAAAGCTCTTTGGGGTGCCTGGGTGGCTCAGTCAGTTAAGCGGCTGACTCTTGCCTTGGGCTCAGGTCATGATCTCAGGGTACTAAAATAGAGCCCTGCATTGGGCTCCATGCTCAGCCGGGAGTCTGCTTGTCTCCCTCTCTCTGCCCCTCCCCCCACTGGCACTCTCTCAAATAAATAAATCTTAAAAAAAAAAAAAAAGGAAGAAAAGTTCTCTGCCCTCCTATTTTCTAAAAGCGGGACATAAATCTTTAAAGGTGTCTCTCTTCCTCTCTCTTTCAGGAAGGACAAAAGTTAATCACTGGAGAAAATTCTGGACCTTTATCAGCCCAGAAATGGCATGAGATAAACTATATAACAAACTTTCCTAACTAGCTCTTACCTTCCGTTAGTTCCCACCATATGTTTACCTTCCTACAATTTGATGCCCTAGAAACTCAAAGTCCTTTTCCTTTGTCTTGTCATTTCTCTAGAAATGTATTGCTTTTCCTTAAAGATGCTATGTAAGCTCAGTTCTAACCACCTCTCCGAGTTTCGCATGACTAAGAGCTTCCACGTGGACACAAGATGCACCTGCTAACAAACGTCTCTGTTTTTCTCCTGTTAATCTGTCTTTTGTCAGTCTAATTTACAGAGCCCCAGCCTATGAATCTAGCCCCAGCCTAGGAAGGTTTTTCCTCCCCTATAGGGTTTCTCTGCACAGGAATGCTTCAGTTCATTATTCAGTTAATAGGATTTACTGAGATTATCTCTAAATTGATCCTTGTGACACAAGGTATGGTTCATTCAAATGGGACTTTAGTGTCTTAATTTAAAGCACTTCCCTACCTCAGTTTCCTTCAATTTGATCAGGCAGCTCTGCGTTTAGAATTCCTTTTCCATAATTCTATAACGGTAGGACTAAAGGGGAACTTTAAAAAAAAATCACTATTTTCAGCGTGCTTGGATGCCTCAGTTGGTTAAGCATCTGACTCTGGATTTCAGCTCAGGTCTTGATCTCAGGGACGTGAGATCAAGCCCTGTGTTGGGCTCCACACTGAGCACAAAGGCTGCTTAAGATTCTCTCTCCCTCTCCCTTTGCCCCTCCCCCCACTCTCTAAAAAGAAATTACTATTTTCAGTATTTGGCAAACTGGATAAATGGCCTGATGAGATCTGAATATGATGTAGTATAATCAGGATGGTGATGAGGATGTAGGCAATATACAAAAAAGAGGGTGATTACTCTATGTCTGAGGACTTCAAAAAAGTAAGCAAGGGATTTATTTTGGGATATGTAGAAACACTAATGGAAAGCACTTTTAAATCCTGAGAGGGGGTGGGTACAAGTACATAGAACAAGAGAAAGTGCTACGAGTACCCTTAGAAATACTTTCCTAAGGGTTGGCCCTACCCTGAGTCGAGCCTTGAAAGTATATTATAGGTATATTATTAAATAGTTAGCATTAATTAAGTCCTTACTACCCTCCAGGTGCTCTGGTAGGGCATTTAATCTCACTTGATCCTTAAAATAACCCTATGATGGAAAGATTTTTAATTGCCATTTTACAATCAAAGAAAGATGAGTTTACTCAAGATGACACAACATAAAATAGTAACACAGTGTCTCAAAACCCTATCTGTACGACCTTTAAACCTGTACTATCTGCCCCTCGGCCAGCTTTTCTCTAATCTGAACCACCTCTGGTGTTTGCTGAAATGCAACTTCCTGAATTTCAAGTCCTGGTTGATTGCATCAGAATATGAGGTTGTGGGATCCACACATCTGCACTTTTGAGAAGCTCCTGGGTGATTCCAATACATAATCAAGTTTAGGAAGCACTGTGTAAAGCATTCTAATAGTTAAAAAAAAATTAGAGTGAAACATAAAAAGCTACTTAGCTGGCTATTTCTAAAGCTGTCTAACTAAGTCTTATGTCCAGGTTACTTTCTTGGCCTCCACATACTTTTGGGCAGAAGGTGCAGTGCATGAAGGTGTCCTAGGATAAGACAGGAGGAGAGAAGGGGAGGGGGTGGGGAGTAAGGGAGGTAGGGGAGGGGGTAGAAATCCAGCCCTGATGCTAGATTTGCTCAGAAGGGGCCTTTATTCTAATTGGCAAAAAGGTACCCTATAGATTAGCAGAAGACCTAGTTGTACCAGATAAAAAAGATAAAGATTTGGTGTATATCATCCTAAATATAAAAAATACATTCCCTTTGATTTGTCTCACCAAATGAGATTGCTTCCATCTCTCAATACCTGTTCTGTTGGCTGACAGGGAGAGAAAATGGTGACCTCTTTTTTTAAAGGGCTGGAGAATTTTTTAAACTTACCTCAAAGTTCATGTAAAAATCTCAACTGCGGGCGCCTGGGTGGCTCAGTTGGTTAGGCAACTGCCTTCGGCTCAGGTCATGATCCTGGAGTCCCGGGATCGAGTCCCACGTCGGGCTCCCTGCTCAGCGGGGAGTCTGCTTCTCCCTCTGACCCTCCTCCCTCTCATGCTCTCTGTCTCCCATTCTCTCTCTTGCAAAATAAAATAAAATCTTAAAAAAAAATTAAAAAAAAATCTCAACTGCATAATAAATTACTGGTATCCCGTGATGGTAACTGTACCAATGAAGAGAAAGATGACCTACTTCCACGTACTTTCTCCATGAGATCCTATAAAAACTAGAAATCTTTTTTTTTAAGATTTATTTTAGAGAGAGAGAGCACGCACGCAAGTGTGTGCAAGAGTGGGGGGAGGGGCGGGGGGAGGGAGAGAAGCAGACTCCCCACTGAGCATGGAGCCCTACACAGGGCTGGATCTCCAACCCTGAGACCATGACCTGAGCCAAAATCAAGAGTCAGCCACTTAACTGGCTGAGCTGCCCATGCACCCCAAAAGTAGAAATCTTTTTAGATTTATTATCACAAGAACTTTTTGCTTATCTGAGCAGAGAACCTTCCTTTTCATATCCGCTGCTAGAAAGTCCAAATTTTGGCTTGCCATAACAAGATTATGCAACTTTTTTGTGCCAGCCAGACCCCTCGTGCTTTGTCTTATTTTCTGCACGTTTTTAATTTAATTTATCTTGCTAAATTCTATTAATCTTTAGAGCACTCCTTAAACCCTTCTTAGAGTAGGTACATATCAATTACCTACTTTTACATATCAGGTATTCAATAAACCTTGGAAACTTTTTTAGTTGTCAGCTTTATCCATATTTCTATGAGAAAGAATATACTACATCATTACAGGACTTTGCACATGTGTATTTTGTGAAAATCTTAAAGTCTACAAATGCTTCATCATATCTCAATCATAACACAGTTCTGCAGGCATAAGGTCAGTCGACCATGCCAGGCCTTTGGTAGAGTAGCATAGTCAAATGACATTAAAAAAATGTAATGATTTCATCCTCCAAATCTTTTGACTAGGTCTTCTCTATTCCTGCTCTAAACCTTTTTTAGTATTTATAACATGACCTACTTTTAAAAAGAATCTTAAATAGAAAACAATAAAAACAAAAGACTTAATTAAAATAAAACTCTTAAACTGACATAAAGAGTAAATACAGTGTAATTAGGATGAAAAAAAAAAAATAGAAGTCCCAGACTAAGAAGAGCTCCTGCCTTAAGCATAAGTGCAACTCACCTCTGAGCGTCCCAGTGCCCAAGGGAAAAAGCACAGAGATGAGTTACACAGCTGTCATTATATAAAAAAGAGAAGCATGCCAATTCATCAGAACAAACTTTTTGCTAGGGCTCTACTTGATAAATGAGATGGTGTGTACTTTTACATAAAGTAATTTGTGTAACACATTTGAAAGGCTAAGAGCAGTTTTACAAATCTGGCTAATGAAATCATGTGAGGAGTTTTTATAATACTAATTCCAAGGTCTCAGATCTACTGAATCAGACCGAGGTGGGTTTTTTTTTTTAAAGATTTTTAAGATATATATTCTCAAATACATATATATTTGAGAGAGAGAGAGAGAGAAAACAAGTGGGGGTGGGTGAGGGGGGAGGAGCAGAGGTAAAGGGACAAGCAGACTCCCCACTGAACAAGGAGCCCGACCTGGAGCTGGACTCCAGGACCCTGAGATCATGACCTGCGCCGAAATCAAAAGTCGGCTGCTTAACCAACTGAGCCACCAAGGTGCCCCCAGACAGAGGTTTTAAACAGCTTTCCAGGTGATGCCAAAAATTACTCACATCTGGGAATTACTGACCTTAATGCTTCTTAAATATCAAATGTATCAGCTTGGATTTTAACAATAAGTGAAGAGCCAATCGTTCAAGACTGAAATCACTGACTAGCATTCTATGTTACTTGTTGAAAGGAGAGTCTATGGTCAGGTTAGATTCTTGACACAGAAGTGACAAAATGATATTTTATGATGAAAACCAAAAACCTGACATGTATTCATTCCCAGATAATTTTGTCTACTTGGAGCCAGGTTTCAGACAGCCTTTGAAGGTTTTCTCTGAAGTCTCAAATGTATCAACAGGTATTTAACTGAAGTACCACACGTAAGATGAGACTATGTCATAGAAGGTTTTCAGGCAGGAACTGCTGACCACTGACTTCTAAACTAGGAAAACCTTGATGTGGGTATCATTAAATGTTTTAATTTTTAGCAAGACTCTGTGCTATGCGCTTTCTAGAAGGGGACTGAATTATAACTTGATCTATTGATTGATGATTTTTTAAAAGATTTCAAAAGATTTTTTTTCTACCAAAAGACATTGAAGATTAGCTATTAAAAACACTGAATCTGGTTTTGGCATAAAGCTGTCCTTGAGAGTAATTAACCAATGTGTTTAGTTGCTGTTTGAAGCACTTTTAAAACCTTGGCAAGAGAAAAGTATGCTTGTCTTCTTATATGACCACAGGAAGGCACTCGAACAGCTAATCTGAAAGCTGTATCCAGTTATGCTATAAATTACAGTGGGAATACAGAGACCAGAACATAGAGATCCTTTGCAGTATTCTTTGTGATGATTTGTTCTATCATGAGACCATTTTTGCCCACTCGATTTCAGCAATGATATTGTGATAAGAGCTTTTAAATGCTTGTATGCTCTATCAACACCATAACTCTGCCTCACAGATGGTTCCCAACTATGGGTGAAAGGCTGCTTACAGATCTATAAATGTTATAAACACCCTTACATTTTCTTAACTATTTTCTCTGATTAGGTGAACTTAGAGTTGTAATATTTAATTGTATAAGAGTTGTTCCTCAAGCTTGCCTATTCTTCCTGGAGGAAATTAAATCAAGGCTCAGACCTGCGGTTTCTAGAGAGAAAAATTTGCATTTGGCTTTGACTTTGACAGCAAACTGGCAGGTGTGTTATTTTGGAGCAATAAAGGGTTGAATTAATTATAAATATGAAGTCCACCATGATGGTAAGTCCTAAGTAGCCTTGCAAGTGTAGGGCAGTGATTCAGAACATGACCTTGAGTTAGACAAACCTGGGTTTAAATGTGGAATTTACAACTTGCTAACTGCATAATTTTAGGAAAAATACTTCATCCAAAAAGAAAAAAAAAAGAATAATACTTAATCCCTTCAGGTCTTAATTTTTTCATCTATAAAGTGGTGATGATAATATCTACCTGACAGGGTGGCCCTGAGGAGTCAATGAGATAATGTATGCAGAGGGTTTAGGCAGACGACTGCTTAATAGTGAGTATTTAATAATTCAGTAAGGCGTGGTAATAATGATTATCATTACAAATTTGGGGCTCACAACTCAGAAGATGATTTTAAAATGTTGGCAGTGACGTATCACTTGCAAAAAATAGCTTCTACCATCTAAGACTGTCTGGCTGAAGTCACAAGAAATCCCTTTGATCAAATTATAATTTCTTTTGGTACAGATGTCTTCATTCCCCCTCAGCTGCCTGTACCCTCTGGAGTCAGCCTTCCAGTCCTATAATGGTAGGCTTAAAGGTGGCAGCGTTATGAAACAGAATAGGTTTAATAAGCAAATGATTCCTTTCAATTCTAATATGTGCAACAAGAAAAAAATTCAGTAATAATCAATCTCTTGATTAGCAATACAAATAGAAGTTACCCCCTAAATCTATCCCCCAAGCCATCTTTTAACAACATTAAATTACTCTGGTGGTTGGGCTTGGCAAATGTTTTCTGGCTGGTTAAGATGGTTGTCTTTAACAGGTGCAGCCCAGACAAGGAATTGTCTCAAGCAGAGGCTCCGGGAAACCACTGTGGCCCTGAGCTCCCAGAGGAACAACTTCTTTTAGTTTTAGTCACACTGAGGTAATTATGTTTTATATATGTCTTTTTCCCAACCTGACTCTAAGAACCCTGAGGTCAGGAACGTATTAGGGATAATCCCTGCCTGAGAGGATATCTCCTGAGTTCTCAGAAAGAAAGACGGGTTATTGTCAAGACCTGCAAACCAAGAAAATGCTTACGACCTTTTGTCTTAAAAGAAAAAAAGAAAAGGGACTGCCTGGGTGGCTCAGTTGGTTAAGCATCTGCCTTTGGTTCAGGTCATGATCCCAGGGTCCTGGGATTGAGTCCCACATCAAGCTCCTTGCTCAGCAGGGGCCTGTTTCTACCTCCCCATGCTTGTGCACCTGCTTGCTCCCTCCCTCCCTTTCTCCACCCCCCTCACACACACACACACACACACACACACACACACACACACACACACAAAGCAAACCAATGAATCCATCTTATTCTGAAGCAGCTTGGTAGAAAAAGGCTTTATTAATTATAAATTCTCTGTTTTTCTCCCATTGGAAAAAAATGGGAAGAGAATTTTTAAGCTATATAGATATTCTTTGAGATTAGATCTAAGAAACAGCATTAACTTATATTAAATAATCCCTTTCCTCCTCTACCAGCCTCCGCAGCCTGAGGCAGTGACCGAGAATGCTGGAGAGCATGACTTTTGGTTGGCTGATTTCATCAGAGAAGTGAAGGATTTTGTAAACTAGATGACAGTTTTGGTCCAGCAATTCCTATGAGCTTTTCTTAAGAAAAGTATTACTGTTCTTCAGGGTGGTCTGATCTGCGGTGTCTCTGAGTTACCAGGTAGGTCATATTTTTCACATAGGGCTACAAGTTTTTTCCGGCCAAACTGCTGAAATCTGGGCTTTAAGGAAAACTATACTGGAGAAAAGAAGAAATCTACATTCTTCTATTTGAGACAAAGATAATTCTCATAATAGTTCTCACCCTATGTACCTACTTTGTAGTTTCAATTTTAAAGTGAAAAACCAATACCATTTTATTTTGTTTATTTATTTATTTTACCAATACCATTTTAAATCGGTATGGGAAAGATGGATTATTCAATAAATTGTGTTGGGACAATACTGGTCATTTGGAGGGAATAAAACATTTGCTCCCCATCTTATTCTGCCCATCAAAAAAAAAAAAGAAATTTAAAGAAGAAAAATAGAAAACAGACAATCCAGATACATAAAAAACTTAGTTGTAAAAAACAAACCACCAATGCTCTAGAAGAACACCTGCATTTTGAAAAATAACTTTGGAATGAGGAAAAAAAGTCTTTCTAAGGGTTTTTTTTTTTTTTGGTAGAATTGTATAGAATAAGTATGTCCCAAATATTCTATTGGACTTATTTATACTAAGAAATTATTCACTGTTTATCAGAAATTGAAATTTAACTGGTGTCTTATATTTTAATTTGCTAAATTTAGCAAATTTCTGATTACCCTAATTTCTTTTTTTTAAAGATTAATTTATTTATTTGAGAGAGACAATGTGTGCTGGAGTGGAGGGGAGAGAGAATCCCAAGCAAACTCCCCACTAAGCTGGGAGCCCGATGTGGGGCTTGATCCCACAACCCTGAGATCATGACCTGAGCCAAAATCAAGATTCGAACACTTAATCGACTGAGCCATCCAGGCACCCCTGATTACCTTAATTTCTAAGTAAGACATAAGATGCAGAAATTACTAAGAAAAAATGGATGATCCAACTAGAGAAATGTAAACATTTCTGCAAGCCAAAAAAACTCCACAAAGAAGTTGTACCAGCTTACATAAAAGTTCTTGTTTCCACATACACACACTCCAGAACTGAATATTATCAGTTTTTAATTTTTACCAATTTGATAGGTAAAACATAGTATCTTGCTTTTGATTTGCTTTTCTTTCATTGCTGAGTGGAATTAAGCATCTTTTCATATGAATATTAGCAATTTGTTTTTATTTTTGCCTATGGGTCTTTGTGGAGTTTTTTTTTTTTTTTTTGACTCCCCGCTCACTGGGAGCAATTATCTTTCCATGAATGTACTCTCCTTCTTTTTGAATGGTTATTTACTAGTATCTATTAAAATTTTAGATGTGTATGACTTTTGACTCAGCAATTATACTTTGTTCTACTCGAAAATTTCACCTCTACCTCTTGTTTTCACTTTTTAGTTATCCTGCCAATAGATGTGGATGGCCTACTATGGGAGCTGTTGTGAATATGTTTACTTGAACATGATCTTCACATGATAAATAACAGAAATCTGTGGTCCCCAAGTCTTTGAGTATAAGCCCATATTGTGGTCCGACATTTTATGTGAAGGTTCTCTTTATAATAGGAGTTTTCCAAGAAACCTTCACCAGCTAAACAACTGCAAGGATCTCAAGGAGAGAGAGAAGAGCCACCTAAAGAACAGAGCAAGGCTGGACTGGAGTTCTTCAAGGAGGTGAGGTTTTAAAGGGCATATAAAAGAGACGGGAGGGAGGGTGCAGAACCAAGGATGAAGAAACAACAGTGACATGAACCCACAAGCACACAGCCAGGAAGGCAAAATCAGAACAAGGAGGCCGGGAACAAATGCTGCAGACAACAGAAAGGGTGATGAAAGCTGTGTTTAAAGGAAGAACAAAAACACAGGCTCCACTCTGAGGACAAATGACATGAGTTTTAACAGAGAGAACCTAGAACTAATCAAATCTCATTTTTCTCCTCTCCTCCATGGAGCAAAAATACTACTATATATGATTATGTATTTAAAGTATTAATTTTATTTTAATAATAAATTTATTATTTAATAATTAAATTTAGTATTACTAAAATAAATTCTGACCCAAACCAGGACAGCTGAAACCCAGGACAGCAAGGGGACGGTAAGAGGTGACACTTCTGGGGCTTCTGGGTGGCTCAGTCGGTTAAGCGTCAGACTCTTGATTTCGGCTCAGGTCAGGATGTCGGGTCCTGAGACGGAGCCCCATGTTGCACTCTGTGCTCAGCAGGGAGTCTGCTTGAGATTCTCTTTCTCCCTCCCCCTCTGCCCCTCCTCCCACTCACTCATGTGTGCTCTCTCTTTCTCTCTAAAAATTAATAAGTAAATCTTTAAAAAAGAGAGAGAGAGAGAGAGAGAGAGAAAGAGATGACACTTGTAAGAAACTTCCTCTGCTGGCTACAAGGAAGTCCCAGGCAAGAGTGTTCCTACTTCAGGAGTGATTTTCCACCTTTCCTTTTCTCAGGAAAGAATATAGCTCCATGAAATTTTCATCACATCATCATTGCTTTCTCAATACAATGAGGTCCCCAGACAGAGACTCACACGTCCAACAGGGAGCTGTGGGCCCCCAGAGAGAACACTGCCTTTGGATTTTCATAAGACAGGCAGTGGGAGTTCTGACTCTCCACTGACTTTGAGCCAGTGACTTATCTCACCAAGCCTCAACTTCCTTTTGTAAAATGTGAAATAAAACCCTTATTAGAGGTAGTGCCTGGGTGGCTCAGTCGTTAAGTGTCTGCCTTCGGCTCAGGCCATGATCCCAGGGTCCTGGGATCAAGCCCCGCATCGGGCTCCCAGCTCAGCCGGAAGCCTGCTTCTCCCTCTCCCACTCCCCCTGCTTGTGTTCCCTCTCTTGCTCTGTCTCTCTCTGCCAAATAAATAAATAAAATCTTAAAAAAAACACACACACAAAAGTGGTGGGTAACCTGGGGACCTACGACTTGCAACTGACATCTGAAGTAGGGGACAGTTTTGTGGGACTGAGCCCCTAACCTGTGGGATCTGGCACTATCTACCAGTGGATAGTGTCAGAATTGAATTACATTGTAGGACACCTGGCTGGTATTGTGGAGAATCGCTTGGTGTAGGGGAAAAAAAACCCACACATTCGGTGACGAGAAATGTCAGAAGCTGTGTTCTATATGAGGGATAAAGATGCACAGCAGGAGACTGAACTGAGTTTTTTCATTACAGCCTCAAATCAAGTCCATACCCAAGTTTCCTAACCTTAGAAACTGAAACGAATTTGTCAACCCACAGAGCATAACAACACAGAACCAGAATTTTTGGAAAATTTGTGGCATTTTCAAAGCTTAGAGTTGAAGGAAAGCTCACAGACATTCACTGTAAAAGTCAGTTACACTTAGACCTATCTATAAATTACTACCTGTATGTTTTCACTGCTGCTATAACAAATTTAGTGGCTTAAATCAATGTAAATTTCTTCTCTTACGGTGCTGGAGGTCGGAAGTCTGAAATCCGATTCACTGGGCTAAAATGAAGGTGTTAGCAGGGCTGTTCCTTCTGGATGCTTTAGGGGAGAATCTGTTTCCTTGCCTTTTTCAGCTTCCAGAAGTTTCCCACATTCCTTGGCTCATGACCCCTTCTCGGCATCACTCACACCTCTTGCTTCCATAGCCACATCCACTACTACTCCTGTGACCTCCTACCTCCCTCTTACAGAGACCCTGTGATTACAGTTAGGGTGTAACTTTCCATATCAAGATCCTTTACTTAATCCCATCTGCAAAGTCCCTTTTACCATATGTGGTAACGTAAGGTAACGAGGTAAGGTGACACAAATCCATGGGGATTAGGATACAAATACCTCTGGGAGCTAGTACTTAGACAACCACACTACCATAAACTGCTATGCTGTATTATAAATAGTTCTTTACTAACACAGGTTTTCTACCCCTTGCCCTAATTAGTCATTGAGAATTAAAGCATCAACAGAAGCATCCAAAACAAAGCATAAGATGATAAAACTCCTCTCTATTACCCCAACCTGAGTTATAAAAAATACTAAGAGGTACAAACTTGCAGTTAGAAAACAAATAAGTCACTGGGATGCAAAGCATAGCACAAGAAATTTTAGTCAATAATATTGTAATAGCAACAAATAGTAACTGTACTTAGTGTGGTGAGCATTTCATACTGTATATAATTGTTGAATCACTATGTTAGACACTGAAATTAATATTACATGACAACTACACTTCAATTAGAAATAAAAATAAATGCTAACAAATATTTACTTTTTTCATTCTTTGCCCATTTGCCCTTTTATTATGACAAAGTCATTTTCATACAAAACACACCTGCCCAAACATATTAACAACACTTCTCTTTTCTTCTTCATCCACACCATTTTCCTTCCATTGTGCCTTTGCCTACTTAGAGCTCCACTATTTCCCTCACCACCTGCTGTTCCTAACCACATCATCGATGGAACTTTGAAAATTTTAATACTTCACTGAAATCCTCAGTAAGGAATTGACACCTTATTTTCTAAAGATTTTTGTTTATTTGAGAGAGAGAATGAGAGAGAGAGAGCACACGACGGGGGTGGGAGGGTCGGAGGGAGAAGCAGACTCCCTGCTGAGCAGGGAGCCCACTGCGGGACTCGATCCCGAGACCATGACCTGAGCCGAAGGCAGGCGCTTAACCAACTGAGCCACCCAGGCGCCCCGACACCCTATTTTTTATTGGATTTCCTTGTTGTCTTAGTAGCATATCTTTGCTATTTCCTTTTCAATTTTTATTCCTTAGCCAGTGTCCAAAGATTCTTGATTCTTCTTTACTCAGATCTTTCAGGAAACAATAAGTCACTAGTAATTCTCTGTATTAATTTTAACCACAATCCTAGGCTACATCATTGTTTGACCTTCTTAAATTTTCTCTCCATTGACTATCCTTCAGAGCCTTTTTTAAATTCTGAATTTAAAAACTGAGGTAGAATTTCCACATGTGGAAACAGAGGTAGTGAGTGTATAGTTTGATCATATCTTCATGTCATTTTAATACCACTGGTTTCTGATCCTTGTACTTCTATTTTATAAAAAGTTTTACAATTTCTATTCAATGCATTTTACTATTTAAAAACTCACACTGTGTCATACAATTATTTTTCTCATATTTGAAGATCAATAATGTATTATTAAATCAGATTTTATCAAGAAGTGGGGAAGTATAAGGGTGGGCCATTGTGTTTCCAAAGGAAGTTTTTCAGAGCCCATTTTCCATCTCAACAATACCTATCCCTGGAGAAACATCCTCAGAAAATGGAAATGTTGATTTATGATGTTAATGCTCAAAATACCCTTCTGTTTTTCAATTCCTTATTCAGAGGAACTATTTTTTAAATATCAATGATACATATTGTAACCCCGCATGTCTGAGAATACGGTGGTACAGAAGGGACTTCCTAAACAAACTAGGGCTGGAAGAGCCTAGAAACAACAGCACTAATTAAACCAGGACATCCCAATATTCCCCTCACTGATCAAAACAAAACAACAGGGCCTCTTATTCACTTTGTGAGGGAAGCCAATCCCAAAGTAGAGTGAGAAGCTCTCGTTATAGAAAAGGCTATACACACCAAAAGGATAATCAGTGAGCAAAGTAATTATGTGCTTTTTTCTCAAAATCCTCAAAAACAAGGTAGAGGCTCCCCTTTGAAATGAAATTAGATGATACCTAAGGGCTTAAAAAGTAGAGCCAGTGTCTTGTATGTCTGTCTGATACCATGATCCGGAGATCCTAGTGCTCAAACCTACTCCAGTGTTTTGGAAAAAGAAGTCATGGGTTGCACTCAGCATGGTCACTACCCATAGAAAAAGGCTTCTGAAAGATCACTTTAACAACCACATCTTCTATCATTTCTCTAAGCTAAATCTTGTTCTCAGCCCTTGCTCCATGCACAGAGGACACTGAAAACTAGCAGAGGATATAATCACAGATCACACACTTGCAACGTGGGTGTGAGAAACCGTTTCTAGGGAGAAATGACAAACATACTGATGCACCCAAAATATGCATATGAGCAGGGATTCCATTGGGTGTTTGTAAGGTTGGCAAGAGCTTCAGAGTTTGGTTCTCAAGGAAATAAGGCGGGTAAGGAATCCCCCCAAATGTCAACGTGTCTTCTTACCATCTGAACAATACTGGCACATTGTGTGCAGTTGAAATGTGGCATTTAAAAGGAGGTTGAGAAACATTTTCCCCATGATTTTTGACATAAAATCAAGATGGCGGGGCATTCCTTAACTAGTAAAATATCAGTAAGGACAGAGCAATGAGGGCTCATTCACCTACCCATGACTCAAATGCAAATACCCTCACAAAGAATAGGGGTCTCAGTGGGTCTGCCCAATCCACAAAGCCTGGATATTTTTTTCCAGTGGTTCTCACACCTAGAAGAGCATCACGCTGTGCTAAGCTCAAAGTGAGAGCTCAGTAAATGTTAGTGTAATAAGAAGGGAATGAAAATCCAATGCCATGGAGTTTCAGTTAAGCAAATGTGGGGGCAGGGCAGCTGGTAGGAAGCAAGATCTTAGACTTCATAGGAATTCTCTCAAAAGGCCCGCATGGATTTGTTTGAGGTCATAAATACCATAAATGTATTTGCATAAACAGTCTTGTGTATCTGCTTGTATTTTTATAGACTGTGCCAACTATTCTCAGAAAATTTCTAAGAGAAAGTGATCATGTTTACTATTCTTTTTGTCATTACAAAATTTCTTTTCTTCCTGCTTCTTTTAAAATCTATCTCTAGCCCATCCAACCAACAACCCCCGTGCACATAACTACTGTCACTGGTGGGTCTTTCTCCCTCAACTCATCTGCCCCACCCCCACTCAGATGCTTTACCATGCCTGAGAAGACTTCCCTCACTGCTGCTGCCCCACACAGCACTGTCCCAGACCCAGCACACTAGGAAAGCAGCCAGCGCCGAGTGAAGCCAATACCAAATAGCCCAAGCGGGTGAAAAGACATTCTATTCTCCCCAAACCTCTGAAAAAGATCCTGTATCCCATTCCACAACTTACTCCTAGGAATCATTAATGTCTGATTCAGTGAAGTCCCATTCCCTGTAATTAGATCCTCAATGAAGAAAAATTTCCCAGTCACCGCAATTGATTTTCTTTTATATACCTCTCCCATCAGCATGACTTCATTATTTTGGCAGCTCTAAAGAGAGGATCTGAAAAATGTATCCTGGGTGAACTGCTTATCTTCTTTATTATTGTAAAAGCTCAAAGGAAACAGGGCTACCTCCTATTACAATATTGTCATTCTAGAAACTTCCCAATTGTTAAGAACTCATTTTATTAACATTATGCACCAAATTGTTGGTTTTTTTAATTAGATAATTAGCAGAGTAGATATACTTTGTTGATGCATGTAGGAAGATAGAAATAAGTTAGCATTTCTATTGAGGCTAGCAATGAATCCTTCATCCTAACTGCTAAAATATATAGTAAAGAGTACATGAATAATAGCTTTATATTCATTTTTGTTATAATCTGTAAAGCAGTTATTTCTCTTGGAAAAGTGCACTGAACATACACTTAAATACTTCTATACAGTAAAATGAGCTAAATTAATTGCAAAGCTCTTTTCCTAATGGATAAATTGCTATTTGGAAAACAGAAGTTGTATAGAGAAATATGCATAACAAAGGGATAACTTATGGTACAACAGAATTAAAAAATCCTATTAGTCAATCTTAAAGTTTTTCTTGGATGTGTCAGTAACCTGACTTTACCCTGGTAACATGTGATGTTCAAAACTCAAGAAAATACATGTAAATAGCCCTCAGATCATTGGGACTAAACATGATAAACAGTCTGAAAATCACTAAAAATTATAAGCACGGGCATCCCTGGGGAAATCTGTTTTCTTTTCCTCTGTATGAGACTGGTATTAATGTTCCAGATGGGGGCCACTCCTTTAGTCGGGGTCCAGAAGTGATAATGCATGGAGCAAAGCTGCTTATAACCCAAGACAAACAGGTACTGGAAACAGAAAATAAATTTTCATTGTTAGGAGCTACACAGGTTTTCAGGGTGTTAGCACAATTTAGCCTAAGCTGACCAAAATCCCCAGATAAAGGCTGGGGACCCTACAGTTCGGCTAAGTAAACAGCCATGTTGGTCGAAATTAGTCCTCTCTTAATTTCAAGCTCAGAAACAGTTTGCAGATGCACACTCGAGCATCTTCAAAGACTTTCTTGGTACTTAATTCTCTTCCAGTTAGCCATTCCACAGCACTTGCAGAACCCTGACAATGGGGCAGACCCCAGGGCTGTACTCGTGTGTTGGCTCCCTGGCCGGCAGGAGGCTCGAGGGCAGGAGCCTTGTGTCTGTATTCCCACTACCCAGTGCAACTCCCGCTGCACAGCCCAGGGGCTCCGTAAATGTTTGCTGTTTATTTAGTGTGGAAATACAGTTCAAAAAGGAACGAACATTTGTACAAAGTGCAAAGGTAATAAAAGAGGAAGACTGAAGTGTGCCTGGGGAAGTAAAAAAGAAATATGTTTTGAGCAGACATGAAAGAAGAACAGGAGTTTAAGAATCTAAGTTTCTTGGGAGAAGACAGAGCACACACAAAACACAAGTCCTTTGGTCTGGCATTTCATATTATTTTGCCACCAATGGAACATTTAAAGAATGTTATAGTAGCAGTCTCTTTGATCAGATTTCATTGAGTCCCTTATGTTATCCTATCCCAGTACGGCCTGGAATCCTGGCCCATATCAGTGGCAGGACAGCCCAGTGTTTCCAAACATGGACTCCGGAAGCCGAGTGCATAGGTTTGAATCTTGCTTCTGCCACTTGGCGGCTGTGTGACTCGGGCAAGCTTTTTGACCTCTCTGTGTTTTATTCTCTCATGCATAAAGTGATGACTGTGACAATAACACCTTGTAGGGGTGTTCCACAGACTCAATGAGATTCAATGTATGGAGCACTTAAACAGTTTCTGGAACGGAATAAGCCTATATGAAGGTGCTGGTCATTCCTGGGGAAGACCAGGGGAAGACCACCAGCTAAACAGGTGTCTGTCTGAGACCCAGTCCTTTCTGGCATTTTTATCAATAACTCGAATAAGGAGATCGAAGTCATTTTGATTTACAATTTGGATTAAAATTTTATGATGAAAGAAATAACAAATATGATGTGTGCTAGAATCAAGACTCAAAATAATTGTAAGAGAGTGGAAGAATCAGAAAAAGCGTTTGTGTTTAAAAAGGGATACATTTTAAATCCTTGCATTTAAATCCAGAACACCATCCTCCCAGTTTAGAAAGGGGGGGGGGCTGTTTGGAGAGTAGTATGTATAAAGCAGATGTGGGAGGACCCAGTTTGATTAACTATAAATAAGCTCTGTAGGAATCAACAGCGCGTTGAGGCTGCCCAAATAGTGCTATGTCAGGCCCCATTAACTGAGTTGTAGTCTCTAGGAATGATGGTGGTGGAAATGTTCTGCCCTCCCCGATTCAGGCCAGCTCCAAACACAGAAGAACATCACAAACATTGACAACAGTGTGGATCGTAGGACACCTATGGACTGAGGGTCAGGGTCTCGGGTTCAGATCCTTAGCCTGCTCCTCCCTGGCCTGTGCCCTTAAAGACCATTTCCTCTGCTGTAAAACTCAATACGCTCTACCTTCCAACTAACACCATAGCGCTAACCAAGATGAAATTGCTTTTAAAGTGGTAAAATGTATATAAAATGAAAGTGGCCATTTTAAGTATACAATTTAGTAGCGTTAATTACATTTGTGATGTTGTGCCACCATCACCATTATCTGTTTCCAAAACTTTTTCATCACCCCAAAAGGAAACTCTGGAGCTATTAGGCAATAACTCCCATTTCCCTCCTTCCTCAGTCCCTGCTGACCTCTAATCCACTTTTTGTCACTATGGAGGGGCCTATGCTAGATATTTCCCCAAATGAGTCACTGACAACTAAAAATGTCTGGAAACAGAATGGGCTTCTTCAGGAAGAGGTGATGTGTCCATGGTCACCAGAGTTGTTCAAATAGAGAATGGAAAATACTTTGAAAAAAAAATGTTGTGGCAGGGATTCGCTTGAAGAGTGAATGACTAGATGTCTCCCGGTTTGGATACCCTCTCCCTGTGCTAGAGGCTAGATCTGGCCCTATCTTATCTGAGACGAAACTGAGGCACAAGCTCCCCAGTAAGTAGCCCAAGGTCACACACTGGGTTTACGGTGTGAGTTATGGTTAGAACTGAAGTCTCCTGATGCACAGCCCTGCCCTGCATTCTGCCCTCTGACG
The DNA here is from genome assembly GCF_003265705.2 of Callorhinus ursinus. Classification (NCBI taxonomy): domain Eukaryota; kingdom Metazoa; phylum Chordata; class Mammalia; order Carnivora; family Otariidae; genus Callorhinus; species Callorhinus ursinus. The sequence goes on from NW_027397076.1 coordinate 34,540,871, forward strand.
ATGCTGCACTCTGTGACCTACTTGTCCTACGGTTCTTGTAGTTTTCCCACAAATTCCCCCAGAGCTTTGTTTGATGGCAGCATCCACGATCTTAAATGAAAAGCGATTTAATAACACCCAATTCTTAGCTTTATTGCCACAGGATAAAAGTTGTTAGGGGATTAATCTGCAAGTGTAAAAACACTTTGAATAACCATCAGAAAACAAGCCCTCAGGTTGTTATCGTAAGTAACAGTACAGCCTACAGCAGTTTGGATGTCAGACTTTGAAAAAACACTGCAGTGAATTCCACGCATAGTCCGTGGCTGACTTGGAGAAGCCACGGCAGTCGCCACTTTTTTTTTAAAAGTACAAATTGTGAGACTAGAGAGAGCTTTCAGTTCTGACGTAATCTCCCTTAATATGTAACCAGACACAAATGTATATGGAAAAGATTCAATTTGGTTAAGATTCCAGATTCACTGTTTTATTCTTTAAGACTCAAGATATATCACTGGATTCGATGCCTAAAGAGAAAGCCAATATGTTCTTTTAAAATTTCACTACAGAACAAGTCTCTTCTTTAATGACACATTATAAGAAATATTTTTCAGAGTAAAAAGCAACCAAAAGTAAAAAGCTCTATTAAAATTGCATTTTTACCAAAGATCAAGTCTAGTATTTAGTAATTCATTCAAAACTCAATAAAATTTCCCTATGGAATTTGTTCAGAATATCAGTTCCTATCTTTATGTACACATTTTTCCCCCATCTGTATCCCAAGAGGTCTGCCAGAAAAGACGAGGCTTTTTCTTTAGTAATTTGTCCTATAAAAAACCAAAGGAAAACTTAGAAGGCAATGAAACAATTAAATTCACCATAGAGATATATTAAAAGAAATCTGGTTTTAGGGCTTCATAAGACAACAACAAATGCAAAGACATTGTGAAATTCATCTACAACTGACCAACTGTTCTTTACCATATTGGTTATAAATGTATGCAGAGGTATGTATGTAAGCATGTAAATGGTGTTTGTTTCACATAACGAGACATCTAGAGGTCAGCAGGCCAGACAAGGGGCAGCCACTCGATGGTGCTGGGAGGCTGGCTCTTTCTATCTTTTTGCTCTGCTCTTTTCGGTATATGGGTGTCCTTCCTTCCTCATGATGTCACCTCAAAGCTGACCCAGTGGCTTCTGCATTCCTGGCCTCAAGCCACATCTCTCCACTTTTCTGCCAGAACAAGGAGGTGGAAACAGGAAGTAGAGGTACTCACATCAGGAAAGCAGAAGCTTCCCTAGAACCTCCCCAGCAGATGTTGCGTCCAATACACTCACCCAGGACAGAGAGCTAAAATCATCCAATTCCATCCTTTTCTTAACCTGCCCCATCATGTATCACGTGCATCTATAAGTTGGTGGGTTCCACTTCCTTAAAGTCTCATGTCCATCCCCTCCCTTTGTTCCTCCACTAAGTCTGCCTCTGCCCAAGCTCTTTTCAGCCCTTGCCTAGGCTGGTGCAAAAGTCTATCCTCCACACAGCCACCAGATTGGTCTTTCTAGAACACAAACTTGACTGTCACTCCTCCACCGCACATAAAGTCTAAAACACTTAGCAAAGCATAAGAGCACAGTACTATTATCTGATTCAATCTCTTCAGATTCATCTACACTTTTCCCTAAAGGCACTTTCCAAGCATATGAAGCTCCTTACATTTCTTCCAGTTGCCCATGATACTACAAATCGTAATGCTTTTGAACATGCTATCGTTTTCCCTGAAATCCCTTTCCCTGGCCTTCATTTGTCTGGAAAAGTCTTACTCACTCTAAAATTCAACCCAAACTTTCCCTATATATCTCTATCTATCTATCTATCTATCTATCTATCTATCTATCTATACCTATATTCTATATCTATCACTATCATTATAGAACTTACTATACTGCATTCCAATTATTTATTTACATAAATGTATTTCATACTAGTCAAAGAGTCCCTTGAACATAGAGACAAAGTCTTATTGTCTTATTATCTTTGACCGCCTGGTACATAGCAGGTGATTAACAAGAGCCTATGGAATAAATGAAAGAATAAGTGACCGAAATGGTGGTGATTTTATGGATGAAATCAAGGACACAGAAAAGGGGAAGACCATGAGAGGAGAGTGATGAGCACTTTGTAGCAGGAAGACCTTTGTGGCCCCTAAAATGAAAAGAGAAAGTAAATATTCATGTAAGTGAATTTTCCAAATAATTGAAGTTTAACCTTTTAAGTTGAATAAGAACTAACAAAAATGCTAAAATATTATTGGTAAAAATATTTCCAAAAATGTGTTACACATTCCCTTACCTTTTAAGGAGAGTGCACTGAAGCAAATTTAACCTTTTTGGATGACTCAGTGTCATCATTATGAAACTCAATTATTGTTGAGATAGGAAGACTGTCTGCTTCTCCATTAAATGGCTCCAGACTGTTAACCACTTAGTTCTTTGCTAATTTTCTTTCTCTTTTCACCATTTGGGTTTTATCTAGCATCTTAAGCTGTTATGATTCTGTGTACGAGCCTTTAGAATCAGAGAATCACAAAACCGTAAAATGCAAGAGCTTGAGGGAATCTTAGAGATCATTTAATCTATTAGTCTATCAAATTTTATAGATAAGAAAACTAAGCCCCAAGTGAGTGAGCGGTCCTTTTCTAATCCGTTGCTTTTAATCTTCTATTTTAATGGCTTTCAAACTGTGTTCTAAAGGGCACTCTACTCAATTTCAGGTCGGGCCATAATGTTCATCTTCCTCTAAAATGCTATGGGTAAATTAAATTTAAAAAGATATACTATAGGACAAACATACTTTGAATGAACTTAAAAATTAGGATATATCTGTGCAGTATTAGAAGTACAAGATAATCATTTTATTTAGAAATAGAATCTCTTCTTTTTAGTTATTTTGGGCTTGTGTTCTATTTTGCTTTACTCATTTATAAAACCCTTACTGCTTATTCATTTGACACCTCACTCAGCCTCCTCAGTGAGTAACCAGACTATTCACTGAATAGTTGTTTCTACCCTAAGTGTTAGAAATTTGCAGGGCAAGGAAAGAGAAACGCATACATTTACTAAGCACTCACTGTTGTGCAGCTATGATCCTTACCAAAAAAAAACCCCTTAAGATGGATAATGTTATCCTCACTTTATAGATGAGGAAACCAAGATCAGAAAGTTGCACAATCTATCCAAGGTCACAGGGTTAATAACTGGTAGAGGAGAAATGTAAACACAGGTGCCTGATGCTAGCTACTTCATTGCTGCTCTTATGGAATTAATAATCTATAAAGAAAGAAGCGTACATATTCAACTAACTCTATGATGGGGGACAAAAGCAACCATAGCAGCATGGAAGCATGGGAAGAGGAAGTAATTAATTGTACCAGAAAAGGGAAGAGAAGGTTACACACTGACATTTGAGGAAAACGTTATTTATAGCAGTAAAAATAATGAAGCAAACATTTTTATAGGAAATACTATGGGTTAAGCCCATGGCATCTCCTTGATAACCTCACAATAACCTTATTATTTCCCCCTTCTACAAAGGAAACTGAGGCACAGATGGGTTAAAGGAACACAGCCAAGGCCACACACACTAGAAAGTGGCTAGTTCCAGGGCGCCTCCCATAACCACTGTGCTATGCTAATTCCTAGAGGTGGAAAAAGGTGAAGGTGTCCCCAGGTGAGGGAAGAGGAAAGGGACCAGGGCATAGGCATCAATATGCAAGGGAAACAAAGAGGACTCTGAGGTAACTGGAACAGCTCAACACAAGTGGAAACCTTTAAGTCAGACCATGTCACGACTCCCCTACAAAACCCAGCCCCGGCTGCTCACTGCATTTAAGAGAAACCTACATATACCCTGTCTACTTTCTCTCCAGTGTCAATACTCGCCATGCTCCCCCTCACTCATAGCCTCCCTGCCATGATGGCCTTTCAGGTCCTAAAACTCACCAACCTCACTCTTACCTTTACACATGGTGGTGTCTCCTTCTGAAATACTGTTCCCCTCACTTTTTCCTAGCTAATGCTTGAACACCCTCTGGCGTCCACCTAGTCATGATTTACTCACATAGGCCTTTGAAACTCCGCACCTTGTTACAATATCTCGTAGCAGCACCCTCACTTTTCCTTCACAGCATTTACCCTACTTTATAATTATTTATCTGATGGTGTGGCCACAGACTCTAAGCTCCATGAAGGCATGGAGCGTGGCTGGCTTTTTCTCCCCCCTCTGCTCTGCTTTTGTTTCCGCATGACTAGCACATAATTAAATAGACGGAAGTTGGAGCTGGAATTGGAAGGCATGGTCTTTATCCTATGGACAATAAGAAGGCAGAAAAATCTAATCGAGAATTGTGACAAGATCGAATAGAGGTTTAAATAAAACAAAACAAAACCATGTAGTGCAGGCGAGGACGAAAGGCCAAGGCTGAAAGCCTAGTCGACGATCATTTCAATAATGAGAAATAGTGAGGGCCTGGACCAAGGGAATGAATTCAAGACTTTGCAGGTGGCATGGCTGGACTTGTTGGTTGGACGTGTGTGTGTGTGTGTGTACCTACTATGCGCACTCTGTGAACTACTATCCACTTAGGAGGACAAAATATTAAAAAGTAGACCTGCATGAAAAAAACAAACCAACCAACCACTACGCTCTCCATAAAAGGAAAAGTTAAAAAAATAAAGACCCATCTCTCCTCCCAGCCCTTTGATCCGAAGGGAATTGAGGAATGAGTAACCATTTCCCAAGGACATGCTCTCTTCAAGGCGAAGCCAGTCAGGCAAAGATGAAGTAGGAGAATTGTATGACAAGCCTGGGACTGCAAAGAAGTTTTCAGTCAATGGAATGAGGATCTCAAAGCGTACTCAGTAAGAGGGCGTAAGGTGAGTTTCACGGAGAAAGGATAAGCCAGGGAAAGGCTAAGAGAAAACAAAATGGTATAAGCAGGGTAAAGGTGACTTACCTATATATATATAAAAAAAATGTAAGAAGGAAATCCACACATCGGAAGGAGATTGTGAACCCCAACACTGAGGGAAGCAAAGAGCTGAAAGATTATCTGGGAAGATCACAAATGGAAGCAGCCAGCATCAGCCACCAAGCATGGCTTCCTCCCTGCGGGTGGGAAAAGGGGTGAGCGCTGGGGCCTGGCCTCCCATGGCGGGCATGGCTATTGGTAGCTGCTCTGGCCATGGCAGATTCTACTCCTCAGTAAAGCTCTCCTACATAAGACTTAAAGAGTGAAAGCTGATATTCCAATAATCTCTGTCTTAGATTTTTAAGATACTGTAACATCCTTTCTTGAAAATGGAAACTTCCTGGTAACTATTCTCCCCAATTTCCTGCAGCTGAGTGAAATCTAAAGGTTACTTTAAATATAAAGTTCATCTTATCGAGAGCATCTGGGCGTCTCTACAGTAAGTCTATTTTTATTTCATGTTTAGCAGTAGTAAGACGTGTACTGAGAGCTGCCATTTTCACACCTCCAACCAGTGCTCGTTTCCTCTTGCATATGTCGTGGTACAAGAGCCAGACTCCAAACTTCTGATTTCCCAGAGTCGTTTATGGGTGGTGACAGACTGCCCCCACTTCTGTCTACACCCCCGACAGCTTGGGAATGGGACAGGGAGACAATGGTAGGGAATGGGTATCATTCCGAAGGAGGGACGAAGGGCTGACATTTCCTGTTGCTCAAGTGAACACAAGTAGCATGGAATGCAAGGCTCGGTCTTTCAGAGTTCTCACCACTCCGGAGGAACAGTCCTTCTTGCTGGGGACTTGAGGAGATTCAGAATTCATGCCCACAGGAGGCAGCTATGTTTGGGGGAGGCAGCCTTCAGAGATGCCTGAGCGGCGAGTGAGGGGAAGTTCGTTAAGATGACCACCAGCTGGTCAGGACAGCCCGTGGGAGGGGGCGCCCCTGCCTGCTTCCAGCTGCAGGTGTCAGCTCGGAGACCAGCTCCTAGTCCAGGGCAGGAAGCATAAAGGATTACTCGATTCGTTCGGTAGTGGGTTCAGAATCAAACTGTCTTGACCTCTGGTGTCCCTTCCCTATTACCGGGCTCCCACCTCACGAAAGAAGACCACTACTCCTTTTTATTTCATCTGGTCTCATTTTCCTCAGGGTGTGTTCATTCCACTCCACCTCATTTACTATCTATGCTCAACAAGAGAGCTTCTCTCTTCCTCAGCAGTTTTAGTCTGTAGTGGGCTCATTTCTCTGAACCCATTCCTGCTTCCCTTGAACTACCTCCTCCCCAAACTCTTTTTCCAGATATGGCAAACTTCTTGAAAGGGTAGTCTGCACTTACTAGTGCCTTCACATTCTCCCCTCAGGCTAATATAAAATGACTTCTAACCCCGTTGCTCTAAGATGGCATCTACACCGTTTTCACAAAAACCGCCAACAGACCTCTGATTGACAAAACCAGTGACCTCTCAATAGTTCCTTTTTGATTGCCTCTTTCTCCTTAAAACACTCCCCTTCCAAGACACTACGCTCTTTTGACTCGCCTCTCACCATCTGGCCACTTCCTCCACCTTCCTTCTCCCTGTACCTTCAGTATAGATGATCCCAAAACTCTGTCAACATTTCTTCTCTCTATGGATCCCTGGTATGCACTCCCTCTTTGATTCCTCTATCGCTCCCAGACCTGTCTAACACTGGCCCCAACCACCTGCTCCTGAACTAAAAGTCTGCATTTCTAGGGGCACTGGGTGGCTCAGTTGGTTGAGTGCCTGACTCTTGATTTTGGCTCAGGTCCTGATCTCAGGGTCATGAGATCGAGCCCCACATCAGGCTCCACACTCAGTGGGGAGTCTGCTTGGGATTCTCTCTCTCTCCCTGCCCCTCCTCCCCCACAATAAATAAATAAAAATCTTTAATAAAAATAAAACTCTGCATTTCTAACTTTCAAGCATCTTCTGGATATCTTGTGAGTCCCTCGAATTCAGCACAGTCAGAGCTGGCCTGTCCTTTCTCACACCCATGCAAATGTGACACCTTCCTCTTCCTCAGCACTTACACTGTCATTAAGTTCTGTTGATTGTAACTCTCACACATCTTCCTGACCTACCCCTCTGTTGGCTGCTTCTACTTCTACTGCTCTCATCTGGGCCCGCCAAAATCTTCATGAGGACCAGCAGGCAGTTCATAGAAGGAGCTTCAGAAATCAGACTAACTGGATTCCAGTTTTTCTCACTGAATAGCTGTGTACATTGGGTGAGTTATTTAACTCCTTTAAGACTCAGTTTCTTCATATGTTACATGCAGCTGGCACTATAAGAAATTTGGTGAGCTAAACGCAATGTTATTCACAATGGTTGGCACATGGTAGCCACTCAAAAAGGTTATTTTTTTCACTCAGTATTCTCTTTACTTTCTCCCGTCACTGAGCTAGCGCACTCTGCCCTTAACTCTCCATTGTTCTCCTCCAATACACATTCAACACTCGAACCGGTTACTTTCTTTTTCTTTTTTTTTTTTTAGATTTATTTATTTATTTGGGAGGGCTTAGAGGGAGAGGGAGAGAGAGGACCCCAAGGAGGCTCCATGCCCAGCGTGGAGCCCAACGTGGGGCTGATCCCACCACCCTGAGATCATGACTGAAGCCGAAATCAAGAGTCACAAGTTCAACTGACTGAGTCACCCAGGGGCCCTAAACTGGTTACTTTCTAAATCAGAGATCCACTCAAGTCCGTCTTTGGTTAAAAACAAAACTTGTCACAAATTGTCATTGCCCATATGGCAGACAATCTCCTTAGTACGGCATTTATGACCCTTTAGAAATCTAACCTCAAACTACCTCTCCACCTTACAAATTCACCACTCCTTATCATATACCCTGAACACCTGATGTATCTTACATTGTCAAGCCTTTGTTTCTTTATTGCAGCCATCCTGTCTTCAAGGTCTTCTCCCCTTTCATTTCTAGCTGATGAAGTCGTATTTCTATTTGCATAAGCACCTGTTCCTCCCAATAAATTCTAATTCCTTGGAAGCAAAGAACCTTCCTTATTAATCTGACAATTAATTTTTTAAGCTCCTACAGCATAGTTATGTGGAGCGAGGGTTGCAGATCTCTGAGACAGAGCTCCATAAACAGAACAGGGAAGACATACCTTGTAGCTGGCACTTTTGACTGTTCCGCAACATCTTAGCCCCTTTGTTCTTCCTTCCTTTCTACTCAGGTGTGCACCCTTTCTCCATCCAACTTAGAAGATATTGCCCTATCCCCAACTCAGTGGTATATTCTGATTATTCTTACTTGTGACTGGTTTAGGTGTAGGCAAAAGAACTCATTCTAAACAAGGATACCTAAGGGGAGGTCAGTTATGGGGAGTTGAGAAAAGGTTTCCTAATTCCAAGAAAAACATACCAAGAAAGATAATTTTGTTTTTTGTAAAGATTTTATTTATTTGAGTGAGAGAGAGAGAGAGAAAGAGAGAGAACATGAGTGGGGGAGGGGCAGAGAGAGAGAGAGAGGCAGACTCCCCACTGAGCAGGGAGCCTGATGTAGGGCTGGATCCCAGGACCCTGAGATCATGACCTGAGCTGAAGGTAGACGTTTAACCAATGGAGCCACCCAGGCACCCTGAGAGAGAATTTTCTTATTGCCTTTGGACACTGCAAGGCCTGGCTGTGACATCTGGAACTGCAGCAACTGTATTGTAACCATGAGGGGACCTGAGGCAGAACTGAGATCCTGGCTTCTTGATGACCCTGTTAGGTTACTGCATCAAACAACCCTAATGTTGGTCTATGCATTTCTTAATGTATGCAATAATAAATTTCCTAATTTCTTATGATATTTTGAGTCAATTTTCTGTTTACATGCAACAGATGGCATCCTAACCAGTATACAACTAAACCAAACTTGGAGATCAAGGAAACAGTCCAGAAAAGGTGATATCTATGAAGAGTCTTCATCAAGGCAGTCAAGAAGCAGGACAAGCAAAGAGGCATGGATATAAAAGTATAAGATATTATGGAACTGCACATAGTTCAGAGCGGCTATTGCAAAGAGTATGGTCATAAAGATGAAGCTGGAAAGATGGGAGTTTGGAGCAAGAACTCGAGGAGCCTTGTATGCTGTGGCAGGTTAAATATGGCCACAAAACCTTTGCAGCTTCTTCTACTAAGAAGCAAAGTTGAGGGGCACCTAGGTGGCTCAGTCGGTTAAGTGGGTGCCTTCGGCTCAGGTCATGATTCCAGGGTCCTGGGATCAAGCCCAGTGTCGGGCTCCCTGCTCCACAGAGAGCCTGCTTCTCCCTCTCCCGCTGCCTGCCGCTCTGCCTTGTGTTCTCTATCTTTCTGTCAAATAAATAAATAAAATCTTTAAAAAAAAAAGAAGCAAAGTTGATTTTCACACCCCATGAATATGGCTGGCTTCATGACTTACTTTGACCAATGGAATGTACCAAAAGTGATGTTATGTAAATTCCAGAACCAAGGCCTGGCTCTCTTGAGATGCTGCCCTGAGGCTACCATATTATAAAGAAGGCGATCTAGCCTAATGAAGGATGAGAGGCCAGTGGAAAAGAACTGAGGCGCTTTGGCCACACTGGTACCAAGTGCTGAGCATGAGAGGCCCTCTTGCCCCACACAGCTATTCCAGCCATCATCTGACTGCACGTGAATCTCAGAGCCAACCCACAGAATTATAAGAAATAATAAATCATTGTTGTAGTAAGCCACTAGATTTGGGGTGGTTTGTTATGCAACAATAGGCACCTGATGGATAAGTCATGCCAAGATGTGTTGACTTTACTCTGAAAACCATGAGGAGTAACCTGATTAAATTCATGTTTAGAAAGATCACCTCGGTGGCAGTAGGAACAATGGGCTTGGCCTGGGGGCAGGTTGGAGGTAGGAGGACTGGTTGGAAGAACTGTTGTATTAATAGAGCTGAGAAATCATGTGGATCTGACTTAACACGGTGGCAGAAGGAAGGCAGAGAAGAGTCATTACGGAGGTAAAATCAGCATGATGGCAAATATAAGCTACAGTGCGTAAAGGAGAAACGTGAATTAAGAATTACAGTTCTCTGGACTAGGTAAATGACTGGATGGTAGTGCCTTCACTAAGAGGGACTAGGGGAGGAAGAGAAGGTTTAATGGAACTGGAATATCTAAGTGGAGAATATGGCAAGGAGTTGTGAATACTCAATAAATGCTTAATGAAGAAATTACTATGATGAACCTGGGTGGGTACTGTATTGTTCTAGTCCAGTGAGCCGTGGTTATATGGCATAACCTGAGTTCTCTCAAAGTCAAGGAAGTTTAAATGATGTGAACTCATTTTCTTGATACTTCGTTGGAATAGAAAGGAAAAGGCAAGATAAGTTCTGATGCAGTCCAAAATGCTCACAAATCCACATGTTGTTCAGTTTACGTGCATTGATCTGTAATTTTCAGGGAGCACTACTAGTATCTGATGTTCCTATCTGAAAGCACTTTCTTAATCTATCCAGAAGGTAGTGCCACGACACAGGTTCTCTTTTTGTCCTCCATATTCTTCACTTGCCTCCCAACCTGTAAAGTCGCTTCCCTAACTCCACGCAAAGAGAGTTGAGACTCTCCCCACGTCAGATGTTTTGTCAAGTGAGCACAATCTATGATTTATTTTGTAATAAGCTACAAAGGCTACAGACAACTTTAATATGCACATGTAAATACTGGCTTACCTTTGAAATTGATTAAAATAGCAAGTAAATGGTTGGGAACCGATCTCCTCTTTCCAGTACTGTTGCCAATTCATGACACTTTCCAAGTTCTTCTGATTTTCTCTTTTACAGGGAGGAATATAGGAGCACTACCAAAACAGAACAGAGAAAATAAACTTATTCTACAGAATATTGAAAGATGGTCCTTTTTTAATAGAGAGATGGTATTACGCACATAGTAAATCTAATTCTGACCTACCTAATCTTTAATAGAACCAAATTGAAATCGTCAAATTACATTTCAAATTTCCAATTTGGAACAATTACAGAAAATATCCCAATTAAATGCAGCAAAAAATAATCTTTAGTCATTACAGTATGAGGATAGATTATAAACAATTAGTTACAATCTAATAGCAAATTAAAAGCATGATATACTCTATTGTGGGCCTGAAAATCAAGAGAGGGAAGCAAAAAAAAAAAAAAAGTTAATTTTTATCCCCAGTTGCTAACTATGGACCTTGATATTTTCCTCTTCCACCTCTAACTACCAAGCCCACAGCTCTCCTCAGATACTGCTCTCAACCACTGAAACTCAAGTTTTCTTTTCTTACATTCTCTTGGACAGTAAAATCAGCAGAAAACTTCCTCACAAGCACGTAGTCAATGCACTTTGCTAACCGATGTCTTTTCCTAGCTCTGCCACTAACGAAGTAGTTCTCTCTGAAGGGACCTAATTACTCTAGCAGCACAGAATCAGCAGATTTGGAAAATTCTTTTTTTTTTAAAGATTTTTATTTATTTATTTGAAAGAGAGAGACACAGCGAGAGAGGGAACACAAGCAGGGGGAGTGGGGGAGGGAGAAGCAGGCTTCCTGCTGAGCAGGGAGCCCAATGCGGGGGCTCGATCCCAGGACCCTGGGATCATGACCTGAGCCAAGGCAGACGCCCAACCCACTGAGCCACCCAGGTGCCCCTGGAAAATTATTCTTAACTCTAGATGTTAAAATTAACCCTTAGCATTCGAATCCATTTTCTCCAATTCAGTTTTTCTTTTTTTAAAGTAACCTCCTCACCCAGCGTGGGGCTCGAATTCATGACCCTGAGATCAAAAGTCAGATGCTCCACCAACTGAGCCAGCCAGGCTCCCCTCTGATTCAGTTTTTTATAATGATGATCACAGTAAAGATGGGGCCAATTTACTGTTACTGAATGTTTACAATATGCCCGACACTGCAATAAATGTTTAACAGGCTTTAATGTGTTTCTTACAACTACCCTAAAATGATCTCCATTTTACAGATGAGGAAACTGAGATTTCAGTCAGCTCTACAACTGGATGCTGGTGATTTTATCACATTCGACTCCCAGATGTTCTAGGAAAATTTCCAATGTTAAAGAGTAGGGGAAACAAACAAACAAACCATTAGCTTCATAGTATTTTTTTTTAAAGATTTTATTTATTTATTTGACAAAGAGCACAAACAGAGGGAGTGGCAGGCAGAGGGAGAGGGAGAAGCACGCTCCCCGCTGAGAAGGGAGTCCAATGTGGGGCTCGATCCCAGGACCCTGGGACCAACTGAGCCACCCCAGGCGCCCCTTCATAGTATAATTTGATTTGCATTATTTTAGAGCACATAGCTTGTCAACACCTTCCCACTATTTTCTGGTAAAATATAAACTTTTTAGTATGATGTACAGTCTTCAGGATCTGCCCTCCCCTGCCTAGGACTCCGCCATTTAGAAGCACATAGTCCCAGGACATGTGGGTGGCTCAGTCCGTTAAGCGTCTGCCTTCGGCTCAGGTCATGATCCCAGGGTCCGCACTTCGAGTCCCACATCGGGCTCCCTGGTCATCGGGGAGTCTGCTTGTCCCTCTGCCATTCCCCCTGCTTGTGCTCTCTCTCTCTCTCTGATAGATAGATAAATAAATAAATAAATAAATAAATAAATAAATAAAATCTTCAAAAAAAAAAAATACCCACAAAAAACAAAAAGCAGCAGCACATAGTCCCCAGATCTGCCATGTGCTATCACACCTACTGGCTGGTGTATGCTGCTCTTTCTTCTTTTAATGCCCTTTTTCTTTTAGTTCCCTTCTTTCCAGATGTAGCTCTGGTGCACCTGTTTGGGGGAACCTTCTCTTTCTTACTCCACAGTTAAGTCCCCCTTCCGTTGTCCTGCCACAGGCATCACACCCTGAGCACCCACAGCTGTAATCCCAGGATCACACTGGTCGGTCTGTTTTATATCACCCTCCTCAATTCACTGGCAAGTTGGAACAGGGCTCTTTTTTCTTTTTTCCCCTGCATCTTCACACTTAGGACTACGCCTGGTAATAGTGAAATTTCCAAAATGTTGGTGGAATTACTAATAACACACTTATATACATTTTTTATTCAAGATGATGAAGCTATTTTCACAGTAGTTAAACATTTCTCTTAACACAAAAATATTTTAAATTTTAGTAAATTTGGTTGTTTTCTATTATACATAACACATTTACAACATCTTACGCAAATCTTATTTTAATGATTGGATCACTGCATATTTACCCTCGGCACATATAGTTAATGTTCTATTAATAACAGTATAACATACATAAAGCTAAAAGTTTCTGTGAAATTCTTAATTCTGAGATCTTCCAAAGCAGCAGTTGGGTTTAGAAGCAATATAGGCCATTAGATAAGGCTCCAGTCCTACTATTTGTTCGGTGTTTGGACTTGAGTAAATTACTTCCTTTTTCTGGATTTCATTTCTTCTAATCTGTAAACTCTCCAAAATAATTTCTAGCTCTACATTTCTATGATTCTCTTCTTGGAGGCACACCAAGAAAGGACCCAGCAGAAGGCAGGACTACAAACACTTTTGCAGTATTTTTCCCAGAAAAGATCCTGCCCCCTGGGGAAGTGGCTGGGCAGCCTGACTAAGTCACCATTCCAGCCAGCAAAAAGGACAAGTGTGGTAGGTCCTTTCTTGAGGACCTATACTTTGCATTAGCTTAGTGTTCATAAGGGGCCTCTGATTTTTTTTTTATTGTTTATGTCCTATAATGTGCTGGACATTTCCTTTCCTTCTATTAAAACATTTTTCTTTCTATACCACGGTCAATTAGTTTATAAAGTGAGAGTAGGTACCACCTGATTGTGTTCTTCAAAGGTTGTGTGAAACCTTAAAATCCATCAGAGCCTTTTTTGCAATGGCTATCCTCAACCCAAGAGGTACACTAAACATTTTAGGGAATAACAACTAGCAACCAAATGGAACTAAGGCAGATTTTTAAATTTTGCAAGTTAACTCAGTTTGAACTCTTTGCTATTTAGTTTCTATCGCGGGGAAATAGGTTTAAAAGAAATATCTCCACCAGATGACAACTCTATGATTTGACCAGGAGAGTCACGTCCACATGTTTTGTCTGAAAAGATCAGACAAAAACTTTCACTGAGTGAGTAAAGTCTGTAGTAGGTATGTTGTGGTTTCACGTGGGAAAAAAAGGAATGTTCCTCGCCTTTAGAATACTTTGAGGTAGTGTGGGTGAACTTTTAGAAGCAAAGTCTTTTTTCACATGAGGAAAAATAGCCTGTGATCAAAATTCAAGTATTTTTTTCATGGACTGCATTCTTTCCCAGAGTATCACTGATTAAATAATGAGCTTATAATACTCTAGTAACTTTTAAAGCTCACATCACCTTAAAAGGAAAATTTTTAAAGACTAACCGTATGTTCTTAAAAATCATTGTTTTTTTTTCTTATATCTTGATTCTCCAATTAGTTTGTCTTTAAAATTTCTGTGAAGCCTAACTTGGATTCTCCCAAGATTCCTTCTCAACTCTAGCAGATCAGTGTAGATTAAGAATTTTAAAATAAGTAATAAATACCAATTCAAAGCAGTGTTCTAGGGGAAAAAAAATTTTGGAAATTCAGTCAGAGACTCATTTCCTCTCTAGGCTGTTCAAACCTGATGGGTTTCCAGGCGCTACCATAACTCCACTACGACTGTCTCACCTTTGGGGGCAGGGCCAGACAATAATATACACCGTTTCAGCAGCATCACTGTTGTTGTCGTGGCTAACATTTATTGATTATAGGTGAAGCATCTCATGAATCCAAATCTCAATTAATCCAAATCAGCAAATGGTATAATCGCCTATGTTTTACAGATGAGGAAATTGAGGGGCAGAGGTTTAAGAAAACTTTCCCTCGGTTACAGTGGCAAATGGAAAAGTTGAGATTCAGACTGCAGAGTGTTCTTAACCACTGTACCACCCGGCCCCACGTCTCTATCTTTAGGGCTTCCCAGTTTTCTCTCTTTGAAGCTCCCTGCTTTGGGGGTAAGGGAGATGCCCTGACTTCTGCATCCCTCTCTTGGAGAACCAGTGTCATGATTCTTTGGGAATGGAGTTGGTGTAGCCCTCCCAGACAGAGGGGCTGAGGCAGTCTGTGGCAACGCTTTGTTTTCCTGGTACTCTCTCTGAGAACTGCATTGTTTTGTTTTGATTTGTTTTATTATGTTATGTTAATCACCATACATTACATCATTAGTTTTTGATGTAGTGTTCCATGATTCATTGTTTGCGTATAACACCCAATGCTCCATGCAGTACGTGCCCTCCTTAATACCCATCACCAGGCTAACCCATCCCCCAAACCCCTCCCCTCTAGATCCCTCAGTTTGTTTCTCAGAGTCCATAGTCTCTCATGGTTCCTCCAAGAACTGCATTGTAAGTCTTCGCTTGTTCCCTCCTGTCTCAATTTGGCTCCAGGGTTGGTTTTTGGTGCCATGGATGTAATTTCACTTAGGTGAATTTATAGACCCAATGTCTTTGATCATAGAGGACAATGAGCGTTCCCTTGGAGAAACTTCTTCATACAATTCTGACCTTTTGTGTTTTTCACTTGCAAAGGCAGCATTTCCCAATTTCTAATATCATTATCACCCAAATAACCTCCACTATTGTCTGTGTCACTTGCTGCCTAAACTTGCATGAAATCACTTTCTTTAAAAAGTCAAGAGAAAAAGACAATGTGATAAAAATATTTGTTTAACGCTTACCTGGTAGAAAAAATTTTTTTGACTTTTGAATTAACGAACCAAGTTGACAGAATCAAGTGGGCTAAGCCTTCAGTGAGTTTTTTAAGGGAAGACACTATCACCATTTGACGTGGAATATTTGATTATGTACTTATTATGACTTATTTTTCCATTATCTTATTTTAGGGTTTATCAAGATTTATAATAGCATTCTTTTCAGCCTATCACAATGGATTTACATTTTAATAGTACCCTCTTGAGTGTGTTCTTTTGTGTCTTGAGGATTGCATTTCAATCATGTGGGCAGAGTAGGCAGAGTTCATTTCTTCCTTTATTGAGTCATTTAAACAACAATTGCACAAAACACGTGGTCCATTTAAAACATCAGGGAACGAGTTCTATGTTAGGCATTATCTAAGAAATGGAAATGGAGAAACTGGTTTTCTTCTCCAGTTTCTTTATTGACTTCATTTGGTTAGGGAGGATAGAATTGAAAGACTTAACACTAGAATTGGTTTAGCTGATTAAATGATTTCCAAAGTAAACTTGGTTAGAAAATGAATTCTTGGGGTGCCTGGCTGGTTCAGTCAGTAGAGCATGAGACTCTTGATTTTGGGGTGGTAAGTTTGAGCCCCACATTGGGTGGAGAGATTATTTAAAAGAATTTTTTTAACCAGAAAATAAATTATTAACACATTATTTATTGGAACACAGGTCTAATTATATTTTATACTATGAGCCCCCATTTTCTGAAATCCTATAAGATATTTGTGTCAGTTATGATTTATAACTTTAATGACATTTTTGACAGTATAAACATATAATTAGGAAAACACTATGGCATAAAAACTGTAACTTCCATAATGTTTCATATGCCTCAACTTCATTAATTGTATACACACACACCTTATGGATGTAGGTTAATTTAACACATGTAAAATTATATGTCAGCTAAAAAAAAATTAAATTCTAGGGCAGGTGGTTCCAGAATGAGTATCCATATCTGAAAGCTAAATGAAAATAATCTTGTGGAAGAACCTGAAGTTCAAACAAATGGCTTAGAAAACATAAAAAGCGAGGCTAACTAAGAACAGGAGAAGCTAAAATAAGCTCTTCAGACAGAATAGGCTGGGCAGTTACAGTGTGGTACCCAGCCTAGAACAGTGTTCATCAAAGTCTGTTCTGTGGACCCCTTGGGTCGCTCATCAAAAAGATCCACCCTCCTGAGGGTCTGATTTAGTAAGACCAGGAACCTGTACTTTTAACAGCTCTCCTTTCCCTTGGAATGACAACTTTTTAGAACTGATAATTTATGAAACAAACCGCTCTTGATTGCTGAGTACTGGACAGAGTAAAAGGTTAGATATCACTCACCCTTTACTTGTCTCTCCCCTCCCTTCCCAGGAGCACGCAATGTAGTAGTAGCAGCTTATTCACAAAGTGCTTTGTGATTACAGAAGAGAAGTGAAGATTTTGGCTTTGGGGGTATGAGAGAAGCTTCACAGAAGAGATGATTTTGATTTGTGTCTTTAAGTTTGAACAGGAATTTGCTTCTCAGAGAATGGCTTGAGAAGGTGACATTCCAAGAAGAAATGGAATGTGCAATGACTTTGTGTATAAATGTTCCAGAAAGACTGAGTCATCTAATGTGCTTGAAGAATAGGGGGCATGGGGGATGGTGTTGAAAAATGCCCAATTACCTGAACTACTACTCACTGAAGGATTGTTCCTCTCTCCTTAAATGCTTCAATGAAAAATTGCTCACTACCTTCTGCATAGTATTTCCACCCACCCACCAATACTCTTTTAGTTAGAATTTATTATCATGTGTTGATACTATCTGCATTCTGTAATTTAGTAATATTCAATTAACCTCTGGAATCAAGCAGACTGTTGAGGTTGGTGATTCTATTAAAACTGAGAAAAGTTTCAAATGACATTCCACTTTCAAGAGAAAATAGTTCATTCAGCATTAGAGTTAGAAAATAAAAATACAGTGTCTATACTAAAAATAGAGATCGAATCTCAATAGAAAAAGTCAAATCAAAACAAGGAGTTTTAATCTGGAAAAAACTCAATAGTTATTATTTGTAACAAGCATGACAGTAATTGTAAAAATGGGTTCCATGGCATATGATCCTAATTTAAAATCTTTGAGGAGGTGGCCAATCCTCATGACCATACAGAACACTGAAATAAAAGTTTCTTAAATGTTCATGCATGCATTCAGATATGCTGCATTGATGGCATTATTTGTGTGCTGTATTAGATACTGTACACAAATTTCAGTGTGTATATGCATATTTAATGAACTATTACAGCCATCATTTCTGCATGAAGGAGACAAACAAGCCCTATCCATGCTAAGGCCCCGAGGACCAGGACTGATAGATGATGGTGATAAAAACTTGATGTGTCCTACTTGTGGTAGAGTGTGTTTTCCAAAGATGGCCACACCAATATTTATCCCATTTCACAAGCTTTTACGATGTGACATTGACACTCTTCTATTTAGGGGTGCAGCTTTATCTTTCCTTCCCTAGAACATGGATAAGCCTGTGATCCTGTATGACTTCCAAGGCTAAATCAGAAAAGATGACATAGCTTCTGCCTGCAACTCTCTCTTGGGAATGCCTGCCCTTGGAATCCAGACACTTTTCCATGAGGAAACCAAAACTGCCCATGCAGAGAGATCACACAGAAAGGCCCATGTGGAGAGGAACTGAGACCACCCCCAGCCAGTAGGCAGCATCAACTACCTGACAGGTGAGTAAGTGAGCTTTCAGATGATTCCAGCCTCCAGCCCTTGAGTATTCCACTGGGACCAGACAACATGGAGCAGAGATAAGCTGTCCCTTTATGCCCTGTCTGAATTTCCGGCCCACAGAATTTGTGAGCATAATAAAAATAATTTAATCCCACAGGGATCTTTGACAGTGGCTAACAGATCATAGGGTCCCTAGGACTAAAAAGATGAACACCCTTGAAGGTTCTCCTTGAACTACATAGCTGAAAAAAACCTGAGGTTTGATGAAATGTAGTCCGGTAAGCCACTATGACATAAGAGAGGGCTCTTCATCCAATCCCCAGGCCAAAAGCTCCTTGAATAAAGAGGAGGCTGGTCATCCCTGGGAACAGACCCCTTGGCAGTACCTGCAGTAGCACCTACTGAAAATCTTCTAACCTTTCCCCAGAGAACATGCAGACATTTACCAGAGCAGCTGTGCAGGGGGGAAAGGGCAGACATTTATCTTATTTTTTTTAATTTTAATTCCAATATAGCTAACATACAGTGTTATAGTAGTTGCAGGTGTACAATATGGTGATTCAACAATTCTATACGTTACTTGTACTCTTAATTTCCTTCACCTATTTCACCCATCCCCTTACTCACCTCTCCTCTGGCAACCATCGTTTGTCCTCTACAGTTAACAGTCTGGTTTTTGGCTTGTCTAGAAAGGGCAGACATTTAAAGTATTATTGGACACTGGTTCTGGGCTAACCTTTATCCCTGAGGACCCTAAGTATGATTGTGCTCACAATGCAGGCTCATAGTGTCAGGAGAAAATGGAGTTTGGGCCCAAGTTGGTATCACGATGGGTCCAGAGAGCCCATGTGGTTGTTCCTATAGATCCTGAAGGTATAGATGCAATACACGTACTTAACATTAGTCCTCAATTCCTCCCTTGACCCCCTTACTCATAGACAGAAGCTATTTTGGTGGATGAGTCTGAAACTACCTGCTCTTTCCCCAAATAGTAAACCAATAAACCAGTATTGCCACTCTAGGAAGTCACAGAGATTACAGGAGTGGGATTCCCATCATGTTGCCGTTTAACTTGCCTATTTGGCTCCTAAAGAGGGCAGACAAGTCTTGGAGAATGGCTATATTGTTAAATGAATCAGTGGTGGCCGTTTCAGGTAGTCTATTTATTGGAGCAAATAAACTTACCTCTGGAAACTATTCTATGGCGATTGATTTAATGCTATTCTCTCCATCTTTGTGGACAAACAATATCAGAGACAGCTGTTTTTACCTGACCGAGAGGGTGTAGACTCTCCAGTCTTCTTCAGGACCGCCTTACTCAGCACTGCCTCAACTCTCTCTGGTTGTTATGCTCTACTCCACAGGAAACTTAACCCCCACTCTCTGCCACAGAACATTACAGTGTACATTGATGATAACATGCTGATTATTGCACCTGGAAGCAGGGAGTACAAAGTGCCCTAGATTCTTTGGTAAAGCATAGGTGTGCCAGTGAGTGGGAAATTCGGGGGGGGGGCGGGGGCTGCCACCTCACTGAGGCTAGTGGTCTAGGGAATTTCCGAATACCCCTTCCAAAGTGAAAGACAGATTACTGCATCTTTCACTCCTTAAAAATAAGAAAGAGTCACAATGCCTGGTGGACTCCCTTATATTTTGGCGGAAACATATACCCACTTTCGAGATTGCTACTCTGACCCCTTTACTGAGTAACCCATAATGCCACCAACTTTCAGTGGCAGCTAGAGCAGGAGAACCTGCTCCAGCTGCTCCAGGCCACAGCCCTCTCAATTCACCTTTTTGGCCCAGTGCCTCCAACAGTATATGAGGTCTGTGCCAGATTGGGGGGATACATGGAGCCCACCAAGAGCCCTGATAACATAGAGCAAACCCATGCTTTCTTTGGCAAATATTCTCCTTCTAAGAAACCACTGATTTGTTACTGAGTGCCAGTAGGGTCAGAATGTCTAAACATGGAACATCAAGTTACCATGCTACCCTTTGTACACTGGGCATTCTGACCCACTAAAACATAGGGGTGCCATTTACAGGGCTGAAGAAGGTCATGCTGGGAAACAAGTGTCATAAGCAAATGGCTCACACTCCCATCGTACCTTCTCCTTTGATACTATCGCCTTTCACAACCTGTCCTAATAAATAGTTGTTAATCTAGGCCTGTTTTTCTAATACTGGGATACACATACCCCCATGAGTACTCTGTGGTATGCTAGTGGGTACTTGACCAGTTTGGGTGGATGAAAAAAATCTGAGCTCAGTGAGAATCATTTTGAGCAGAGCTTCTGATTGTTTGTTTCTCTTGTAAGGAATGATGTTGAAGGTACAGACCTACACTGATTTATGGACACTGCCTAACAAAATTGCATTTTGATTAAAGGGATGAGATTGTGTTAAATTCTCAGAAACGGAACTCTGATCAAAACATAAAATCTAAAAGTCGTATTTCCCATGCATCCTTTCTCAGGAAGCTACTTGAGGATGTACTCCACTGAAACAAAGGTATAAACCAAGAAAAAGGAAGGCACTGGATCAAGGAAACAGAGTACTCAACGTGAGGGAGACACAGCAGGCCTAACGTGTACCCAGTTCAATTCGGGGCAGTAGTAGGCTGAAGGAATCCAGAAAGGGCATCCCAGGAGATTTCTTTAAAAAGAAAACAGTGGAGCTAAATGGAATAACCTTATGCAAAATAGTGTACAAAGTAGTTTTATGATTTTGTGGGAAAATTTTGGAAAAGGAAGAGAAAGGTGCATAGGAAAGTAAGAATATATGAGAAGGGGATGACTATCAGCTCAAGGAAAATAAACATTTATAGAAATGAACAATAATTTACATAGTTAAAATAAGTTAATGCTCAATATTTGTTTAGCCAAAAATTATGATAGAACCATATTTAAAGGTTCAGGGCAGAAAAATGAGGTGGAATGGGATGGTGTAAGGAAGCTAATTCCTCATATTCCCTTATAGGTGGTCAATAGTATCTTAAACATACACATCAGAGAGTCTACTATTTGGAAACATGGAGATAAATATTAGAGAAAAATAAACTAAAAATATTTACATTAACAATAAAATATTGTCTCTGGGTTGCAAAAGGGATGGAGACAGAGGAATCTCAATAAAGAAGTACCCCCTTCCGGGGCGCCTGGGTGGCTCAGTCGTTAAGCGTCTGCCTTCGGCTCAGGTCATTATCCCAGAGTCCTGGGATCGAGCCCTGCATCAGGCTCCCTGCTCGGTGGGGAGCCTGCTTCTCCCTCTCCCACTCCCCCTGCTTGTGTTCCCTCTCTCGCTGTGTCTCTCTCTGTCAAATAAATAAAATCTTTAAAAAAAAGAAGTACCCCCTTCCAATAAAGTTATAGCACTATTTGATTTTTTAAACTATGTTCATAATAATAATAGCAAATATTCATCAAAGGTTTACCATGTGTGGGGCCATTATTCTAGGTGTTTCACACATATTAACTCATTTAATCCTGATAACCCAATGAGATAGATACTATTACAGTTCATTTTATAGATGAAAAAAACTGAGGCAGAGAGGCTAAGTAACTTCCAAGGTCATACTACTATTTTGATTAAAAAATAAAGTAGGGGCACCTGGGTGGCTCAGTCGGTTAAGCGTCTGCCTTCATCTCAGGTTGTGGTCTTGGGATCCTGAGATCGAGTTGACCACCCCCCCACCCCCCTGCTCAGGTTCTCCGTTCAGCAGGGAATCTGCTTCTCCCTCTCCGTGGTCCCTCCCCTCTGCTTGTGTGTACTCTCTCTCTCTAATGAATAAAATCTTTTTTAAAAAATTAATAAAATAAAGCATAATAGATACACAAGCCAAAACACCCAGGCAAACATGCTTAACAGTTGTACATTCTTCCAGATGTTTTCTACATTTTAACATGAATATGAGTACACTCTTCTCTGTCTTAATCTTTTTCTTTCATTTAACAATATATCTTGTGCTTTCATATCTGCATAGAGAGATCTATCTCATTCTTTTTTAAATTCTACTATATGGATGTGCAAGAATTGTTAATTTGTCCTCTACTGAAAAATATTGAAGGTGTTTCCAGTCTTTTGCAATTCCAAAGGAGCAATAAACTTCCTTTTACAAGTATCTATACATACATATGTGAGAACAGGAAAAATAAAAGTGTGTATGCATTCAAAACTTATGACTGTTGTGTTCCAAAGAGATTGTACAAACTGCATTTTGGCTAGCAGTTTACGAAGAGTGGACTATCCTCATATCCTTAAAAAAATAAAAAGTAATCTGGTATTATTAAACTTTCTGATAGGATATGGGACTTCTTGTTTTAATTTGCACGTTTTTAAAGATTTTTATTTATTTGAGAAAGAGAGAGCGCTCGCACACAAGAGAGAGCATGAGGGCATGGGAGGGGCTGAGGGAGAGGGAGAAGCAGACTCCCTGATGAGCAGGGAGCCCAACTCGGGGCTCCATCCCAGGACCCTGGGATCATGACCTGAACCAAAGATAGATGCTTAACTGACTGAGCCAGCCAGGTGCCCCAATTTGCATTTTTAAATAGAGGTAATATTTTTTGTATATTTTAAAAACTATTTGTATTTCTTTTCTGCAAACTGACTATCCATGACCTCTGCCCATTTTGGTCATTTTCTTGCTGATGTTTAGGAGTCCTTACATAGCAAAAAAGTTAATCTTTATCACATATTGACAATTTCCCTCCTCGTTTCGTCTCTTTTGACTTAATTTGTGGTATGTTTGCGATATAGACATACGTAATTTGTATCAACTCAATCTGTGAAAATTTATGTAATTAGGCTCACATCAATGACAGACCCATTATCTATAAAGACAATATAACCACTGAAACAAGACCTCATCACTTTTGTGCTGTCTTGGGCTTACAAAAGAGGGTATGTGACATTGTTCAGAAAATTATTTTAGAAAATATAAACAAAAATAAAAATTTAAACCTCCAGTGCTTCCATCATTGTGATTACCATTGTTTTCTCACTTAGGATTTTGTGCAAATATTCTTTTTTTTAACATTTTTTTATTTTGTTATGTTAATCACTGTACATCAGTGTTCCATGATCCATTGTTTGCGTATAACACCCAGTGCTCCATGCAGTATGTGCCCTCTTTCATACCCATCACCAGGCTAGCCCATCCCCCCTCCCCCCTCCCCTCTAGAACCCTCAGTTTCTCAGAGTCCATAGTCTCTCATGGTTCGTCTCCCCCTCCGATTTCCCCCTCTTCATTTTTCCGTTCCTACTATCTTTTTTTTTTTTTTAACATATAATGCATTATTTGTTTCAGAGGTACAGGTCTGTGATTCAACAGTCTTGCACAATTCACAGCACTCACCATAGCACATACCCTCCCCAGTGTCTATCACCCAGCCACCTCATCCCTCCCACCCCCACCACTCCAGCAACCCTCAGTTTGTTTCCTGAGATTAAGAATTCCTCATATGAGTGAGGTCATATGATACATGTCTTTCTCTGATTGACTTATTTTGCTCAGCATAATACCCTCCAGTTCCATCCACGTCGTTGCAAATGCCAAGATTTCATTCCTTTTGATGGCTGCATAGTATATCCTTAAGTGAATTTGTCCCATAATTTTCATCTGAACATGTATGCTATCATAGGTGTTTGTTTCAATGTACTCTTAAAATCATAAAAAAATTTCAGAAGAGTTCCCTGTTTCCCGTGTGCTCTGGCATACTTTAAAATAGGATTAAAGGGGAGGAGGGTGGGAGGATGGGGTTACTGGGTGACGGGCATTAAGCAGGGCACATGATGTAATGAGCACTGGGTGTTATATACGACTGATGAAATCATAGAACTCTACCTCTGAAACCAATAATCCACTATATGTTAATTAATTTAATTTAAATAAAATAAAATTAAAATTAAAAAAATAAGATAGGATCCAAGTTGTCTGTTTTCATAGAATTGACCTGGAAACATTTACAATTGGAGTTTCTTTGAATATTAGTGAGATTACACACATTTGCCATGTGTCTGCTTAGTTGTAATTCTTCACCAAACTGCCTGTTCACTCTCTGGCCTTGTGTATTAGTCAGGATTCTCCAGAAAAACAGAACCAACAGTATATATGTAGACACATTAGAAATTTACTGTGGAATGGGCTCATACAATAAGGGAAGCTGAGAAGTCCCACAGTCGGTTGCTCACCAGATGGAGACCCAGGAAAGCGGGTGGTGTAATTCAGTTCAAGTCTAAAGGCCCCAGTCAGAGGGACGCCAATGACGTGTAGCAGCTCAAGCAGAGAGCAAATCTGCCCTTTCTCTGATTTTTTGTTCTATTTAAGCCTTCAACAGTTCGGATAATGTCCACTGGCATTCGTGAAGATGGATCTTCCTTACTGAGACTACCGATTTAAATGCTCGTCTCTTCCAGAAACACCCTCACAGACGCACCTAGAAATCATATTTTACTAGTTCTCTGGGCATTTGTTAGCCCAGGCAAGTTGGCATATAAAATTAATCATCAAGCCTAGTGTGCTACTGAAGAGATGGTCATTTATTGCTAAGAGCTCTTCATATGTTGGGTTTTGAATCATTTCTCTACCACAGTGCAAATATTCTCCCCAGTTTGTCATTTTTTCTTTAAATTTTAATGTTTTTTTTAAAACATATATAAGCTTTTCTTATTATGTCATTAAACAAATCAGTGCATTCTTTTATGATTTCTGCCCTTGGTGTCATGTTTAGAAAGGCTTGTACAGCCCTAAAAATTATGCAAGTATTTACCTATATTTTATCAATTACTTTCCCAGTTTATTTTTATGCATCAAAATTCTTATTCCATCAAAATTATAATTTTATTTTAATTAAATCTGTATCTTATTTTTATCAAAATTTTTTCCAAATAATTTCTGAGTATTTTCCAAATAAATTTTATTTGGAAAATTAATATTTTAAAATATATATTTTTCCAAATAATAGGGAAGTTTTAACATCATTTACTGAATAAGACACCTCTTTATGAGTTACTTGAAATGCCAAAATTTGCAAAGCAAATCTCCTTTCAGCATTTTTTTCTTATAACAGCTTTATTGAAATATAATTCACATACCATTTCATTCACCCATTTAAAATGTACAATTCAGGGGCGCCTGGGTGGCTCAGTCGGTTAAGCATCTGCCTTCGGCTCAGGTCAGGATCCCAGGGTCCTGGGATTGAGCCCCATGTTGGGCTTCCCACTCAGCAGGGAGTCTGCTTCTTCCTCTCCCTCTATTCCTCCCTCCCAACTCATGCTCTCCTTCTCTCACTCTTGCTCACTTTCTCTCTCTCAAATAAATACATAAAACCTTTAAAAATTTAAAATTTACAATTAAAAAATGTAAAAAAATAGAATGTACAATTCAATGGTTTTTAGTAGATTCACAGAAGTGTGCAATCACTGCCACAAAAGTTTTAGAACATTTTCATCATCCCAAGAAGACACCCTGTACACATTTGAACATATTTTTATGTGCTTACTGGCTATTTGTATACCTTCTTTGGAAAAATATCTATTCGCATCTTTTGCCTATCTTTCAGTTGGCTTATCTGCCTTTGATTTTATTTATTTATTTGACGGAGAGAGACACAGCGAGAGAGGGAACACAAGCAGGGGGAGTGGGAGAGGGAGAAGCAGGTTTCCCACGGAGCAGGGAGCCCAACGTGGGACTCGACCCCAGGACCCTGGGATCATGACCTGAGCTGAAGGCAGATGCTTAACGACTGAGCCACGCAGGCATCTCTACAATCTCTGTCTTTTAAATGGAAGTTAGTCCATTTATATTTAATATAATTGCTTATAAATTGGGGTTTAAATGTGCTATCTTATTTTTTGTTGTTGGTATTCCACCTGTACATTTCTTTTTCTCTTTTTCCTTGCCTTCTTCTACCGTTTGCTTTATATCATTTCATTTCCCCCACGTATTTATATACTTTTTACTGTACAAATTCTTGAACTTCAACATAGAACTACTAAGTCAGAAACTGGAGTGGAGTTTCTGATTCAGTGGACCTCTGATGAGACTTGAGAATGTGAATTTCTAGCAAATTCACAGATGATACTGATGCTACTGGTCCACTGACCACACTTTGAGAACCCTTGGTTTGCAGGATAAAATGGACTAGATATAAGGAGATCAGCAAAGAGATACTGAAATAATCAAAGCAAATGATAATGGTCTTGACTAGGACACTGGCAGTGAAAATTTTTACAAGTATTACTAGCAGAGAATAATGGTACCACTGAAAGAAACAAAACGTTCCAGAATAGAAGCAGGTAAGAGAGATAAAGATGAATTTTGTTGCCATTTTTATCCTTGAAATAGAGAAAACAGAAAGTAATTATAATCATCAGAATTGAGGATTTAGCTTTCACTAATCAATATTATTTTCTGGTTTTCTGTTCTTTAGAACTATTTTTTTAAAAAAGTTCTCCTGATAAAAATAATTATGTAAATGTTTTTATTACAAAGGAAAAATTGGATTAAACTTATAGGATTTAAGATTTAAGTTTCTAGGATTTAATTTTCTCTAATGAGATACATCATCAATACATGCTACTGCAATATAGTTAGATTACAACTAGTAAACTGGACATTGGATAAGGTTTCAAAGTCCATTTAGTCTGCTATATCAACCAGATGAGTGATAAAGAAAAATTAGATGAATGCATATTCCTTCACATGTGCTTCAGTATACAGACAGACCTTCTAGTGACCCAATCTGCTGGATTCTGCTACCAAACAAAGCAAATGCATGAAATAAATTTATTTAAATTCGTTTATTTACAAAAATAGTCACCAATTAAACAATTTATATAACACATGAATTTCAATTTACACACTGGTTATTTTAAAATAAAAGAAGTTATGGGGCTCCTGAGTGGCTCAGTCATTAAGCATCTGCCTTTGGCTCAGGTCATGATCCCAGGGTACTGGGATCGAGCCCCGCATCAGACTCCCTGCTCAGTGGGAAGCCTGCTTCTCCCTCTCCTGCTCTCCCTGCTGTGTTCCCTCTCTTGCTGTGTCTCTCTCTGTCAAATAAATAAATAAAATCTTAAAAAAAAGAAGTTATGACTACAGATCAAAAGTACACATTTTTACACATTTATGTGTCCTAGAGAGTATCTAAGTCATAGCATGAGGAACAGTGAGAAAAATATGTAATATTAAGAACTCTTCTGTTCAGTATTTTACTTGAGTAACTGTAATATAGATATATATACTATTTATCTAGGAACTCAACTGAATATGAAACTCTGCTAGAGACTGAAAAAAAATTGAACCCAAGGTAAATAAAACATGACATCTTCATTCATAGATGAGTGCCAAAAAATGATTTAAATAAACAAAATGTGTTAACAGCCTATAGAAAGCTCTATAACTGAGGTAAGTTTGTGATAAAATAAATGCATTTTTCCCAAAATGTAACCAAAATATATTGTAACATAACTCAAATCTCTTTTGTAAAAGTAAAAAGTCTCTGATTACTGTTTTAGATACATAATTTTGGGGGAATCCTAGAAATAATTGAAATCTTCATAAACAACAAATGGATTTCAGAGATGGATCATGATAAGTAATCTCAGACAGGACGATCCTAGTAGTCTGCAGATTACTTTGTTTCTAAAGAGCTATAATATAGGTGGATTTTTAATGTTCTGACCATAGCTTTAAATATCAGGTCATTATTACCTACTCAAAAACCTTCCTTGGCTTCTGTATTAGATTCCTATTGTTGCTGTAACATAAACTTAGTGGCTTAAACAACACAAATTTATTATCTTAAAATTCTAATGGTCAGAATTCTCAAATGGGTTTCCCTGAACTCAAATCAAGACACCAGCAGGGGCTGTATTCCTTTCTGGACTCTCTAAGGGAGAATCTATTTTCTTGCTTTTTCCCGCTTCCTTGGAAAGGGAGGCTGCCTGCATTCCTGACTCATGGCCCCCTTCTGTATTCAAAGCTAGCAATGTCTGGTTAAGTCTTTCTCATATTGCATCACTCTGACCTCCTCTTTCTGCATTAAAGGACCCTTATGACTACCCTATGCCCTCCAGGATAATCTCCCTTATTTTAATGTCAACTGATTAGCCATCTTAACTCCATCTGTAACTTGAATTCCCCGTTGCCATGGAACATAAGATTTTCGCAGGTTCTGGGGATTAGGATGTGGACATCTTGGTAGCGGGGAGCATTACTCTTCCTATCAGGGTTTCCCAGTGTCACCAAACCCATGCTGGCTATCAAGGACTTTGACATTATTGATCCCAATTTACTCTCCTGCCTTAGCCATAAATCTCCATTCTTTGTACCCGGTGTTCCAACCACATGGTCTATCTGATGATTCCTCCAAACAGCCTGTACTCACACAGCTCTACAGCTTTGCTCTTGGCATTTTCTCTCCCTTGATGTTTTCTTCATTCCTCCTTACTTTTCCTCCCCAGATGAAAATCCTATTCCTTCTCAAAATTTCATAGCAAATGTTTCATTCCCCATGAAGATTTTCTCCTAATCTTTCCTCTCTAGATGTTCCTATCATGGTGTTTGTACTTCCCTAGAGAACTTAACAATGCATTTCCTTTGATAGTTATTGATGTTCCTTGCTAGAGAATGCTCTTGTTAAGGGCAGAAACACATGGATTAATCCTCACTTGTGTGTCTGTTAGACATATCTAAGACTAACTTCTTGCTTTTCATTCACACTCCTCCAAAACTCTCTTCTCTGGATTATCATCTAGTAAAATCACCTCCCTTCACCCGGTTGTGCTCCACAAACTGAAGAGTCATCTTTGACCAGGCCATCAGTGAACTTCACCAGTGCTCCCTCCTGATCTAAGTTGTCTTCATCACTTGCCTTCCCTACTGTACTCCTTGTTTTCAGCCTTGTCCCTGTATCTCTCACCTTGCACATGCGAGCATGTGAGTATGCATGGACACACAAAAACACACAAAAATTCTATTCTCAACTCAGCATCCAGAGGGATCATTTACATTGTGTAGAAGTCTAAGTCTGATTATAACTCAGTCCTGCTTAATGTCAGACAGCTTACCATCACACGTGGAATAGAATCCAAAGTCCATATCATGATCTGTAAGGTGTAACCTCACCTCCCGCTGTTTTCCATCTTGCTTGCTCTAGTTCTGTCTCACTGTCATCCTCCCTGTTCCTCCCATTAGCCTGGAAGCCACTTGCCCCAAAGCCTGTGCACTTGCTGTGCCCTCAGCCTGTGAAACACTTTCTCCAGATAGCCACATGATTGACCCTTCTATGTCCTTTATGCCTCTACTCATGCCCTCATGTTCTTTGGGTCTCCGTACAAATGTCACTTAATTGACCATCCTATGCAAAAGGGTAGCCCTTCATTTCTTCCACCACTGTCTGTACCCTTATTCTGCTTGAATTTTCTTTACACACCTGACATCACATGATAAATCTATTTCTTGCCTGTCACCATCCACCAAAACACAAACTTCATGAGGGCAGAGACTTTATTTTGATCTCTCTTCTAGTCTCAGAACCTGCAAGCATGCATAGCACAGAGTAGACATTTAACAAAGTTAAATGAATACACTTTTCTTTGTATGTCCTCCTGTTTCTTGCTCCATTCTTTGATCCCAGATGTTAAGCAAGTATTGGCAGAATGGAATTTTACCTACTTACTAAAAGTTATTGACATAACCACCAGAGGAAAAACCACAGCAAGCCACTTTTATCATAGAGAAATAAAGATAGTAGAGAAATTGTCACAATTCAGCTTAGCCTTTTATTACTTAGTTTTCATATGATGGACCTCTCTAGGTCACAAAGTATATCACACTGAATATCTATTTCAAGGATGGAGTTCAGAAATTAGCCCCAGCAGACCACCCTGCCTACACAGGATGTGTGGCTAGGGGGTGGGGAGTGGGGGGTTTGGGACACGCTAGTGAGTACGTGAAGGATGCCAAGAAGGTGACTGTAGCTGCAAGGGTGCAGTTAGGCACAGCCAGTTTGGGGGGATACACTCAAAGTCTAAAGTGTTTCTTCTCTTTGGTGAATTTCTCTTTCACAATACTGGTTTCTTAGAAACAGACCTTTTTCCTTTGTGTCTAGGTTTTTCAGACCAGAGAAAGAAAAAAAAAAAAAACTCAGAGAAAAATAAAACATATAGCCTCTGATCACCCACTCTCTTGTTGCACATACAAGAGGCAGTTTTAAAAATTCATCTTTTCTTTGCCACCCAATGTATTTATTGATGCAGAATCAAATGTCTGGGACTATGTAAGTTCATTCCATTTATATTGTACCTAATTTATTTTATTTTAAAGATTTTATTTATTTATGTGAGAGAGAGAGAAAGCAGGAGAGCACAGAAGGAGAGTGAGAAGGAGAAGCCGACCCTCCGCTGAGCAGAGAGCCCCGTATGGGGCTTGGTCCCAGGACCCTGAGATCAGGACTTGAGCATGAGGCAGACACTTAACCAACTAAGCCACCCAGGCGCCCCTATACTAGACCAATTTTAAATGATCATTTCTACACTAATGTTAGATGATTCTCTTCTTTTCCTTCAGGATTTCCTTGAGTCCCTCCTTTTATACCAGCTCCCTATACTCAGTAGCATCAGTAACATCTTTTAACCTAAAAACACAAATATTAATCACAATGAATCTTTTTGGTTCTTATTTTACCTTCCTTGCACAATTGACGAGTATGTTTTCTAAGCCAGTGGTTCTTGACTCTTGTCTACAGATTAGAATCACTTGCAGAACTTTTTTAAAAACACCAAGGCTCAGACTCTCCCAAGACCTGAAGGCGGGACCCAAGCATCAGAATCTCTTTCCCAAGTTCCCCCAGGGATTCTAATGTGCAGCCATGGTTAAGAACCAAAGCTCTTAGCCCACACAACTGTAAGCCACGCAGAAATAATGCAGTGATGGGAACAGTAGCCAGAGGAAGCTGATCTCACATTTAGATTTCACTATGGTTAAATCCCAGAGCAGGCCATTGCCCTATGTATAACTAGTTGACTTGAATACTATATTATGTGACTGGAGAGATACAGTGATTACCCTTGACAATATGGATATGATTCAAAACGTAAATAAGCTGAAGAGCACTTAAAGATATTTTAAAGAGAGTATTAGTCAAAGGTCACATTTATTCACACTATCTTCCTTAGTAGTCTGTGGCTTAAGAAATTATACATTTGCAATATTCTTTCCCTTACCCTGCTTTTTACTATAATTAATGCAGCAAACTCAAGGGAGGGGTGGGGGAAAGTCCTTGTTCCTTTTTTTTTTTTTTTTTTTTTTCCCTAAGAAGTGATTCCTAAATGGTTTCTGGGGTAGTGGGTCACAAAGAAGAAAAGGTTGAAGGTGATTAGAACCCGTGGCACTGAAGGGAATCCAGACATTCTACAAAGGGCCTTTGATAAATAGGCAATGTAAGGCAAAGAAAAGATGTAGGCACCTAAGAGGCAAGAGGACAATGGGTATTGCCTAATTACAAGAGCACTGTGGACACATTCTGCTTTTGTACCAGACTCTGGCACAATATTTCGGTTATGTTGAATTTTTCCATCACTAATTGCTTACAAGAATTTCCAAATTGAGCATTTAATTGTCCAAAAGTACAAAGGTGACTGCAAAAGAACAAACTTAGGCTCTATAAATGCTATAATGTAATCATGATTTGGATAAAGAGATATATATACTGACTGGTTTGGCTGAGGAAACCTTGACTAAATTGACTGGGATGTTGTTTATCACTTTTTGGTAGCATAAATATCTTTCTCCAGCTCTGTCATTTCTTGAATACTTAACTTTATAAAATGTTATTTTGTTCAGATGCTTTTTCAAAACATTTGTTGCCAGGATCTGAACTGGCACTGGAAGAAAATAGGTTATTTGCAACAAAAAGAGAGAGATAAAATTGTAGTATTACATAAAGCATTATGACTGCTTCCAAGTGACTTAAAAAATCTATGTCCTAATGATCTCAATTTACTTTTTCTGTCAGATCCTTCAAAATTGCCTGGAAATTACAAAGCAGGCTTTTTTGCAGTAAATTCTAACTTCTCAATGTCTTGATTAGATATTAGCCATTTACTGGTATATGTGTATGTAATATATTATTAGTGCCTGAACCACTAAAACTAATTAGCAGTGTTTCACTAATTATAACAATGCCTCCTAAATGATGAACTACCATATAATTTCTAAATCACTACTACTGTGTGATACCTTCTTTTATATTACTGGTTTAATCCTGAAAAAAAATGTGGTTTCTAAAACCCTAAGATTTCTTTTGAAATTCCTGAGTTTTAGCAGATTAACTTACATTTGTTTTTGAGACACGGCTTCTTCAAGACATTGAACATTATACCTTATCTAAATCTGTATTTTTATATTTACTTCTTATATATTATCTTCATTTTTAAGGTAAATGAATATACATTCGTCAGCAGGAGCACATCTTTTTAAAAGAGGAGTCATATTTTTAAAAAGGAATTCCTTTTTTAAAATTTCCCAAATTCAAGAATTCCTAAACTGTTTGTTTAGAAAACAAGACCCGGAGTTTTACTGCAGAGAAGTAGTCAGTTTGTTTTAAGTTCTCTTAAAATGCTAATATAGAAATGTTTTCTTTGTATTAATACATCTTGTCACATTTAACAAAGTTTTCCTGTGTACACAAGATTCATTCCCTTTTGTATTGTTTTTCTGGTTGATCTTTGAGCAGAGCCCTCACAAAGAGGGAAAATGACAGTAACTTCGAAGAAGAAACACACCTTTACTCGATAGTTAAGCGACTAGAACAGTAAAAACAGATCAACAGAAGATAAAAAAGAAAAGCCTTCTTGCAGAAGCAGGTGTACTACAA
Organism: Callorhinus ursinus; assembly: GCF_003265705.2. Lineage (NCBI taxonomy): Eukaryota > Metazoa > Chordata > Mammalia > Carnivora > Otariidae > Callorhinus > Callorhinus ursinus. The sequence goes on from NW_027397076.1 coordinate 34,574,247, forward strand.
AGCTCAATTAGTTCACAGACTGAGGACATTGCTTTTTATAAGTTTTTTTCTCTGCAGGGAACAGTTTTCCGAGTCTCCCTCTCCATCCCTCGAGTCCTAACCAGGTTTTTTCTTTTTTGCTTGCGAGAATGAAAAAAGTTGCCAGGGAAGGAATATTCGGTACATTTCACCAAGGGGTTTCTATTTTCAGTAAGTTTTACCGTTCTCCAGATGGCTCCCGAATAGTCCCTAGACACACAGAGTCAGTAGGCTTCCTCGCGACCCTTTTGAAAATCTATTTCATGAAAACCAGGAACTCTCGGTACCCCCCAAAACAGACCTACCCAGAATTTCGCATGTGATTTCCACGTCGTTTGTGGAAATCACCCTCATCTTTGCATCCCAAGTTAAAAGCGTCTGTTTAGAGTTAAAAGGCAAGGAACCCTCTAACATCGTCCAAGGACTCTTAAAGACCCCCTCGACCTCCCTAAGCGAGTGCTTGACGCGGCCAGTGGGAGCTCAGACCTTGCCCGTGCGTCCGAGTAGGTGGATCCCTGCTACCCACTGGCTTTAACGAGAGGAAAAGTTAACTTTCGGCTCCTTGCAGGTCTCCAAAGTCCGTATTGCATGCGCCGGACTGAGCTGGGCCAAGGTCTCAAAATGTGAGACCAGACAAGAGAGATGTGTAAAGAAAGCCTCAGGGCACCACAGGTCGCCGCACACAAACCCACCTCAAGGACCGGGCCCCGGGCTCCCGACTACCCACTGCGGGTTGGAGTACAGCCTCCAACGCCGTCCCCGTCTCCTCCTAGGAACGAGAGCATACCTCGAGCCCACCCGGAGCGGTGTCTGACACTGAGGCTCCCCCAAACCTCAAGACCTCGGCAGGAGCCAGGCTTCGCTCGCGGGGCGTCCTTACCTTGGGGTTGGTCAGGAGCTGGTGCTCGTCGCTGTGCAGCAGCGCTCTGGAGTTGGACTCGGAGTTGTTCACGTAGACCTGGACGCAGGGGTACTGCGAGGTGCCCCTGCAGTCGGCGCCACAGGTGAAGGTGCACTCAAAGACCTCGCCGATCTGCTGCACCGACAGCACCGTGCAGTTGGCCGCCGTGGCTTGCAGATCCTGCAGCGCGGGACTGAGCCAGCAGAAGCCGAAGATAAAGAGCGACACGACGCCGGAGATGATGAGAAACAAGCCGAGCCGGATGCTCTTGTCCTCGGCTTCCGTGTACTCGTAAGCCACCCGGAGCTTCGCCATCGCCCCCCACTCCGGGCGGCTGGCGCGCTCCCCCCGCCCCCTCCCGCCCCCGGCGCGGAGCCCGACTGCCTCGGGCGGGAGGAGCCGCCGCCGCCGCCGCGCAACAGCAGGGGAGTGGGCGGTGAGGGGGAGCGCGCGAGAACAAAGGGGCCGAGGCCGGTGACGCCCCCGGAGGCGGCAGCGCCCCCCGCCCCACCCCCACCCCCCGCCAGCCCCGCCGCCAGCCGGGCCCCGGAGGCTCGCGGTGCGACCGCTGCTTCAGAACCTCCTGCACCCTCGGGCGCGAGGAGCGCACGGGCGGCTCCTGCCTCCAGCGCCCCCTGCCAGCCTCCGCCCCCGCTCTCTCCCCGCCTCCCCCACCCCGCCTCCTCTCGCCCGGTGTCTCCCGGTCTCCATCGCCCGCCTGCCGCTCCTCCGCGAGCTCTCCGGGCAGCTGCCCAGAGGGCAGGCGCGGCTGGGCTGGGCCGAGCCCGGGGGCTCCCCCGTGCGGGAGGCGGCTCCACCCGGCCCCACCCGCCGCCAACCGGGGCCTTCCCGCCCCGCCCGCCCCGGGGACGTCTCCCGTGGGCGAGGGGCGGGCGAGCACCAGGGAGAGCGGCGACTGGCGCTTGAGATCCTCCTTAAATCCCCCTTAGAGAAACGTCTGAGATGAAAGCTTAGGATCGGTAGAGCTTTAACCCGAGTGAAAGTTAAAACAAAAACAGAAAACAGGCAGAGGGCGTAGTGCAAGTGGAGCGGCGGGAATCTTGAACTCCAAATCGGGATTGGTCAGCCAGCTGGGAGAGCGAGCCAGCGGCGGCCAGGCAGCGGGCGCTCCGGGGAAACGGGCCGCCCGGCCAGGCGGGTGGGGAGGAAGTTCCCGGGCGAGCGGCGTGCGCTGGGCGCGCCCGGGGGAGACCCCGCCACACGTTCTCAGGCCTGGGCGGGCGCGCAGACCGGCACGCGGCTGGACGGGAGGCGTGACCCACCGCGCGGCCCCCTGCCCCCCGCCGCCCTTCCACGCCCAGCGAGCGAGGTAACGGTCCGGCCGCAGGGTCCTAGCCCTCCCAACCGCCTCGGCACGGGGCCGCGCTCCCCGGCCCCTGGCCCGCCCCGAGGGCGCCAGGATAGGAGTGAAACAGGCTGATTCAGGCGGAGTTTGCTGTGGAGACATCGCGCGTGGGGCAGGAGCCTGCGACTGGCGAGACCAAGGAAACTCGCTGCCTGGGTGCTGGCTGGACCCATCGGAAACTTAGGTCTCCCGCAGCCGGGTGGACGCCAACTCGATTTGCCCCAAGGCTGGGAGCGACTGAATAGGGACCGAAGGAAACAGGTGGAGAGGTTTGCAGCCCTGGAAAGAGACACCACTTTCCTGATCAGGATGGTCCCCCTGACTCCCGGACTCCCGAGAACAGAATAATTTCTGTTCTCTTTCCTTCCTTAGGAACCTTGCCACCCTTGGCCCACCCCGGAATTTGTAGATGAGCTTTCCAGGAGCGCTGTGCAAGGCGACAGCGGCGTGCAGACCCGCTTTGGGACAGGTACCGTTTCTAGAGCTGCGTCCTGCTCTCTTAATTCTTCCAGTTGCTTCCTCCACCCCCACTTCCTTTGTGCATACCTTCAGCCTCTGTTATTTTCATGACTTTTTTTTTTAAGATTATCTTTTTCCAAGCCACACTTCTATCATAATATCAAAGCTGAGAACTATTTCGACCTACATTTCGAAGAATCAGAATGTTCACTTCTTTGCAAAATATGTAAACATATCTTTTTCTTGACTTGTAACTCCCAAATGGATATATTCATTTAAGAGTATTTGTGAATATGTAAACACAATGTCATGGAATTCTTGACTTCTCTTTCTTGGATTTCAAATGTTACTTAACTGGTACTGAGTATCTTTCAACTGCAGTTCTGATATTTTACTTTGAAGTACTCCATTCCTTTACGTGGTAGGTAACAGTATTTCCAAGCAAGGGGCAAAGCAAGTTTAATTACAGGAAGACCCTAAGTGTTTTTCTGAAAAAAATTAAGATACAGGGTTTGGAAAACTTCCAAATCAGGGAGACACTTTGTACTTTAATACTTCTCAAGCTTTGAGAGAGTAGATTTCCTTCTTTCTTTACCTAAGAATTATTTTTCCCCTTTCTGTTGGCATAAAGACAATTGTTAGTGATTACATTACCTAAAAGGGAAATGAGTTTAATAGTTGAAACAGCTTAACCTGAGATCACAGATCTTCAGCCTGAATCTTTTTCCTACTGCAGGTTATAATCATCTTCCTTTTCAAGAAGGCTCAAGCCAGTCTAAGATCTGAGGCAGTGGTGAGCAGATAACAAGACCCAATTATTCCTCCTTGGTGTGCTGAGCAACTTAATCTTGAGGCAGAACTAACTCCTATGTTAGTGCTCAAAAAACACAGGGTTGGGATGCCTAAGGATAATTTAATAAATATGATTAATGATTCCAGAGCTCCAAGAGTTCTGTGAACGAACCCTCTGCCTCAAAACTGAAGTAAGATGGTCTTCAAGTTTCAGAAAATTCTGTCTTAACCTAAATTCTTAAGGGCTTTTAAATCCATTTTTCCCTGTAGTTCTGCATTTAGTCACTCTCCTTCCTTATAATTAAAATATTTGAAGAAACTGTTACCATCTAGCCTTCTGTTCTTTAAACATTTACTTTTCTCCCTTATTTCCTATTTTTCAATTAGCTTTGCTTCTCTTCTGAACCCTTTCATTATTTTCATGTCTTTTTCATTGAAAGTCAAACCTATCAAAAGACTTCCCACATTAAATAAATTTCTGTTTTATCCTTAATGGAACACTGTGTTTGTTATTAGTTTCATTTACTTGAGGTGGAGCTGCCATATCCCTTTTCTAACATTTAGTAAGCCCCTCAGTTTCTGAAAACCAGTCACCCGGACTCTCTAAGTTAGGATAGTGGTAGGAACCTTTGGGAATCTCAGAGATAACTAAGCTCTGAAGTCACTTAGCATCTTGTTTCCTGTGGAGGACAGAGGCAGTACAGAAATAAAAGCTAGTTCTTTCTTTGCATGTTTGCCACCAATTAGAATTAAGATTAGAAATGTGATACACAGAACCAGACCAGCGTAGTTGGTGTACATCATTATCTGCAGCAATGTTTTCAGGAGAATCATCGCCAAGCCCTGATGTTCTTTTTAAAAGAAAAATAAAACCTATCTAAGCAAGAACATTAAAACCATTGTTATTTATAATTTGTTCTCATGATCAGTATTCTTCAAGAAGCCCTGTGACTGTTAAAGTTGCAATATATAATTTCATATGTATATATACTTCTATTAAAAGATTCCAAAAAATATATATAAGGAGAGCTTAGGTATCCCAGGAATAGAGAAGCGTTTAGAGCATGTTGGGAAAATGTTTATACACTGTTTTAAAAATTGGCGCATTGTGAAGTTTTTCAACAACAAACTGCTACTATACATTTGAATAAAATACATAGGAGAGAAAATTAATATTGTATCACCACCTTTTTTCATCAAAATTCACCTTCTGGATAGGTTTTAGACATTTGTAACCAGAATAGATAGGAATAAACATGAATGAAAGCATGAGTGATCCAACAAAGAAAACTATATAGAAAATTTTATCTTTTCATTCAGCTTAGGCAATTGACAATTTTGTTGTCATAGAAATGTTTCCACTTTAGTCTTGACTTAAAAATGTTTATAGTTGAACTAAATCATTTCCAGCTTGAGGATATCAAAAAACTAACTTTCTTGCCATGCTTCATGGTGAATGTTATGTAGTAGTCTCAGAATTTTAATGCGAAAAAAAAAATCCTGGGTAGCCATTATTTTTCCATTTTTTTTCCTGCATAAACTTTATCTATGCACATAATAGTGAGCATGTAATTATTATTGTGAACACTACTTACTACTTTCTATACTAGGCATCTTGTTTCCTGTGGAGGGCAGAGGCAGTACAGAAATAAAAGCTAGTTCTTTCTTTGCATGTTTGCCACCAATTAGAATTAAGATTAAAAATGTGATACACAGAACCAGACCAACGTATTTGGTGTACATCATTATCTGTAGCAATGTTTTCAGGAGAATCATTGCCAAGCCCCAATGTTCTTTTTAAAAGAAAAATAAAACCTATCTAAGCAAGAACATTAAAACCATTGTTATTTATAATTTGTTCTCATCAGTATTCTTCAAGAAGCCCTGTGACTGTTAAAGTTGCAATATATAATTTCATATGTATTATACTTCTATTAAAAGAGATACTTTCTATACTTATATTAAAACAGTAAGGGCTCTTAAATATCACCTAATTTAACATTAAGCAGGAAAGGAAGCTCTCAAAGACTGCATTTTGTTTGAAATAGTAAAGAATGATTATTAAAAATATTTTTAACATATAATGTATTATTTGTTTCAAGGGTACAAGTCTGTGATTCATCAGTTTTACACAATTCACAGTGCTCACCATAGCACATAAAAATATTTTTTTAAGTTCAGATTTGTTTGCATATAGCCTCTATGTTTGCAGTTGAGAAAGGGAAGCAAAAAGCACAATCACTTCATATTAGTAATTTCATAATATGATAGTGGAAGTATGGCTAGAGTTCCTAAATTCTTACCACCTGTTATCGTTCATGTTAATGGAAGTGATCTTCTATGGGAGATAATATATACACATAAGTAGTAAAAGGGAAATCAGCTTTGGAATTAGAAAGCAAGAAGCTAAAAGGTTTTAGTCTCAACATTTAATACTAAATAATTTGACATAATTGATGTTCTTACAGTTTCCTCCTCCTCATATGAAAGGGTTGGACTAGATTTTTTAAAAGATTTATTTATTTTAGAGAGAGCCAGAGCATGGAGGTGCAGAGGAGAGAGGGGCCTGATACAGGGCTTGATCTCATGACCCTGAGCTGAAACCAAAAGTTGGATGTTTAACCGACTGCGCCACCCAGGCGTCCCTGGACTAGAAGATTCTTGATTCTATGATTTTTATTCCAAGTTGACTTGGTTCTTGCCCTGTTCTTCAGAAACTTAGCTACTACTATGTACCAGTACATAGTCAAGTCAAAAGGTTTTTTTAGTAATTCCAAAATATGGAGAGTACCTCCTAGCCCAGTGGCTGAGACAGTACATGTCTTTAGAAAAACACGCTTACATCTATTGAGCACCTAATATAAACAAATGCCCTAATTTAATCTTCCCATGAGATGAAGAGGGAACAATAGATTAAGTAAAGCTACACACATCTTGACAGTGTCAAATTTCAAGGCCCATTTTCTGCTATATTATACCATCTCTAAGAAATTTCTGTAGTTAGTAAAAAAGAAGTATAGGTAATACAAATGGATTTAAGATGTGCATACTTAAATTCAAGTAGAGTTAGGCTTGATCAAAATCCCTACTGTTAAATCTATGAAGGGGGACGTGGGTAGAGGATGAGGATCTAGTGATTTAACCAGTTCCTCCAGTTTAATTTTACTCTGAATCACTTGTGTTGAAAATAGCTCTTTTCTAGATGCATAGCAAATATAAGTAGTACGGTTTTATGTGGAAGAGAAAGACTAAGTGTAATATTTAGGTTTCAGATAAGTTTGTTAGAAATTCAAGCTAGAGTCAAAGTAGAAGTAAACACGGGGAACAACTGGAATGTTAAAACAAGTCATAGTTCGAGGGTAGAAGAGCCTAGCCTCCTCTTAATGCAGGAAATTGTGCAATATTTCTAGTAGTTTTCTTGCCTTTTCTTGGACATTTCCAGTGATGAAAACTTCATTAACTCCTAAGACTGGACATTTGATCTTTGGATCTTTAAAAAAATTATGTAGTAGTACTTTCTTGTGAACTGAAATCTACCTTGCCATAATGTCCATGTAAAGGTTTTTAATTTGCAGTCTGGTGTTTATGTAGGATAATCTGCTTTACAAAAAATGCCACTTCAGGGGCACCTGGCTGGCTCAGTCGACAGAGCCTATGACTCCTTATTTCAGGGTCCTGAATTCAGGCCCCACGTTGGATGTAGAGCGTACTTAAAAAAAAAAAAAAAAAAAAAAAAACCCAAGTGATTCTACTTCAGATGTGGGAAGACTACTCTCCTATTCCTTTAGATTAATCTTCAGTTTCTTCAGTATTCCCTTTTGATAATGGTTTAGAAAACTAAGATCATATTCTTACCCCAAAATGCTAAAAAAAAATAATTCAAAGTTGCTAAGGATACCCAGTTTTAATATTCTCTGAAACAAGAGCCTACACCTTTCTTTTCCATGCTAGCCAATGTACAAACACTTCTAGGATGATGGATTTTGTTGTTCATTAATTAACAATGTCATTGCCAATGCAGAGAGAAGCTGGGAAAATGATTTTTGCTCAAGTAGACAGAATTTGGACTCCAAACAGTGATGTGCAAGTCAACTAATTTAATATTCAACTATTAAATCATTTAGAATGAAATGAAAAAAATACATGGAACTTTATTAAAAAAAGAAATCTGGAAATGACTTTTTGAGCAGAGTAATAACATATGACTTGCATTTTAAAAACAGGTATATTTTCATTCAACTTGTTTTATATTTGAAGGATATTAAGAGGGAAAATATTTAACAGCTCACATTTTCTTTTAAGACAGACCAGTTTTGGGGTGCCTGGCTGGCTTAGTCAGTACAGCATGTTAACTCTTGATCTTGGGGTTGTGAGTTTGAGCACCACATTGGTGTAGAGATTACTTAAAAATAAAATTTTTTAAAAAGACAGCCCAGTTTTCATGCAACTGCTACATATGATAATTAAAACTACATCTTAAAATAAATGTTCAGTATGTAACAGATTTAAAGGTAGCTTTCAAACATTCTGGCTGCCCCAAATCTTTATTTTTATACAAAAGATGAAACTATTTATGGCATTCCCACATGTAATTTCTTCTCACTGAGCTGTATATTTTTGAAGGATAATCAGCATTTACTCTTTAAAATATTTTTTTCATTATAAATGAGTATCAGTAGGGCTGATCCTAAGAAGCAGCAAGCAGAATCAGCTATTTGTTGACATCATACCACCCTTGAAATTTGTACATTTCTTCCCAAAATGTTTAAAGGAACCTCATGTGTTATAACTAAAATTACTTTCAGTATATACTGGAGAATTGGTTGGCTTGGAAGAAAAACACTTCTTCAAGGTTTTAAAAATTATGTAGCCAAAATATTACTTAGGCAAATACAAATGCAAATACTGGAATATTACTTTTCATCAGGACATGCTTATGAAAATTAAGAGTGAAAAATTATGTTTTCTTTACCTGGTATTCTCTACTGTTGTTTGAAGGAACAACCACTTTTGGCATAAATAGGGCCAGTTTTATTTCACTTTCCGTAACAAAATGTCAAAACATATTTGTAGTGTGGTAGATGCCTATCAGGCCTTGAAAATGAAAACAAAGATAAATCACATGATGAATGAAAAACTAGTTTTGCTACATAGAAGTAGTCTTAGGGATGCCTGGCTGGCTCAGTCCATATAGCATGTGACTCCTTATCTTGGGTTCATGAGTTCAAACCCTTCGTTGAACATAAAGATCACTTAAAAATAAAATGTTTTTTTTTTAAAGTAATCTTATTAAACTATTTTGGCATGTGTCAGTTGGTGAGCATAAGCTATGAGATGTGCAATTTGGGTTTTCAACAGAGATAGGAAATTATTACAACGAAGAAGACACTGAGTTTTATGACATTTTCAAGAAGTCATTTAAGTGATTGAGGGAAAATTGTATGGCAAACATCTGGAAATGATCAGCTTTTTAAACTGAATACTGAATTCTTACGATAAAGAAATAGATCATTAAATTTTTGTCAAGTCATAGTATTTATACAACAGGATGACTGGACTAAAGAAAAACTTTCAGTTGATGGACATAGAACTGATAATGCATATAGTTGCCCTTAGCAGTTTTTATGCATGCAAACTGAAGCAGAAACCTAGTGTCTGGCAAAATGTCCCCTGGAAATAGCAAAGGTTTAAAAGGAAAAAAAAAAAAAAGAATCCTTGCTTTTTTATACTCAGGAATGGATTTAGCTTTCCTTGTATTCTGCTCTAATAAGTACTACTGTAATAATGTGGTTTCTGCACTACAACATTGGATGATACAGGAAAAAGTAAATGAATGCCCCCGATACACAGGAATACATTATCCTAGTATTAGTTTAGTTGGACTTCACCCGAACTTTAAGATTTTATTCTAGTTAGTACTTGCACAGTAGGCATAGTTTAAGTGTAAATTGTAGTTCACTAACTTCAGAAATGACCTGTATTTACTAGAGTACAATGTATTCCTGGTCTCATTTGAGTCATAAAATCTAAATATGAGGCCTAAAATGGACATTTTAACATGCTCCTCAGGTGATTCTTATGCACATTAAGTTTGAGAATTACCTAACTAGAGGGTTAACTTTGCCTCTGGTGAGCTCTCCACAGCTATCTCAACCCAAACTGAGATTTTTATACATCAAATTAAATTATCAGTTTTCTCTCTACATAAATCAGATTACTGCTTAAGTTTTGTGATCACTACTGTAGCAGAAAACGAGACTGAACACTAATGCAATGTGTAATTTCAGGCTAAACATTTACCTTGAAACTTATCAGAAACGGTCTCTTCCCTCCTTTTAATGTAGCACTAGAATACATAAATAAATCTGGTGAATATACACACGATTTACTATTTGTTGTGCTTTCCTAGTAAGTTTCGTATTCTTACTCCTAAAGTTAAAAAAGGTTGAATAAAGTTGCCTTTTGTAATTCTTTTTTGATTATTTAAATCTCTCCAAAGATATAGCAGTAATTATAAGTAAACACCTTATCCATGACTCACAGAAGAGTACATTTTAGAAGGGTCAATGTTTTAAGTATTTAGCATTTAAGTACTGAGCATTTACTTTCAGCCCTGAGGACATCATATTCCTCAACTTCAGACCAAAAAAGGGTATCAACATCTTAAAGAGCTGAAAAGAGGCCTAGAAGTTATCAAATCCAACTTTTTACTCAAAAAGGTAGTCCTCTCAATAGCCCCTTGATAGTCATCCAGTTTCTGCTTGAACATTTTTTTGATGGAATCCTTACTTCATTTAACAGTACAGTGGGACTGCACCTTGATATACAGAACCACAATGTGTCTCATCCAACTTGCACCCGCTGGTTTGAGACTTGCCCTCTTCATTTAAGTCCTTCCTATATTTGAAGACAGCTGTCATGTCTCCCCTTAGTTGTCCACTGTCTCTTCTCCAAAGTCTACAATATCAACTCTAAGATGCACGTTCTTTCCATGCATGACATCTTTGAAATTGGTATGCATTTTTGTAATTCATGGTTCATCACAGTTTAATCGAGCTCTTTTCTTCCTTAGTGGTACAATTAGGTTGTACCTAATGGTTCACAACTAGGTTTGCGAAAATACAGTAATTACCCCACTTTTAACACTTTTTCCATGAACAGAAACATTCACGGTCATCCAGTTCAACTCCTTACCTTATACACAAGAACACTGCCCAGTTTCTCCTTAGTTATGTTCTGAGGTTGAATCTAAAGGCTTACAAACCAACCAAAATCTTAATTACTTCAGTTTTAATACTGCACTGAAATCTTTTTCTCTTTTTGGTCCTAGTTCTATTCTTCAGACCCGCAAATGAATGACAACTCTTGAATTTGATACCTGAAGACAGATACCATGTTTCTAGAGTTTATTCTCTAATGCTAAACTTTCCTACTTCCTGGTTTGTTTGTTTGTTTTTTTTGTATATTTAAAATGTAATATAAAATGGGGATACTAAAACCTACCTTATGACGCTATGCTAAAGACAGCATACAATAATACATGTAAAACACTTAGTATATTGCTTGGCAGCTAGAAGGCATGCCACATTCTTTTCTCCTTCTGCCTTCCCCAGTCACAGCAGTTCTTAAAATACAGTGACTTCCCACCTTGTTCTGAGCACTATACTTTCAATATAGCTGAAAATCACATCAGTATTTTTGGCAACAGTTACAATTTACATTGATCTACATATGAACCACTCTCTTAAGACGTTACATTCCACCATCCTTTATTCTTTTAGCAACCAAAGTGGGAAAATAATTATCTTGATTCAGTGTATCCTATTTGATGCAACTCAACACACAAAATTACTGGGTTAGATTTAGATCCCGATTTTGACGTGCACTGTGTTTATTTGCTTCATCTCCTAGATCTGTCATGTATTTATGATATGATCTAATTCACTGGCAATGCTAGTGGCAAGGAAAGAGCTTTCTGACATGCTGTTAGGATCTAGGCTTTTAAAAAGGCACAGAGATAAGTCTGGTTTATTACCCACAGACTGTCTTAATGGAACCAATTAGTAGGTATTCCTAGGTTTTTGTTTTTGTTTTTTTTAACTACACAAACTATGGTTAAGAGAACATTAAAGATGGACATCCCTTTAATGCACGTGCACATTTAGGTTTTTAGTAACTTTCTGCAAAACTGATGCTAGTAAGCAAATCGAAGCTAAATGTGCCCTTCTTTGCAGGGATGCTCAGATGCCCCATATTTAAAAGCACTGGGTGTAAAAGAATGGAAGATCTGTTTTTGAATGAAGGATTAGAAAGGGTAGAGTGGGAAAAATTTGAACGTTCAAAAGTTCATTGAAAATGCTTTAAAAAAGAATTTTGAAAATGAAATTACAGCAAAAAATTGTAAATTATTTCAAAGCCCAATGCTTTAATTTGTACATTTTATTTTCAAATTGAAATATCAATTTATACCATTCAATCAACATGTATTTATCAAGCACCTACGGTGTACCAAGTTCAGTGGCAAAAAGGAAAAGACCAGTTAAGTGGTTGGCTTTATATTATACTGTAAGAATTCAAATAAACTTTTCAGTTCTTAAAAATTTTTTATATCTAAGGAAAACTTTGTGCAGTGAAAAAAAAATCCCTGAAAATGGAGTTTTATCATATAAATTATAGTATCACCACAAGAAGCATAGAATATATATTTGAAACTAAAAAGGTGAAAGGACTTTCTTTTGCAACTAAATAGCTTTTTACCCCTAGAGCCAATTATAGTATAATCACAAAGTTATTTAACAACATACACATCTATGTCACTAGTTATATAGGGAAAATTTAACAGAATTAAACCTAAGAAAGAAAATGTGAAATATTAGTTCAGGTCAACTTCTGTACATGTATAACCACAAGTTATAAAACCAAAGAATATAACAGTGTGTTATATTAAAGAGTTTAATATAGTACTTTAAAGATTTCAAATAGACTTTTTAAACTTGGATCTGAAGTCAAGAGCATGGTAATTTCGGATAACAAGTTATAAAAAATTGGTTTACATGCAAGAGTTTTCTCATTTTGATGATTCAGGGTAAAAAGAACTTAGAAACTGGAAAAGTGTGCACTTAAAATTTCTAAATGGCCGTTAAAACAAACAAGAGTCAAGACGACAAACCACTTGATATGAGCTATCTTGCTTTTCTGAGTCATTCACAAAACTACCAATCATGATCATGGTGACACTTTATACTGTTACGTTTGTACTCATAAAAATAAAGATCACCTTCCCTTTTCTTTCTTTTTAACTGTTTCTCATGGTTATGTAGGAAAAGTTATGCTTTACAAAGTCAATTATTGTGAAAAAATGTAATGCTTTAAGAAATCTAGGATTTGATTCTGGTTTATGTCAAATATGTGAAGTTTTGTGCACAACAGTTAAAACTACAATTATATAAGTGCCATCTTTCCTGCAGAGGAGATGCTTTGGTTTAAATCTGAAAGGTTAAAAAATCCTGATATTTTTATGTCAGTTTCTCCATATCTCAAAATACATAGAAAAAGGTATATCTTAAGTCATTTCATATTCCTGATACACAAACACAGCAATGTCATAAATGTTTCATTTTCAAACATGATTTGGTAAATGTCAACAAACTTTCACTCTTCATAGAAAAATAGGTTAAAAATGAAAATTTAGAAAATCGAAACTCACTGCCTTTTTTACTCTCTATCTCTAGTGTTTGTAGCTTCAGTCTTCAACATTTTTAAATACAGTATTTGCGCCTTTAGATGGAAAAGAATCCATCAACTTGTAAATGTGAAATATCCAGGCCAGCAAACTGAAGGTAAAGTCTACCTCACCCTTGCTTTTGGTTTACCTTAATTTGCGTATTACTTCTTAAAGATAAATCTCAAAGGTCTATCAGGAAATGTCTCATGAATTTCTCACAAAAGTATCTTGATTGGGTCCCATGAGTGTTCAGGAAGTTTTATTTCTAATGCAGCCATAATTACTTTAAAAAATAGTTTCTGTTTTGACTTGGTTAATAACTAAAAATGCACCTGCATTTTTAACCTACAAGTAAAATGATATATGGTTCCGTCAAATTACTTGTCAAAAGCTGAAAAAAAAGACTACATTTTAAATTGACTAGTCACACCATTTGTAAACCTTGAGGGTTTCGGGGGGTCTACTTTCATGTTGAAGAAATAATTTCACAATTTCAAATCAAAGTCAACACTGCAGTGAGGAGAGCTTTTCTACTTTATTACAAAGAGAAGAAGCCTTTATGTGGTCAGAAAATACAAGATTGATCTTTTTTTCTCTTCCTATGAAACGCTGCTGTTCAAACAGCCAGAGTGAATTGTCTCAGTTCACTTCTTTAAGTCCCATCACATTCACTTGGGTATGGATGTCCTTGGCTGCTGAAAATCTGGCCCTTTAGTGCACAGGGCGACAAAGTCCCCTGACCAGCAGTTCCAGAATGTCCCATTTTCATATATTGCATCCATGCACACCTCCTAAAAATGAGGTACAGCAGGGCAAACATTTTCCAAAATAGATGTCATATATATAATATATACACATTCGTACATACATACCTTTATTCATGTGATGTCCAAAAATTTAAAAAAAATGTACACATTTATTACAAAATCGTAACAAAGACTGGACAGTGTTTTGCTCATTCTGGAAAGATGAAGCTCAGTAATAACACAACCCTGGAAACCATCCAGAGATTGTGGCAATATCTTTCTTCTAAACAGTCAGATATTCTTGCATTAAGCTTGGCGAAACTGCCTTTCAAAAACAGAAGGGGAAGTAAAATGAAGGAAGCAGACCTTGCTCATCTTTCCAAATGAAATACGAGAAGGATCTTCACATAAAAATGCACAAACATTTGTTATTTTATTACCAATAGTGCTACAATGAACAATGCAAATTTTGTGGTCTAATTCTGTTGAGTCTTTTGTGGGTTTTTTTACATTTTAGAAACTAAATGGTAAACTTCTGTCAGTGTACTTGCTTGTCTTTACAGACTCAAGTCTGTCTGCTGGCAAAAAAAGAAAATAAATGAAAAAAATTCAGACCCTGCTCGAACTAGAGAAAAACAAATTACAAATTTAGTTGTTGGGCAGCACATAATTAGTAAGGCAGGACCTCAAATGGTGACCCTTTGCATAAGCCAATTGCCAGATCCTCAAGGAATTAAAACCAGGGTGCCTGAGCCACATCAGTTCTGCAGTTATGTTGAGTATTGTGCTGAGACAGCCATACCCCAAGAAAAGGGAAGTCTTTTTTTAGAAGGCTTGCTGAGCAGGGTTGTAGTTGAAGGTGGATGGCAGGTGAGGCCGTTCTTCTAATTTGTCATATTCCAGATGAAATTCCTATAAAACCAAATTTAAGAATTTAGATGATTTCCTCTCCCTCTGATCTCAGATTTTTGTCAAAATATATTTTACTAGGTGAACAAAATACCTACATGTATGAGAATGAACACAGACACAGATGTACCAACTTTTTTCCCTCTAAAATACAGCCTGAAGAAAAGTAATGTGCTGCAATTTCTGATAAGTGCAAAAATACAGACTTTGTGTAAAAGTCAGAGACTACTCATGAACATCTATTTTATAACACTGAAACAATGCATTTTTTTGCTCAAAAGTGGAAGTCTGAGCAGCTATTACTCTATCAATAAAAAGCACTGAAAATTGCAGGGTATTTAAAATAAAGCCAACCTTCAATGACGTAAAAAAATTTACTTTTTCCTCGAAAAAATAATTTTCCAATTTGTAATTATTACACCTATTTTTTTTAAAAGCAAACATATCAAGTTATTCTAACCTTACAACTCACACATCTCCCGACTTCTCACTTCAAACCCAAATACTGAAAAGATGTAAATGCCACTCAAAACTAGACAGTGGTTTTGCTGTAAGCACATCTGAACACAAACTATTTAGCTCATTTTAATTAAACTTTCAAAATACATTAACTTGATGAGATTTTTAAAATTTGAGAATGGTGAAGTGAATTTCTTCATGATACTTCCTAAAATCAAGAGAGATTGCAGAAGATAATTTTGTATATTAAAAAACAAAAAACAGAACTTTGCAAATCCAAACAGCAAGAGGTTCTAAAATTACTAATTCTACAATTTGAATTCAATAATAGCACAAACTAAATCAATTCCATTTAAAACATTATGAACCTTAATTTATACTATGTATTAAAGCCAACAAGTAATTATTAGCACTATGGGTTAACATACCTTACCATACCTATCTTGTTTCAAATTGATTCTAAAAATGGATATTCCCATTATTAAATTAAAATGAAAACCTAAGTCATAATGATTCAATTGAGATATAAAACCAAGTATTTAAAATTTAAGACTATTACATTAACAACTGAAAATCTAGTATGTGCCAAAACTAGAGATACAGCTAATTTTAATCTTTCTGATTATATCTTTCTGTATATATCATTATCCTCATCTTGCACCTGAAGAAATGAGGTTTACAAGTAACCTGCCCAAATCATACCTTAAGCGGAAAATCTGGGATTAGGATTCAGACCTATGTAGCACCAAAGCCCATGACCTTCTAGTGTTAACACATTATTTTTAACAGTTTTAGTGCAAGATCCAAATAAATTTACTTCATTACACCCCTTATGCAGAAATGTTGAAAAAATTCAGTTCGGTGACAAATGTTCTTAAAGAAGAGACACTGTAATGACTTTAATTTAAAAAGGTTCACTTTATAGGACAGAGTAACTAAGGCACATAGGTCATTTGCTTTTCATTAAAACTAGCAAACTCCAGAATCACCATCGTCCCCCTTATGCGTTGTGTAGGCACCGCTCTCTCTCTCCCTACCCCTAAAGTTTAAAAGCAATTTATTGCCTGGCTTAAGAAGAATATCAAAATGAGTGAAGAAAATATCTTCTTGTTATATCACTCTTTAGAAATTAAAATTGGCAATTTAGTTCCAAAATACGTGTAGTTGCAGGGTAAAAAGTCTATTTGTAACTGTAACAAATCACAGCCCCACTAAGTTACATAAATTAAATTCCGTTCAGCAATCCTGTCCTTGTCATTGTACTGGTGAACTACACAGTATTATTAGAACTTAAACTGGAGTGACTTCATCAGAGCACATATTTTCCCCCCTAGATATTAAAAGAAAAAGATCAGTTTAAACCTAGGGAGTATAATAAATATTTTAATATAATTTAAAAACTCATATATCAGAGATTCAGAAATTAAATAAGTCAAATTTTGTCTTCCTTTTTCTTACATCATTGTTTTGTTCTTCTGTGTATTTTTATTCTTCTTAAAATACGTAAATCTTACAATATATTCTGCTATCTCTTTGTTCCCTTCGTTGGTAACATCTCTTTTACACATTTGTTATATGTACACACACATCACACATGCACACCTCTTTATAACCGGTAGGGACAAAAATAGTAGGTCTGTTTTGTAAACCACTACATACTGCCTGGAATATAGTGCCATGCCCCTAGTAGGTATGTAATTAATGGCTGATGAATTAATAAACACAAGTTTTTTTTCATTTGTTTTAGGAACATTACAATTTAACGATTTAAAAGGCTATAAAATGTTTTAGATACTTTTTAAAAACAACTCTTAAAGTTATTTTTCTATTAATCAAATTAGGCTATATATTCTCAAGAGGTCACTGTACGCAGAACTGAAATACATGTACTGGATTCAGATAATCAAATGAAATTATTACAAAAGCATTAATGTAATCACTGATAGAATTACACCGAGAAACATACACTGCAGGAATATTTTCTCAAATTCTCAAAAACGTCAGCTTTCTCTTACCTAAGATAAATCCTCCAATTTTAGGAAGTTGCCAACTATCTTAAATATACTTATTAGAAATATTTTTTTTACTACTTTGAAGAAAAGTACATATTACTGATTAAAATATAAAGATATACCAATGTGTACCAGTGAAATTAATGGAAAAAAATCACATTTATATCAGGCTATGATATTATAAAAAATTCTAAGCATTAGAAATACTATTCAGTGTTGGATCCACAAGGTGAAGTTAGGCTTAAAGAATTCTTCAATTTTTAAGGCTTTAGTTTGAGAAAGCTATTGATCATAGAGCAGCCTACATCACCTGAAAATTCTGTTGATGAAATTATTTAAAAAATTCTACTCATTAAGAATATATATAATCTGAATGACCACTATTTTTAAATTAGTGAGATCCTGAGTAATTCTAGCTAAATTACAAAGGATAGACCACATAGCCTGTCTGACAAGTCAAGATTATTTAAAAGGGGAGAATAAACACAGTGTCAAAATTTTTATGTATACATTATTGACATACAAAAAATACTTTATTTAATGGGCTGGATCCTAGAGCTCAGAGTTATGGAATTTTCACGGGTAAAAAATACTTCCAATTTAAACCATCGAATTTCTTATTAACAATTCTTCAAATCTCTGAAAATATTAAATAATCTGCAAAACAGAAAGAAAGAACCTCATACAAGACATCGTGAGATGGAGACCTGACAACAGTCTAGATCAGGTCAATACTTTTCAAAGACAACATGATAACATCAAGCTATTACTTATAATACTAATTCAGACTGTAGGCTTCTTACAATGAGTTGAAGTTATTTAATAATGCATGTTCTTTACCTGTGAGTAGTAAACCACATCCACTTTACAGGTGGGGATTTTGAGGTTTACTTGGGACATGGCATTTTAAGGGCTTTTCTGTAGTCTGATAAACTGTTAATACATTATAAATGGAACTAAATGTCTTAATTCCTAAACAATTTGAGAAAACACTGAAAACATCTTTTAAAACAAACAAAAAACCAGGAGCCATTGTGAAAAGTTTATTCTGTGAATACAACTTAAAAGTTTTAAGTTCATGAATCTATTTTAATATAACAAGTGTGAGCTATGTATAATACTTAATAGAAACAAATAATTCTGCTTGCTTTCATCATTGTGAAAATAATTCTGATGAAAAGTGTCAGTGCCAGTGGCCAGCAATTACCTCAAAAGAGATTTCTTAAACAGTTTAATGATATTTCTCAAATTTTATTTTCCAACTTCAGAGCTAAAAATTATAAAGGTAAAGGTTAAGACAAAGCTCAACTGTACAGGAGATCAGATAAAGTTGGGTAAAATTACTTTATATATGCACACTACATATTTACACACACACACACACACACACACTTTTCTTTAAAATGACATGTATCTGACTGGGGAATTGATTTTTATAGGAAAGTAGAAGGGCCTATTAATGTTTAAGTTGCTTCTGAATATTCTGTGGAGAGAAAGTAGTACTGGAAACCTTTTTCACATAAGAAAATCTGTCCTATATATTGAACTAAAACTTAACTAAAATGATACATCAATCTACTACAAACATCCATCCTTTCTGCATATAGAAGTTTGGAATAACTTACAATGATATTGAGCAAAAAGCTTCAAATCGAATGGAGAAAACTTCAGTTATTACTAAGACTCTTTTCCCCCTCCAAAGACACATTCTTCTCTCCTGTACAATCAACTGACTGAGAAGCTCCAGACAAAGATCAGCAAAATCATTGGCATCACTTAGGAAATTGTTAGAAATGCAAATCCTCAGGCCCCATCCATAGACGTTATTAAATCAGAAACAATGGAGGTATGGCTCAGCAACTGGTGTTTTTAATAAGTCTGCCAGGTAATTCTGATGCAAGCTCAAGTTTGAGAACCACTGACCTGACCTAACAATAGTTATAATTTTTCCATCTTTGAAGAAGAGTAATAAGCTGTAAGAACACAGATGATCAAAACAGCAACAAACTACAACTACTCCCATGTATCAAATACCCAATATATGCGAAGCACTGTACTGAGCGTGTGCGTGTATGTGTAAAATCTCATTTAATCCTCATGACAATCTACAAGCAAATATGATTCGATTTAAAAGATAAGGAAGCAGGCATGGAAAAGAAACTTGCAAATGGTCAAAGCATAAAACAGCTGAAAGAGGAGTTAAATTCAAATCTACAATACAAAGGCTTTCTACCACACTAACTTCTTAACAGGTAACATACACAATGTCTCCTGTACTACTTGTAATGAATGTAATTATTTCTACTTAAAAGGTCAGATCATGGATCTACCTTTTAAAATCAAAATATGCATATTAATTATAATTGTTAAAATAACTCAAATACAGTATGGTGGTCCATGGACTTGGTCTGAGAAGTAATGACATTTACCACTGACAAACACCCAAAAGTAATAATAAAAAAGATTTAATCTCTTGTATGTGTCTTGTCTGGTGTTTTTACTTGGGCACCTCTTTTCCTATTTCTCTTTTCAAGTTTTACATGAAATCTTGTGATGTAAAACATTTCTGTGATAAAGATCTGGTAAGCATTTTACATTGTCATGTTAAAATGTTTTACCTTCTTATTGATTTAATAAAGTTGACTCAAAAGATAAAAAAGCCCAAACCAACAACTAGAGAATCATCCAATGGACTAATTGTCAAGAAATACTTTTCTTCTGTTTAAATTTATTGAGAATAAACAAAACTAACTCTTTAGTTTTTAATCCTAAGAATCTTCAATGGAAAAGGCATTCAGAGCAATCTTGGAGTTATGAAATCAGATGTTGGTTATACTCTCTACTAGGGAGACTAAATGCATACATTCAAGATACTACACAGACCGTGAAATACGCTATATGAGACTAATGAAAATTTTGCACATGGGACAGTTAAATAGGTGCTTTTGTGAGGAGAAGTTGCAAAACAAAACACAACAACCAACTTTTTCCACAGTCCTCTTCCCTCTAATATTCAGCATACTAGTCATAGGAACAATCAAGGTTAATGCTTACAATTTTCTTTCTTTATATCACTTGCAAATAAAAATCAAACACCTTTCCTGCAATGAGTGCAAGTGTTTTAAAAAGCCTATTATCTGTTTATATACCAGTTTTAGGAAAATCTCCTACTTGCTTAAAGTAATAAGAATACATGACTGGGATTGCAAGAAGGTGATCTTTATTTTACAACTGAGTAGACACAAAAATGTTTCAAATGTTACCAAGGCTTGTGAAAAATTACAAAATTTCTTACCAAGTTCATTTTCCTAACTATGGGTGAATGAGTTGTTTCCAGATACTCTCCTAAAGTTTAAATCAAGCCAAGGAGGTGAGGACAAAAAAACTTAATTAGCAAGTATCTGGCACATTATTGGAATGGATGTATTGGTACATATAAACAGATAAATGAGGATACTTCTTTTTAAAATCTAGATTTATACATTTACACATTTGCACATGGAAAAAAATATACCTTAGCTACTTTCCTCCAGTTAAGACAGTCAAAGAAGTAATATGTTCCCCTCTCATATGTATTGGTTTTCATTGTTGGCTCCATGCCTGGTGCCCTGGTAATCCATACTCGTTCTTCTTTGTGGTATCTCCAATCACGGTTAAAACTTCAATTTTTAAGAGAAAAAGACAATTAATTTTTCCTGTGGCTCACATCAAACATCTTCTACATTTTGTAAAATTTTCCTCAGAAAATAATTATACAGAAAATACATAAATATGGATGCTTCTTTACCCTTTGTTATTAAACAACCTTAGTGAAATAAATATAGGAAAAGAATCCCTTAATTTGTCCAGAAACCACACTTGTTAATATACACATCTTTATTTAACTGAAGAGACTTTTTATGCAAACACAGTAAGATCTTAAAAGCTCTATGAGCAATGTGATAAAAACTTAGGCAGACCAAATAAAGATACATTGTGTTCCAGAAACTTCACTCCTTTTTTGTTCTTAACATTCAATAGAAATTGAGATATCTATTAAAACAAACAAAAACCCCAACTATTTGTATTATTTTATAAGGAACAAAATACAGTCTTTTTATCTATTTAAATTCACATAATTTTATAACTATGTTGAAAATAGAATATCCATATTAAAAATTCTTAATGAACGTATTACTTTTTTTATTCAAATCTCATTGATCCTAAATTTTGAAAAGCCAAAAGGATATCCATTAGAATTCATGCAAGAATCAATGAGGATTTACTATATCACTTGTAAACTCGGGAAGTAACATCCAAAGGAGGTAAAAGTACCAGAAAAAACATCTCTGGTAGAACCAACCTCCATGTAAACAAATACCTTCCTACTAATACAGTGAGATAATTTTTAGACATAAAAAAGATGTGAGACAGAACTGCCAGTAATGGATAGATGAGTAACTAAATGAATTTATTTACTTATGAATAAATTAAAAGGAACAGGTAACAATTGCTATGTTACAAAGAATGAGGGGATATGGGAGAAAACAAATTTTCAATAGAGAAATAAAAAAACAATTTATTATCAACAATGAATTTTACATTTTTATGTATCTGATCCAAGGCCATTTATAGAAATGTTATAAAGAATATTATTAAATACTTAAATCTATAAAAACTAAGTCTCTCAATCATAATGTCCTAATTTTCTTTTTGTAAGCTCTACGCCCAATGTGGGGCTTGAACTCACAACCCCAAGATCAAGAGTCACATGCTCTACCAACTGAGCCAGCCAGGCGCCCCACAACACCATAAATTTTTAATAACAATTTACTCTAGTAAACATGATTACTAGAATAGTCTACTGGTAACAAAATATATTACCAATTGGATATATGAGAAATGACACAAAATTTTTATTCTTAGAGCATCAGGTAAAAACAGAAATGCTCAGGAAAAAATATCCAAAGGACCAACTTCTTAACACTAATTTATTTAAGTTGGCCAACAGGCTTCTGATAACGAATGTGGACTTCATCAACACTCCAAAACACACAAGTTGTATGCAGTCCCTTGCCCATATAATACTCAACAGATGTTCATTAATGATGAAATTCACTAACATTAACATACGTGGTTCTACAAGAAGATGAGCCACAGTTATGAACCATATCTTATACTTCACATATTTATAAAAATTAGATTCACCAAATTCATGAGTCAATTCTGTCTTCTTACAAATTTAGGATTATTTAAATCTGAAATAATTATTTTTATGTATACAATGACCACTAACCATGGTAACAAACTTTCAATCTAAATTAACTTTATTTTACTAAACGTAAAAAACAAATGACTTATTTCTTCATGGAAATATTTCCGCTTTAAGAACAAAAGAGAAACCATAGCAATCATGTAAAAGAAAAGCTTTCAGAATAAACAAGATCCACTATAATACAAAAATGTTTAAAAATACTTTGAACATACAGCTCTACTGCAGCTAAAAGTTGTAATACGTCTCCTCCATTCATGTAATAGAGATAGAAAAGCAGGTCTTCTCCATATCGGCCAAGTTTTATTGCAGCCAGCTGGAAAAGAGAAATCAATTATTCTGAAGTGTAAAATAAGTTTGAAAACCCTAACATAATGCTACCACTGAAATAAAAATAAAAAGATAAACAGAAACTCTTTTCTTTGTAGTAGATAACCATTATTACATGATTTCGCAGGTAGTTATGATTTTAAGGGAGAGTTTTACCATTTAAATAACTGAAGTCATTTAACAATTATTTCTGGTACATCTATTTTATGTACTAATAGGATAAAAAGCTATATAAAAACTTCTAACCAAAACCAAATGCTGTTTTACTTGAGGGCTTATTAATACCCAACATGGTAATAATAGTCGAAACAGTGTTCAGAGATGCAGGACGTATATACAAGAACTGGTTCCATTATTTACAAATATGACTATGTCCAAGTTATTTAATGCCTATGAACTTCCATATAAAATGCAGAAATGAGACCTACAAGGTTACTAAGAATGTAAATGAAATTGATAAAGCGTCTTTATATGAATGTACCTTAAAGAATGCCTGATACATAGAAAACTTGTAAGAAATGTTAGCTGAATCTACATCAGACAGTGATTCACAAATCAGTTGGTTATGTATTTTTAGCAAATCACAGACGGTAAATACAAAAATCATAAAGGGACAGCTCTTTATTTTGTTTAAATGGATGACCAAAAGATGACTGCCTTACGTGCTTCCATAAAGCAGAAACATTAACTGCCAACCAAACTATAAAACATTGAGTTTAACAGTCTTGAAATCTTATATTAGGGTAAACCTTTATTTAAAAGCTCATCAAAATGAAAACACTTTTAACTCTTCACCCAATTCTGTATTGAAATGTCTATTTAACTGTTACACAATCTCAGAATATAATTTTTCTCTCCATTCATATTATCCCCATTCAAGTAGCAGTTTTGAAGGTGACAAATTCTCCTAAATCAGTATTTCTTAAATTGCCCTAAGAAACGGTTCTGGAACCCTTAGGTAATTGGAGCAAAAAAGCTCTATCTATGGTGGAGGTGGCAGAAAAATCACACAGTCTACAAACAGAAAAAATTAGTTCTATCTCATACATCTTGTCTTCCATTTACTCAAGTATTAAAAGACATATTGAGAATCTCTTTACTTGCCTGTCCACAAAATCAACATTCACTTGACCATGCAACTGCACGGTACAGACACAGAACATCATCATTTTAATATATATTTTATATATTTATGAAATTATTTTAGATTTATATATAAATATATAGGACATTAGATACATATGTATAACATAATTTTTAATAAATGATATCCTTCCTCAAGGCCAAAATCTAGGGACACAATTTCTAACAGAAATGAACACTTAGTTCTTTCTCCTAAACAAAGTAGTTACCATTTTCTTTTTTAGAGTAAAACAAAAGATTAAAACTGTAGTCTGTTAATAGTTACTTTACAACTAGAATTTTGGGTAATTTAAACATTTTAAAAAGCCAAATGTCACAGTTTTTAAATACATATTTATATATACTGTTCCATTGAAAACACTACCTACAGCACTTGTAAAAAAAAAATATTTTATTGATAAGGGCATAAAATGAGAATGTCAGAAGGAAATTTATCAAATTTTCCCAAAACAGTTTAATTCTCATCAACCATGGTTATGCCGTTATTAATAACTCCTAGAAAAATTTTGACCAGCCCTACCATTGTTTTGTTTTTAAAACATATTCTTTAAATATAACCCAGGATCTCATCAAAACATTAAGATAAACAAAAATAGAAATAAAATTGTTTTATGTAATTGAATGGACACATGAAAGCATACCCCTGAAACCACTGCTAATTATTTCAAAAAATTTTACACCGTCTGAACTGAAAAACAGTGCCTGAAAAATAGATACATTCATGCTGACTGAGGAGAATAATAAACTACACTCACCTTATCCCTAATGTGAATGTTCGTTAAGTACTCAGATGGAACATGGAAGTCTGGATAATAAAATGAAAAAAGCCTTATTAACTGATTCTCAGTTAAAAAATATTTTTAAAAGGTCTGAACACAAATAAATTCCTACCTATGTCTTGAGGTCGACAAGGTGAAGATGCCCAGGGTGATGCAAATTTGGGGTAGAGATTTCTGAATATGAGGGGAAAAAAAACAAACACTCTCAAGTCCGAAGTACAAAAAAAAATTTCAATTTTTATTTCAGGAAATCAGGAAAAACAATGACTTCAAAAGTAAAATGAGCATCTTCTAATTTCTTTTCATGTGCTTACTATAACTTACACAGCAGAAAAATGAAACAAGGTTAACTAGGTGTGTATATGTGTGTGTGTGTATGTACCAAGTATATATATTAAGTTATAAATATATATTCACATATAATGTAACTTCAACTCAAAATGCTTTAAATTCATTAATAGCATGCCCCCAAGTAAAATTACTTTACCATTTATATGGCCAGAAAAAAATCAGTAATTATTAAAAGCAAAAGTTCAAATCACCAAATATTTACTGAGTGCCTATTATATGCCTGGCACTGTTCTAGGTGCTTTGGCTACATTAGTGAACAAAACAAAGGTAACGGACAACATGAAACTTCTTTTCTTTTCTTTTTTAAAGATTTTATTTATTTATTTGACAGAGACACAGCAAAAGAGGGAACACAAGCAGAGGGAGTGGGAGAGGGAGAAGCAGGCTTCCCGTGGAACAGGGAGCCCGATACGGGGCTCGATCCCAGGACCCTGGGATCATGACCTGAGCCAAAGAGAGATGCTTAACGACTGAGCCACTCAGGCGCCCCTGAAACTTATTTTCTGATTGAGGATGACAGATTTGAGGGAGGCAGACAAAAATAATTTGCATAATAAATAATATTCCATGTTCATGGAGGAGTAGAGATGGTAGATTAGTTGCATTAAATAAAGTAGTCAGGTTAGGTCTCATTTAGAAGATCAGATTTGAACAAAGATTTGAAAGACATGAGGGAGTGAGCCATATTAACTATCTGGCAAAAGACTATTCTAGTCAGAGGGAACTGCTAGAGTAACTAAGGTTGGGATATGACTGGTATGTCTGCGGTACAGCAAGAAGGCCAGTGAAGCTGGAACAGAGTGAACAAAGGGAAAAGCCATGGAGGTGGGGGAAGGAGAACATGCCTGTAGAGATAAACAGGCCTATAAAGATTTTAGGTTTTTTTTTAATTAATTAATTTATTTGTCAGAGAGAGAGAGAGCACGCACGAGCACGAACAGGGGGAGCAGGCTCCCCGCTGAGCAGGGAGCCTGATGAGGGACTCGATTCCAGCACCCTGGGATCACGACCTGAGCCAAAGGCAGATGCTTAACTGACTGAGCCACCGAGGCATCCCAAGATTTTAGGTTTTTAATCATAATGAAACCACAAACCCTCATTGGGCACTGCGCAAAAGATTAACCTATTCAGAAAAGGATGGTCCTTGGCTCCTATATAAAGAAGACACTGTGAGGGACACAGAGAGAATCAGGGACACCCGGTGATTGGCTAACGGAATAATCTAGGCAAGAGAGGATGGTGATTCAAACCAGAGTGGCAGCAGTTAAAAGCAGTAAGAAGCATGCAGCAATGAATCTACTATGTCAAACATTGCTGACAGGTCAAGGAGGATAAGTTCCTACAAGTGACCCCTGAATTTACTAACATAGAGATCATTTGATGACCTTGATGAGAGTAGTTTTAGTGAAGTGGTGAGGCAAAATTGAAACTGAAATGGATTTAACGGAGAATGGGAGAAGACAAATGGGAGATGTAAAGATGGCTTTTTTGAAGAATTTTGCTCTCCAAGAAATAAGAATAAAGAAATAAGGGCAGTTAACTCACAGAAGAAGTTAGATAAGAAGAAGGCATTTTATTAACTTTATAAAGGAAGTAATAGAATATTTGTATGCTGATGGAAATGACCCAACAAAAGTGCAAAACTTGTTAGAGCCATGTCCTTGAGTTTTCAAGAGACATTTTAAGTAGAAAGCATGGATCAACTATAGCAACAGGGTGGAAGACAAGAATAAGGTGGGTACAGATAGTAGTAGATGGATAGATTTGGTGGTAGGACTATGCTGACACTCTCTTCTGATTATTTCCATCTTTCTTAGTAAACTAGAAATAAAACCGCAAGGTCTTAATTCTACACCTGAAACTAGTATTACACTGTTAACTAACTGGAATTTAAATAAAAACTTGGGGGGAAAAAAAAGGCAGCAAGGTCTCCATCTGAGAGTGAGGACAAGGAAAAAGGTAATTAGATGTTTGAAAAGACAGTGTGAAATAGTTGCATAGGAGAACAAAAGAATGAATGGACAAGGCATGCCAGTTATGAGTGGCAGAATTAAGGGCCCTCTTTTGAGGTTCCTGGCCATGAATGTGAAATGAGACCGGGCAGTGAAGCTGTGTGGTTTTCTCTAGCCGGGTTCAGAAGCAGAGGTCAAGAATGGAAGTCAGAGTATAACCAGGGTTGTAGTTTCTGCCATGCAATCATGACAAAGAGCAAGAGAGGGGCAAAGTAGCCAAGAGTGTATATAAACAATTATGAGTGACCACAGAACTTAACTGGATAAGAAGGGCGTGAGTTCTTCTCAGGGGAAGAGAAGGATGCTGCAGAACAGTGAAAAGATAGAAGAATCAATGGATTGAAGATCCCAAGGAGTCAAATGATTACAGGAGCCAGAACTAGAGGGAGAAAGATGGGAAACAGGAAGTGGCATGGGAGCACAGATAAAATTATAGAGAAACTGAAGTTACTGATAATGGCAAAGTCAAAAGGATGATTAAATATGTAAAAGTAGCTGAGATGTGGTGGAGAGTAAGATTTTTGGAGGTGAAAAACTCAACAACCCAAGATTTCAGGAATATGGAAGGATCATATATGTGTATTCTGAAACTGCCAAAGAGGAATGATATTGTCAAGTGACAGTGATCCAGGAGCTAACAAGAGAGGGTATGACCCAAAGAGTCAAGACATAACAGCAACAATGAGTGGCTGTAGGTGATACAATCTGATTACATGAAATTAAAAACTAGAAATCTGCAAGTAGGTATTATACACAAATGTGGAAGAAAAGAAAAAAAACTTACTCAGGAGAGTTCAGATTGAGGCCTAATGTTGTTAAGTCACTTCCTAATGCAAGATGTACCATTCCTGGGTCCGTCTCTGCTGCCCTGATAAATGTTAACAGGCCAATCATTCCAAATTGGTCCGTCACCATCCCTTGAGGAATGTTAGTAACCCGACCTGGGAAGAAGAACACAGTAATTTTATCTTTAAGGAAAAAGCAAAGAAATGAATTCTATAACATCTCTGACTTATTTTATAGAGTCCCACCATCAGGTAACACCTGGATCCCTTTTTTCTGCTGGTTATTATTTTGTGTTGTTGAACTTTTATCTCCAGGGAATTTGGGTCCATCTGTACTTGAAGTTGTCTTGCCAGATGTATTCAAATTCTAACATGAAAAAAATTAAATGTGACATTAATATTTGTTAAGTGTAAAAATTTCAAGTTCACATATTAGTTACCATTCTATTCATTCTTTATTATATTTAAACTGGTAGTAAATTATTACCTGTTTTTCAAGTTCTACATGAAATTTTTTGTTTCCACACTGTCCCATGGTTTATGAATAAATCCTGTATTTTACACATTTGAGTATTTAAAGCACAAGAAATATATGGAAAATATTCTTATTTATCTCAGATCTTTGGTCACAGAAAAAAAATATCTCAGAACTTTAAGCTTCAAGTTTCACTCTTCAGTACTTTAATTTAGAAGAGAAAATAATACAGTATGTTGCCTATAATATCAGCATAAAAGCCTCGAGGATAAATTAGAATACATAAACTTTTAAAATTCGTATTTAATTCTTACCCAATAATCTTCTTTATCAATTATTTTAACAATATATACAAACTCCCATCACACAAAAAAAGCTATTTTCAGTGAAATGTGGAAGAAATAAACACATTCGTTAAGTCAGAAAGAGGAAGCTGAGTTGGCTGAATCAACACAGGAATAAAAATGTGTATAAAGATTCTTCAAGGAGAAAACTTACTCAAGAAAAACACAGCTCCTTAGAAGGCTATAATATCAAACTTCATGGGATCCAGCTGACAGGGACTACAATAAAAGTCTAAATTAACTCTGAGAAGTTCAACAGAAATTTGCAAACCTATATGAAATAGGAAAAAAATAGGCTATCTTCTAAGTTATAAAGGTTTTCCACATTCTTCAGAAGTTAGATTATTACAGATATTCAAGATAAACAATTTTGTAATAGTTTAGTAAGTCCTTAATATAGTCTATAAAACTGTTAATACAAGAGAAATCTGAAGGGAAAAAACTACATCACTCACATAATTCTCAATTACTTACAGATTTACTGTCATCATTACTTGATGTTGGATCTTTATAGCCGGAACCAGGTAATGCTGGAAAATCTTCGTTGTGTATTGAGAAGTCCTGGGATTGCTCATTTGCTGGTTTTGTTACCATTCCAACTATGTAATAAAAATAATCCAGAGAATTGCAATTCATATTTATGGTATTTTTCTACAAATTATAAAAAATTAACTTTCCTCATGATAATGTACCAAAAGGATTTTTTTAAATTACACTATGAAAGCACACTTCAAAAAATTAGTATTCAGGATAACAATGAAGAACTAAACTTTTATATACTAATTAATAACTCAATATACAAAATAATACAAGGGAAGTTAAGTGGTAATCCTATAATTCTAAATCTAATGTCATTTATAGATGCTTAAAAACATAATTTGATATTGGTAATAGTTATCAAAATTTTTGGTTTAAAGCTTGATTTAAATATTTGACTAGCTATTATAAACACCAGTTAATTGTCAAATACAAATGAACAAAATAAATTTTAAAAGAACATGTCAGTATTCTACTTGAAAGTGACTTACAGAGTGAGCAAATTGCAATCAATTATAAAACAACTCCATATTATTTCAGATTTTCTTGGACTCCATGTAATAGATGTAAAACATGCAAGAACTGGGAAGTAATCCTCCCACTATACTTGGCATTAGTCAGGCCCTTATTGGAGAACAATATCCAGTTTGGGGCTCCACAATTCAAGAACGATATGGAGAAACTAGAGTTGGTCCAAGGAGAGCAACGGGAATGATTAAAGGGATGAAAAAATGGACCTATGAGGAAAGGTTAAAAACATTAGAGTCTGAACTGAGAATCAAGTAGCTAGGTACTCAACTTCCAGGGCAGATCATTCTTTTGTTATTTTTGGAAGACTAATTTGGAAGCTTTAGAATATTAACAATATATTTTTCCCTTCTTCACATATTGTTTTCTGTATTAATATTCTGAAAGGCAAAGAAATCCTTCTTGGATGAAAACAGGAAAAAACAGTTATCTTAGAAAAGTTATGAACTGATCCCTCTACATTGTTTCTACTAATGTTATCTACCAGATTCTCCCAAAAGGAAACAACTATGCGCAATGGATAAAAAGAATATGGCTGCATTGCTGTTATATATTATATAATTTTCGTGTCTAAATTGTTATTGCACACATTTCATGCCCCCCCCTTTTCACTTAGCCAAATCTCTTATTAGAGACAGTGACAAAGGGTTTTAATTGTGACCAAGAGTTTACATAAACTATCCATGACCCATTAGCCAGTGGTTTTCGACAGAAGGCAATTTTTTCTCCCATGGGACATTTGTCACTGGAGACACCTATGATTGTCACAATGACGGGGAGGGGAGAACTACTGGCACCAAGTAGGCAGAAGCCAGAGATATTGCTAAACATTCTATAATGCACAAAACGGCCCCCTATTTACAAGGAATTATCTGACCCAAATGTCAGCAGTGTGGAGGTTAAGAAACTTGATTAGAAAAAATCTTCACTGTGTGGTCAGTCATTATTAATCACTAAGAATGTAGAACTGTGTGATTTAAAAAATGTATGATGAATTAAGAAGAGAAAAGGCAGACCACAAATAACCATTAAGGTGTACTAAGACAAATGCCATAAGAAAATAACCTCTGAATACCAATGAGGATTTCCTTTTGGGGTTTCGGTACAAACTGTTTTCCCCTTTAACTTTGCTACCATGGTATTCTGGGAGGAAAACGCACTTTGCATATATCAGCTCTGACAAAACTATACTGCTCTGATTAGAAAACATTATGTGTATGTACACACACACGCACATGCATATAAATGTGTGTATGTGTGTGTGCACACGTGTGCAATGGAAAGTTTCCATTAGCCATCATTAAAAAGCTTAATTACCATAAGGAGCTCTTCCAGCCAAGGGGTTTATTAATGGAGTTGGGTTACCACTTCCTTCCCTTCTGTTTCGGTCTGCTAATGCTGGAAAATCTGAAAGGTCCAATCCTGTCACATTTTCACTTCCATCTAAATAATGAGAAAGAACATTAGTTATTGATTCTACAAACATTTTATTTTAAATAAGCTCTATGCCCACTATGGGGCTTGAACTCACGACCCAGAGACCAAGAGTCATATGCTCTACTGACTGAGCCAGCCAGGCACCCAGATTCTACAAACATTTTAAGGAGATTATTAAAGACCGACCATAATATAATTTGAAATGACAGTACCTTCTTCCTAAATAATGCCCAGCACTGTACTAGGTATGTGTAGTTGTACAATAAACACATGAACTGATTTCACACAAAAGAATTTCATGAGTAATTCAGCAAAGCAGTATGTAGCTAGCATAATAAAAATCTCAAATCCTAGAGACCTATGACAGACAATGAGGAGTAAGGTGGTACATTATTTCCCCTGTGAAGGGTGGCACTCTAAAGTTATAGCTTGTTAGCTAACAAGAGAGAGATTGTTGTGATATAACGGCTCTTTTCATTATATCCAGAAGCAGAGGTAGTTATCCGGATGCTTGGAGTTTTAGTTATACACAGGTATGGTAATAACAGTGCCTCTTGCAAATGACCAGAATCATATCTGAAACACAGGCAGTGGAAGCAGAAACTCTAAGGACTTCTGTCCTGTGACCTACTTGTCCCATTACACAAATGTGTGTGTGCGTGTGTGTGTTTTGCAGTTGGGGAGTATAAGCAGGGTGGTAGAGACAGGGTATAAGCAGGGTTCCCACGTCTGGCAAGTTTGGGACGCATGGGAATGTGACGCAAAGTCCAGAAGTTTATATTACTTATTACATAGTAGGCGCTCAATAAATATGTATTAAATGAATAAAATTAATTATTGTTCATTTTAAATGAAAACAATAGGCTCACCTCCATTTAAAAATTAAAATTTAACCCAAGATTTCTACTTTACCTATTTTATTTTTTAAAGATTTAATTTTTTAGTAATCTCTACACCCAACATAGGGCTCAAACTCAACTCGAAGATCAAGAGTCACATGCTCTACCAACTGAGCCAGCCAGGCGCCCCTCTATTTTGCCTATTTTAATTATCCCCTTCATTTCTTCTCAACTTTTATTATTCTATTATTCTTACAATCTGATATTCTTAATTTTTGAAGAATTTAATTTTCTACCTTAGTTTTAGCCTGCATTATAGCTTTTCTTTAATCTTTGTTTTGTCTAATGTTTTATTGTTTTATACCATTTTCAATTTATTTGGCCTTTCTGTTAATTTTTAATTTTTCTCCAAGTTCCATAATTAGAAGAATCTCGAAACTAATTATCTCAAGATTACTTTTTTGATAGAAAAACAATACACTCTATTAACATTTCAAGTCAGGTTACAATTTAAAATTATGAAAAGTAAAAGATAAAATCATGCCCATTATTTCTAAACCAACTGTAGTTTATGAACTTTTAATTTTAAAAAGATACTACTACATAAAAAGACAACAGAAATTTATACAGTGTTTCAAGTTGTAAAAGTAATCTTTCTTGAATTATTTAATTATGGTTATATAGTTATAAATTAACTATAAGCTCTGAATATATATTAACTTTTAACACACATCTTCAGGTCCTGTAAGATGGAATTTAGAATGGCCATGTTATCTGAGAATAATTGTAACCTAAAAATTAGTTAATAAACCCCCAAAGTTATATTTTTAGGTAAAGACTTGGAAACAATTTCCCTAAAAAGAGTTAAAATTTAGTTAAAACTGAATTTTAAAAATAATTTAAAAATTTATGGAAGTGTATGAAACCATAATTCAGAATATAAGATGGCATTGTCAGACACATTGTTACTTTATGGTCCATTTAGGAAAAAAAATAACTTGCCAATTAAACTATGATACATAGCCTGAATTCAGAGATAATATGAAAAAAGTGTGCATTTCAGAAATAATGGGAATATGGTACTTCATAGCATTTTAACACCCTGAACATAAAAATATAATTTTTAAATGCTAAAATTTGGAATTTTAAAGTCTAATTTGATCAATCTATGCTGCTAAACATATAATAACACTTAAAAATTAAAAGCTCATGGTCACAAATGACATTTCATTACTAAATCCTGTCTCCTGCTTCCACATATGCTCCATTTCACTGATCATTCTTTCCATTTCCTTTATATATAGTTCTCTCTGAACGATCATATTCATTTTTGCTCCTATGGCCATACAACATCTTTTATTTCTTTTCTCAGGAAAGGGTCTGGAGGCAAGGGTGGAAGAAGGTGAAACCTGAAGCAGAATAGAAACAAAGCCTCTTGTTCTCTTCTCTCTGAAGCAGTTGATAAAAGAAATAAACCAACAGACTACAGGAATTCAAAATCAGAACTCTATGTAATTAAAATTTACACATAAAACTGGATAAAAAAGATCCAAGGGTTAAATGCCAAATTAGTATTATTAAAATTATTAAGAAAAAATTGTTAAGTCCTCCAATATAATTTTAAAGGTTTCTTCAATCTGGGTCTCTACAGCCAGAATACCATACCACTCAACCTAACTTAGACTGTAGTGACGGGACTGAGGCTAGGAAAAGCTCTTGAAGCAAAAGAGATTCTGAGGCATAAGTATAGACTAAGTTAATGTTTAGGCTTTCTCTAGGTGTTAAGGGAATAGTCCTAAAGTTATAACACTATGCTATTACCATGTCAAGTGAAAAAATATATTTAAATATCTCTCAACTGTTCACTGAATTAAACCCTAATTCCTGTCAAATTCTCACTAAATTAAATTCTACCAGTTTAACACAAAAATCCTGTAATATTTTAAGACCTGTATATTGAATTGCTTTATATTTCAAGATCTATCATATTTTTTATAGGGTACTACCTCCAGAATAAGCTTACCTGTTCCATTAAAAATGTTACTTGATAAGGAGTTATTCATTCCAAATGCCTGATTCCTGTTCATTCCAAATCCAGACATACTGGGTACATAGAAAATAATTTTAGATATACAGTAAGAACACTAACTTTCAGATGAAGAAAAACAAAAGTGTATACTTTTGATCTCCTCATATAAAACAACAGTATGTTTAAAAACAAATACCAATTTTATTTTTCTGAGTTTAACATTTATTTAAAAACTCCCCTGAAGTCCTTCCATGAATAACTGAGAACCAAAATGTCTTAAACAGATGATTTAAAAAACAAAAAGCAAAGAATTTACACATAAGCCTTGAGGAAAACAGAGATTAATGGTGTACTATTTTAGGTACTTGGAGAACGAACTTACTGGATACACTGGCAGAAGTAACTAATCTTAAAAACATGCAGTTTAGGGCATAACTAGTGTTCCTGAATACTTGTTTTCCTTCCACTAGTAAAGTGTGCCATTATCACTTTCCATAAAAGATCTTCTTTCATACAGAGTCTTCCCCATCTATAATCAACTCCTCATGGACAGGGCCTATGTCATGGTCATCTCAGCATCCTCTGCCTTTAGAGGATAAAACAGGCACTCAATAAATGTTTCATTTACCTGAATCAAATGGTGATTTTCTTTAAATGAATTTAGTGTTCTAAAAAAACATGTCATTCTAATCTAAAAATATAGTTTATCTTTCAGCTACTTAAAAGAAAAAGCAAATCTCTTCATAGTACCCTCCATTCTAAATTAATGCACAACTGGTACTTGGTAAACAGTTACAAATGCCTCCCTTTTCTGCACAAGGCTAAACATGAGAGAACAGAAACAAGTCTGAACTTAAAGCAAAGCCAGAAGTAATTAAGAATGTCAAAAAGAGCTGTTAATGCAAATTTTACAATGAAAGTATGCATCTTTAACATCAAATAATCTGATAAAAGACAGTGTATCAGTGTTTATGAGTAGGGTTAAACTGTTTGAAGATGACAGGGTTTTTTTGTTTTTTTGCCTAACTTTGTAAAACTAACTATGGCCAAACAATATTTTCACAAAATATTGTGAGCTGGTGAAACAACAATACTCTTAAGAGTAAGAAAGCCATTAGAAATACTTATTTAATAGCATGTTAGAATTGTTGATATAGGTACCTTCAAACACTGAATAAGTACTAAGGGATAAAAACATTCTATAACAAATACAACTTATCAGTAGTAATAAGCAGGGCTATAGAGACCCATGTTTCATTGACAATTTATAAGCAATGTATTTGTGAAAAAATATGAAAAGGCAAAATTTAAATATACATTCAATGAACAACACTATAAGAAAAGATGTGATAAAGTCCAAGAAGTATATGGTTAGGAAGCTATCAAGTAGATAAGAATTTTGATGACTCTTTATAAATAATATTTATTTTTAAAATTAAGAGCAGTAAAATTAATAACAGAAATACTCATAAATCTAAATATAAGAACTAGACCTTATGGAATGAAGATCAAACAGGAAATGTGCTAATAACCTATTTTTAATCCAGATTTTTGCAAGTAGTAGATAAAAGAAAGTGAATTAAATGGGTAAGATGACAGCAAATAGATCAAGATCCTTTTCCCTCATACAGTTCCTCATTTAAAAAAAATTGGTGAAATTAAACACGAGTTTTTCAAGATACAAAGCCTTATACTGTAGTCATCACTCTCATATAAATTATCTGAACAGCTTCAAAATCCTAATAAAATGGACAACTGGTCTTCATATTGTCATTATCACTTGCACAGTAAACATATGCAAATGGACAGTGCAAAAAGGAGTGAAAAAGCACAACAGCTCAACTTCTTGTTTTAAATCCCAGAACGTGACTTTTTTGAATATTGTAGATGTAGTCTTAAAAAAGTCTTTGATCAATAAGTCTCCAAAGCACAAAACTGAATTTCAGTTGAAATGGTACTAAACCAAAGCATAAGTGAAGCAAGGCAGTAATAGTCAAACATATCCCTGGTACTGTTCATAAGTCTGGAACTCTTACACATAAGTGGCCAGCCTCATTTAAGAGACGAAGCACATATCCACAAAAATCTGCCTGGTGGCAACTTAACAATTCTTTTCTAACAACCACAAAAACCTTTAACGTGCTTTCCAAAACCAAACTGATTTTCAAAAGAACGTGTCTTTAGTTTGGGGAGATTAAAGTTGTAACACGTAACAGAAAGAATCTTTGGTCATAAAAATATGATGAAACAAACTTATGAGACAGAAGCCAAGACTCAAGAACAGAACGCTGAATATGAAAAGGCAAATGTGAAAATACCCAGAAAGACAATTATACACAGTATCAATAAACATCTTACCTGTTCACAGTAAAAGGCTGTCGAGAAGGCTGCTGCTTTGGCATACATATTATGCTTGGCGAGCTTCTGTTGGGGCTACCTAACCCTGAACTGCTCATGCTATTTGTCCTGCTAGGAATTCCAATGCCCTGACCAACCTGGGAGTGGTTCATCATATTCCTAGGATTCATAGGCAAAATACCCCTGAAAAAGAAGGCCATTATACTAAATAAGCTCTCTACAATCACTCATTAAAATTCTCTGTAAATAATCAATTGGCCTAACCCCAGAACCTCAAATATACTTTCAAATTACACTAATTTTCATTAATTTAATTCTTTTGTCTGGTCATTCTAGCTCTTTGAAAAGTCAAAACCAACAAGAAACTGGGTAAATTATAGCAGAACTAATATAAGGTGGTATTAAAGATGAGAAAACTACTGGTGTGACTAGGATATAAAATAATACAAATGTATTTCACACATATATTTAAAGTAAGTTCATTCCAAATGTATGTCATTCTATCTTCATACTAATATGCATCATCTATGTCATCAATCTTGTTTTATTTTACTCACTAGAGCAATGAATGTGTGTTGAGGGAGCAATAATCATAATTATCTGAGGAATGATTTTAAATTGCACATCCTCTTTTGAGCAAGAGCTGGGTTCTGAAAAACCTCCCCAGGTGGTGATTAACCCTTGATACCCACCCAGCTGACAACCAGTATGTCAGATGCATGATAAAAACATCTTACACTATACTTATCAATTAGCAATGAAATAAAATGAGCATAGGGTATTAACTTTCTTTTCCTCAGTGAAAGGCACTGAACCAGAAAAATGAAATAATTAGTTATTAAAAAAACTAAAAACGCTTGCTTACTCTACAAAGATACATCTTGAGAAATATTCTGGTCCATCAATAAATACCTGCTTGGAGATGGAGGCGTGTGAAGTGACATTGTTGGTACCCCTGTTGTTGGCGTGACGTGGCTCGGTAACTGAGTGCCTTGTGATAAGCTGCGATTTAACTGAGGGGTATTGTTGCTCATCCCCCTCATTGGAAGGCCTAGTGCACCTATTAAAAAAATTCAGAAGAAGGAAATTCATTGCCATCAGGAATGAAATTGTTATCCATCTTCTGGAGTTGGCAATTTAAAACATTTTTAAATGACCTAACATGTAATATAATATGCAAATTTTAAATGGATATATTCAATTCACTCCAAATGGACTCTGATTTTAACAAAAATGTTCTAATCTGAAATTTAATATTATGAATGGACATTGCTTTCATATTTCTATCTTCTGTTCATATTTCTATTTTATAATAAACTATGTCTGCCAATGGTTTTAACAAATTAGATGATTTATGTTTCAACGAAAACATTTTTACAAATATGGCTTTAAGAAATTTGCAATCTTGTGTTTTTATGTTTTAAATTATAACTGAGGTAAACAGACATTTAACCCCACTTTGCTGAAGCAGCTTTAATTTTTATATGATGCTTTTAAAATGCATTTAAGAAATCTCTACTACTATTTATACATACATATTTCTCAACATTACAATTTTTACAAACCCAACATAAAATGTCAGCAACTGTTAAAAAACTCAAGCTGATATAACTGTAAGACACAAGAACTTAAAACATTTAAGTTTTCAAAGTACAGTGACCTTCTATTTATCTAGTACTCCTGGGGGCAGATGCAAAGGGGTGGATGTGTTCCAACAGGTATATTTTACAGACTACTTAAGTTTCACCACTCAGATACAAAACATAAAAAAAAAATTGGGATAAACATTTCAAAAATGTATGACATATTTCCTAAGTTTTATTAATATGAAATATAAATTAATTTCTTAATGATTCAGAAATATCATGGATATCGAATATTCTAGATGTTTAGATATCCCCCCTAGCCCTTTCATCCCTCAGAGTAAGGATGTCCAGCTGTCACCAGTTATCATGTCTGCCTATGGATGCCTCCATTTCCTGACCCACACTTTTTGGTGCTGTTTCTAGTCAGCTGTGAAATAGCCTATCAGTCAACTAAACTTATTCTGAACTGGAAATTAAACAAAAGTGATAAGATATAGAGATAATGAATACATAGATTACTTAAGTGCTAGGGATTTAAAGTGACTTTTTTCTTCCGTTTTTGGTCTAATTCCAGAAGCAAGAATTTCAAGGACATGAATATTTTGAAACGATGACCTCCAAAAAATTGGAGTATATATATATGTTCTGAATGTTTTACTTCAAGTACCTTTGCAACATTTACCTTTGGCATAACAATGTCATACCTAAGGACAGCAGTGGACCACAAAGATTCCACTGGAATCTGCCAGGAACAGTACTCAGCTTATAGCCTAACTTTGCTTCTCAAGTGAATGAAGCCAAGAAATCCAACTCAATGTAGCTACTATATTCTGTGTACTATGTGTACTGTGTTTCAGTCAGGTTCCATGAGTACCAGAGGTTAGTTCTACATTTCTTTCAATGACATGAAGAGAACTAACTGGTCTAGATTCATATGCTGGTTTAGTTCACCATATGTATGTCTGGTCCCTACAAATTTTGTGACTGTGAATATACCACTGGCTGCAGATACTTTCTCTGAATTGGGACAAAATAAGGAAAAATAAGATTAAAAATTAGCCATATAAGATTTCTTCAGAAGAAATCAGTCTTTTCTTTCTCTTAAGCCACTCTAGTTTTCTTGAAGGCCCTCTAGATGCTCCCACAGTGAACCACCAAAGTGATACTTTTCATATCAAGCATTCAATAAACATTTAGTGAGTGCCTACTATGTGCCAAGCACTGTGCTAGCTGCTGGGGATACAGCAGTGAACAAGATAGAAAAGGCTCCTACCCTCAGGGAGTTTACATCCTTCTC
The DNA here is from genome assembly GCF_003265705.2 of Callorhinus ursinus. Classification (NCBI taxonomy): domain Eukaryota; kingdom Metazoa; phylum Chordata; class Mammalia; order Carnivora; family Otariidae; genus Callorhinus; species Callorhinus ursinus. The sequence continues at coordinate 34,613,714 of NW_027397076.1, forward strand.
CCCAAAGAATGCTGTCCTAAAGTCAGCTATAGCTGCGAATTAACCACAGGAATGTGTTTCACACAATTACTGACCACCAAAAAATATACAATTTTAGAGCGAGAAGGGACCTTAAAGATCACCTAGTCCAGTGTTCACATTTTACAGATGAGGAATCTGAGTCTCAGATGAATTAACTGACTTCTCCAAGGTGACACAAAGAACCAAGACTAGAATTTAGATCTCTTAACTCCCAGTGTTCTTCATGGCAGCCCTATGGGAGCCCAATATAATGCTAAGTGAACACCCCTTGTGAGTGTCTACCAATTCATAACACCTCTTTACCTATCTTTTGCTTTCTTTCCTTTTTTTTTTTTTTTAAATATTTACTTCTCTTCAAATTTTACTAGACCTCCATCTCTTGGTCTCTTCTCTCCATTTTCTTTCTCCCTCTCTTGTCTATACCTGTTCAAGTTTTCTTTCTTCTAATTTCACTTTCCCCTTCCTTTTCACGCTCTCTTATACCTTTATCATTATAAATAAACATACACTTCACAAAAATCTAGTACCCTCTGTTTTCTAATAATCAATATGCCTTACAAAACTCACTAAGATCTGTTTAATCCTTCATATATTTTTTTCTATGCTGTATTATGAAAATCTATAACTTCAGAAATATCTTAGAAACTGGAGATTATCTGAACATTAGCAAAAAACCTTTGGAGATGGAAATAAGAATGGGTATGGTTATTTAGTCAATTAGGGATTGGCACATGAGTTAATTTATAGTGCTGAGAATGGAAGACGTATGAAATAAACTCAAAGATTAGTGTTTACTTTTATTTTTCCTTCAACACTCATGATTTCATAAAACAGCTAATCTATTCAGTCTGAGTTGCATTTTGTTGAACTGGGTAGGTATGAAAAAAAAAAGGAGAGAGTAGTACATCAATTTCAAATGGGATCATCAAGCTTTGAATACCTTAATAATCAAGCTATTTCACATTCAATTAAAAACTGAACTGCTTTAAAACATAAAGAGTATCACTGATAGGAACACACAAAGATTTATTTTTAGGAAACAAAATACACTAAATCATTAAATTTGAGTTACCTGAGTCAAACAATTATAACTGGGTAAGGTCAAAGAGAGAACTTTACTCTTTCAGTAATATATTTAGAAACAATCACAGAAAATCTCCAAAATATTATACCAAGAAGAAGACATGCAAGCCAAAAGAAAAAAAAAAAAAAACGGAAAAAAAACCTCATAAAAAATTTTGGCATAAAATAACTACAACAGGTAAAAAATATTATAAATGAGGAATAAATGAACAAAAAAGCTAAAAAGTAGCTAAAAAGGTTATAGTTCTGAATAAAATTTTTCTTTCAATTTGACAAATGGCTAATAAAGAATAATATAATATTAGGAGAAATATATGAACATACTCCAAGTAGATTCCTATCTCTAATTTGGCAGGGTGCTAAACAGAGAATGAACTGAATTAATTGATCATTTTTCAGAAATCCAAAGGAACATGATCTAAGAAATGTTTCCATGAATTACTTCCACTGCACAAACTGATTAACAGCACATCCCTTAAATATCTTATACCTCCTTTATTCAATCTTTTGCTAAAAACAGTATTAATAATACAAGTTATAAGAAAAAAATCCAATCATAGCAACCAAATCCTTGAATACTCACACTTAAATGAAGACTCCTGAAATCCTTATTAAGGAAAGGGTAGAACATCCCTAATTGCTGCAAAGGGGCTTAAAGCATCCCCCCCCTTCCATTTATTTCCAAAGCAACTAGCTCTTCCTAGGAACTCACTGTTCTACCCACACTGACGAAGAATAACCACCTTCTAACCTCCAACCTGTCCTCACATCTTCTTAACTCCAATCTGCCCCGCACTTAGCTGCTTAATCTTCTATATCTATCATTATGTTAAGTATTTTCCTTCATTAAAATCAAAGGATTTTAGAGATAGAAAAGTCTCCAGAGATCTTCCAGCTGAGTTACAGATAAAGAACATCAGGAATGAAGTTACTTGCCAAAAATCACAATGAAGAATAAAAATAACAATCCAATTTCTCAACCTTTTTTTCAACCAATCACTTTCTACTTCTTATAGTAGTTGCTAACTTTTACATCACCTGTGGAACTCTAATGTCTGGGTCCCATGCCCAGAAATTGTCACTCAGTCTGAATGCTGGCAATTCATGGCTAGTGAGATTTAAAAAACTCTCCAGGTGTTTTTAGAGGTACAGCCAGAGTTGAGAACCACTGCCCACTAGTATTATATCCAATCACAGTTTAGTCTTTTAAAATTCTCTGTCTGGACTGAAAAGATTCTTCTAATCTGTTTTTTTAGCCCCCAGCTTTACTGAGATATAACTGACACACAACTCTTCCTAATTAATATTTTACTCGCCCCAATATAAACTCTTTTTACAAACCACATATTTTACTTACAATCTTCCTTCTTTCCCTGGTCCTCTCTCCAAATCTGTCCCTGCACTTTTATTCATATCTCTCTCCCCACCCAGAATACATTCCCTTCTCTCATCCTACAGAAGTACAGAAGAATATCTTTTTTTAAAAAGGTCATGATGCGGGTGTTTACACCCAGCGTATGTACAGTGTGCTTTGATGTATATGGGAGAGACCACTAACTCAGATGTGAAAGTAAAATGGATTTGGAATCAGAAAATGTTTCCTGGAGGAGACAGTAAATGAATTAAATAACGAAAGAGACCTAGTCAGGTATCTGGTGGTGGTGATGAGTCGTCAGGAAGGTGAAAATGTTGAAACAGTTTAGTCTGAAAACAGCGAGATGTATGAAAATGAGGACAAGTGATATGCCTGGAGGAGGAGTAGGTTTGCTTTGGGGTATTAAGGACATATGAGACAAGAAAGAAACATGGATGGAGTTAACTGCAGTCAAATGCTCTATCCCTGAGCTTTACCCCCTGGATGGAGTTAACTGGCTTCAACACCCTCAACTAGGAAAAGCTGATGTTATATTAGAACTAGCAGAGAGCAACTGCCAACGTTTTGCTGGATCTTTACAGCAGCGGGCACTCTACCTATGAAACATCCATATGAAGCTCCTAAGTATACTTTGTACTCCTCTGCAACCTAAGTTTCCATTACAGATTCATGCCATCCATTCATAACGTAATGCAGGTCTCAAACCTTAGAAATTCTGGGTCTCTCTCTTTTACATCCTGTATCACCAAATCATATTAGCTCTATCTCCAAAATATCCCAAATCTGACCACTTCTTAACACCTCCACCCCCAGTCCAGGTCATCTTATTTTCTTGCCTGGACTACTGCAGCAGTAGCCTGGTCTCTCTCTTTCTTATCATTTGTCCCTCCCCACCCAGTCCATTTGCTACAGAGCAAAGTGATCTTTTAAAAATGAAACTGTATCTTAAAATCCTTCCCATTAAACTTAGAATAAATCCAAATTCTTTACCAAATCGTTACAAGACTCCAGGATCTGACATCCGGTACTCCATTAACCTTCTACTTTCTTTGTTCACTACACTAGCCCTCTCACTCTTCCTTTAACACATTAAGTTCTTTCTTACATTCTCATGAGTAAGTACTTTTGCATGTGCTCTAAAAAGCTCTCCCTCAGATCTTTCCAAAGATTTCCATTCCTCAACATTCAAGTTTCCATTCAAGTATCACCTCCTCAGAGATAGCCTCTTTGCTCCATGTAAAATAGTAATCCCATCTCTCATCCCTTAATCTGACTTAATTTTTATAATGCTTACTAGAATTATTTTACTTAGTTATCTGCATGACTATTCTTTCTTCAATAAAATGTAAGCTCCATGAAAACAAGATCTTTGCTATTTGCCATTCTCTTAGCTCTTGGAATAATATTTCACTCATGGTAGAGGTAGCTAACTAAATATCACCATAATGCCCTGGTTAGTATGTGGATTTAAACATTTGTTGTTTCTACTATGTGCTAATGGCCCTCTAGGGTAATGATATTCAGTAATATATAGCTTCCAGGTTTCAAAGAAACTTCTGTTCTCATGTTAACATAGTTACACTTACTAGGTAACGTAATCCTGGCTAGACTACTTACTGCCTGTGAAACCTTGGGCAAATCCCTTAACCTCTCTTGGGGTAAATGTGAAGATTAAATGAGTTGATTCATATAAAATATTTAAAATAGCATCTGACACACATAATAATTATTAGCTTTTGGGGAGTGGGTGGGGATACGCCTATAAAAAAAAAAAAAAAAAAAAAAAAAGTCAACAGGTGGTCCTAACGGTGAAAGTGAAGATTACAGTCTAATGAAGTAATGGTTTTCACCAGAAAAATCATTGTTTTCTGTGGGAAAACTGTATGCTATAGTTCTGTTCTTGACCTTGGAAAGTGGTAAAGATCTTGAGATAGATCCCACAGAATTGTAAAGACCTGTACTTCTTGAATGAAACCAATGTAACAGCCTAATAAGTTTCCCTTGCCTTGATAAACTAGACCACTCCAAAATCTACCCCATGCTGTGGGTGTTGCTCCCACTACTAGAACAACCTTATCCATAGTAACTTCAAGGCCAATGACAAACATGACTTCATCTGTAAATCCTTTCCTGATCATTCTCCAAGATAGGTGATTACTCCCATCTCTGAAATATCCAGAAAACTCTGTACTTCTTCCTCTGCTCTGTAGGAAAATAACTTGTGTATTTATCTACTACATTCTATGTAGGAACCATATCTTGCTCACCATGCATTCAATAAACATTTCTGAGTGCCTGTCATGTACAGAATACTAAAGATACAAAGGCAAATGAAGACATGCAATAAATAAATGTGGTAACATCATAGTATATGTACACTGTACAGGGATGGCAGAAAAGAGCCTCTACCACACATCTGCACTAAGCAGCATCATGCCATTATATGGTGGGCACTCAGTATCTATTAAACTCAATTCCTATCTCCTTTCTGAAGCTCTTCTTTACCACTATAGCTTACTATGCTTTTCTCTCCTAAACCCTAAGTCTGTCCATACCATTCAAATGATAGCTTTTTACCTCTGTATCAATACTGCAGGCTGTTATTTAACATTTTATACATAAATGTCTTGACCTCCCCAACTATACCATGTGCTTCTTGAGAGCAAGAACTCCCAAAATATTAATTCAAGTACCTGTTAAATGTTCCTATAATTTCTTGAGGCTACTAAAATGTTATTGGCCTAACCATACTATCAGTAGCATCACTTCTGAATCACCCCACCTGTGCTCTGGTTCTCCACAAAACAAGTAGCTTTCACCTCAGTGTTCTTAAAACAGGAGGCCAAAGGAATGTTGCTGAAAGCATAAGAATATGCCACTGCTCTCAAACCAGGAGTCCAGATCCCAGAAAGACAAGTTTATTTCTTTTCCCAGCTAGATGCCTGGGTCCTCTGAGAATTCAGATACAATTATGTATCATGGATTCATCCTGACAGCTAGTTAACCTATATGCCTATAAGATAGCAGACATACAGGAAGCACTCAGTAAATAGTAGTTTCCCTTTTCTCCAATTCTCTAAGGCTCTAAATCCTATTGGTAAGAAAGTAAAAGTCACTCCAACTTTATTATCACTTAATTGTCAATGCACTAAATATCCAGGAGAGATTAATTCCTGGTTCCCTGTTAATAACAATCTAGTAGACAGCCTTTTGGAGCCAAGGGGGTCTTTAAACCTATAAGGTATACCTAAAATCTTATGCACACTTGCAAAGAAGACAAGTAGAAAACATCATGCAACCTAAGATTTCATTCAATGGCTTCTATAGTTATCATCTGGTGCACTGTATTCACATGAACGTCTAGATGAAAAGTTACATATTTGGATACAATCAGACTATACTGGGACCTGTAATCATACAAACCCCTAGTCCAGCATTTTCTAGGTACCCTTATATGCTACACAATTACTTCCACCCAAATCTGGAAAAATGTAGGTTTCAGCAGCCCTGTACCCATTCCAAGAGGAATGTCCTCCCTTGTTTAATCTCAGTGAGATTACCCTCAGTTTTGGAGGGTACTCTTCCTTCTCCACCTCTAACCTCTGTAATCATCAAGAACACAAAACAGATGGTAGACCTCCATTTTAATGGTACTAATTCCTGCTGAACTTTGCCAATCTGAATACAGACTTAGTAGTATTCAATACACTCGTGAAGCAAAAGAACATTTAGTTATATCAAGCCTAATGCACAATTACAATCTGTTGCCATAAGAATAACATCATTAACCTATTCCACCTATTACTTCTAGCTCTCTATCCTTTATGACGGTTAGCTCCTCAAGTTTTATCATTCTGACGAATTTATACTTCTGAAACCTGAACCCTCAAGTCCCACAGGGTAGCTGGTGTTCTCTCTGATGGCTATATGGCCCTAGGGTCTGTCCTAACAGATAGAGACCGGGAATCCAGTCTCTGTCTTTTTTTCACTAGTTGTAGTTTTCTAGATCTGTACCCTGGAAAGGAATAACTATACCCTGACTTGAGACATTTCAGTTCCAGTGGACCTAAGGTTCAAGTTTTCTGTAGACTAATACCTACACTGTCAGTCGAAAGACTGAGCCATGCATTGAAAATGCTGATTCACTACTGCTACAGGAATACAGCCATTTAATAGACTAAATTCCAACAGAAATATCTGTCATATGTGATTTCTTTTTAAGCTGAGTACTTTAAAATACTTTTTCTAATGAAAATAACTTTTCTCATTTGTTAATCTTTGTATATCCCTAATAATCAGCACAATTTTACACAAATTAAGAAGGTAATAAATATCTGATATCAATAAAATAACTATTTCAAACTTAACCCATTCCATATCTTAGCCCAATTACAATTTCACATTTGCAGGTTAAAAAATTACATCAGATTTTAGAAGTCAGTGTAGCCAATTATATTGTAAAATGGTTGCCATCCTCCTTCATAAAATAACCTTAGCTTCTCAAATATAATTTTTCTCCATTCCATATCTATTTTCTGCAGTGATAAATTGTGGGTTTTAAAAAGAAAACAAAGTTCTTTGCAGTTACTCTATAGAAATAAAGGGTAGCTTTAAAATAACTAGATATTTTCATGATAAGGGTTGCCAGAAAGGTGAAAGTAGTAGGTTTCATACTAAAACACAGGCTAAATGAAGCAAATGACTAGCTAATAATATCCCCTCAACAATTAGAATGAACATTTGTGAATAAATAAGCAACACCTCTTTAATGCAATAAAAATGTTTTTAAAAAATGTTTTCCACTAAACTAGAGGAAAACTGCTAGTATCTGTAAGCAATTATTTTTATTTACTAATTCTATATTAACAAAATTACATGCCACAGCAAAAGAGGAAGGAAGAAAAAAGTAGATGGAAGCTATATTTGTCTACCAAAGTAAGTTCCTTCCCCCTACTAAACTTCAAAATAAATTTGAAGAATAAAGTGGCCTGACAAACTATTCTGACACCTATCAAAACTTTGCTTTTTTATTATACTAGAAAAGGGTTCCAAATCAAATAACTGATTTTTATTTGAAGCTGGTTAAGATACTCAGTTGTCAGATTGTTTTCACCAGTTACTCTATGTCCTGTAATCTTTGATGGGAATTTATATCCCTCTTAACACTCCCTTTCTGTTAACAGAGATAGATCAGCAGTCTCTGACATTAACAGAGATAATAAAATCTTATTAATATTTAACAGTTTGGAAAATTAATGGAAAAAATAGGAAGATTTTATAACTTAGTTTATAAAAATTTTATGTGATAATAATAGCAAACATTTATTGAGCGCTTACTATGCGCCAGGCACTGTGCTAAGCGCTATAAAAGCATTACAGTACTTAAAAAGAAATAATATCTTATATGTGGAAAAAGTCTTGAACTGTGAGTCAAAAACATATATTCTATATCCAGATGAGCTAAAGTAAAAGAAGAAATATTTGCTAAACAAAGAGCATTTCACAGACTGTTAAGTAATGGTTCCTCATTAATAAAAAGGCCAAAACCCACAAAGAAAACCACCCATTCAACTGACCAAACTTCCTCTATTTGAAAACATAGAGGATATCTAATTTTTTTGTTTGGCAAATTCTTCTTCAAAAATACTGTACTGCAAAGGAACATACAGATACAAAAGATGTAAAATTAACTTTCAATCTACCCTATATCCAAATAATAATAAATTTTGAATTAGAAAAGCTCTGAAATAATGAGGTTTTCCTATGTACACAAAATAAGGAAAACGGAAAATTAAAAATCTTTCCTTTTAAATCCTAGAATTGACCCACAAGGGCAGCACTGGTTGTTCTTTATTTCGTAGCTATTTTTTTTCTTATATAAAGCATCCCAGAATAAATACAAAATTCTTACTTTGTTGCCCGTATAAACTTGCCCCAAACTGAGACAGCTGACCTGATGTAGATGGTGATGCCAGCATCTAGAAACAAATTAATTATATTAGAGCATAAAGAAAGTACACAAAGCAATGCATTTACACTTTATGAATCTGTACAACATATAATATGTGAGAGCCAAACCACATTTCCCATTCTTCAAAAAAACATAAAGCAAACATTACATAATAAATGCCATTATTTCTTAAGAAAATATCACAACTGGATAAAATCAAAATGTACAAATAAAACTAATTTCTGATTACAAGGTTTTGTTTTCAAGTTACTCTAAATGAAACCACAGCAGCATCATTACTTCACTTAAAAAACAAAAAAGTAGGCTAACAAATACCTGAAGACAGTATCTCAAAAAGTCAGCCTCTATAAATTTATAAGTCAAATTATTTGATCTTTAGATAGTATATTAAGCTAAATTCTAAATTCAGTTTATTAAAAGTTGAAAATAAAATTATCTAAATAGACAAGTTCTGTATTTTGTAAGAATATTTCCTAACACTTATATATGCAAATAGTTTATGTATAAAAAGGGTAGAAAAATCTAACATACAATCATATAATAAATGGAGAGATGACACAAAACCAAAGGACAAGTCAAAATTACTTACAAAAATATACAGACATGGTATACAATGTATACTATTAGTGAGTGATGTGACTTTCATGGCACTAGTTAACAGTGCCTTTCAATTTATTGCATCAGCATCTTTTTTTCCTAGTAGAATAGACATTTTTTGAGGGCATGTTATATTCATGGAACATGTTATTTATATTCATTTTTTATTTCCTCATAGAGACTGGCACTGCACGTGGCAGTGCTATACACAAAGTAGATACTTAAACTGAGTAAATAAAAACGTATACACATAAGTGCATGTTTGAGTATTCTCTATCTTATATTAAGCAACCACCAAAATAATTTAACTAAATAAGACTTGAGCCATGTCATCAAAAGGGTTATAATCTAGTTGAAAAAGAGAACGAATTATGCACCTAATTATACTCTAAGGCACAATGTGGTAAATCGTCTGAAGTATCAGAAGAGGAAAATAATTTTAAACAAGGGTGAGGTACCAGAAATATTTTATAGAGCAGTAACATCTGATGAGGGATCTTCTAGGCTGAGAATATGCAGTGAGTATAAGTATGATAGAAGTTAGTGCATAATTAGAATACAAACAAAATAAAAAACATTAGTGATTTCATTACAGGTAATTAGTGAAAGGAGATGAGGCATACCCCTATGCACATCTGGGCATATACAGAAGAATGGGAAATAAAAGAGTATGCTGGGGCCAGATGTAAAGGGCAGATGACTACCAACTATGGCAATAAAGAGAAAAAAATAATATTAAGGGAAGAAGCGACCTGAGCAGGCTGTGCTTTTGGGGGATAATTCCAACTGAATGGAAATGGTAAGATGCTGAACCAAAACAGCAGAGGTGGGACTACAAAACAGAGGCCTTCTGGAGATAGAAGCAACAGTATTTCATGACCTGTTGAAATGGCTGAAGTTTAGGGAGAAGGAGGAGGGTAAAGAATCACCAGACAGGGAACTATCAGAGGCCACTTTGGTTTCAGTGAAGAACTGGGCTGACATTGACCAGGAGGAAAACCAGAAGGAGAAATATTTAAACAAGAGAGTTTTTACAATACACATTTCATGCTATTTTCATGTCAAACTTCTGAGTTGTTCTAATTACTTAAAAATTCACAAAAACTTTTATATAACAGTATAACCTAATGATATACATCACTCCCAGTATTTGTTTGTTTATTACAATTTTATTTATTTATTTGACAGAGAGAGAAACAGTGAGAGAGGGAACACAAGCAGAGGGAGTGGGAGAGGGAGAAGCAGGCTTCCTGCGGAGCAGGGAGCCCGACGCGGGGCTCGATCCCAGGACCCTGAGAACATGACCTGAGCCGAAGACAGACGCTTAACAACTGAGCCACCCAGGCGCCCCAACCAGCAGTATTTGAATAAAGTAACAAACTTTCTAAAAAAGCATCAAATCTTATAAATAGTCCTTCTCAAATCCAGAGGGTACACAATCTATACAATTAAACTGAAAGAATATACATTTTATGACTGATCAAGTTCTTTTGTTAGGTACAATCATCATTACTGTTAACCACATAACTGGAAATATTTCAAGCACTTTAAAGGCTCATTTCCAAATTGCAAAGACAAGATCAAAGAAAATGTGTAATATATAATAAAGCTTTAGTTGGTGACAGAAGGTAAAAGGTTTATATATAATACTCAAAATCATGATATTCTGTTATCATTGTTAAGTCACAAATTAAAGTAAAAGAGTAGTTCCCAAAAGCTTCAAATATAAGAGATTGGCAAATATGACTGCATGTCTTAGAATGATCCTCAATGTGAACACTTTAGAATGGACCACTTAAAATTTTACTTTTCCCAGAAATTTATGTTTACTGATATATAACTCCAAAGAACAGACATTTTTAGTCCACTTTCTCACAAAAGTTATATATATCCACAAGGAGTTACAGGTGTGCCAAAGTATCAACCCTCTCAGCACTAGGAAGCTAACAGAGGGAGGCACAACATGAAAGTACAGAGGGCATGGCTCCCTGGGCGAAGTATTGGAGATCAAGAGCAGAAGGGTGACTCATTTACCAGTGTGACATAATAACTATTATCATTTTCTCTATGTGTGAGGGTACATGAAGATTAGTAAACAATACTTTACAGGAATATGAAAGTAGTTTGTTAAACCTAAAAGTTTATAGCCTTCAAAGCATCCGTGTAAAATAAGCATTAATCAGTCACGCAAACAGATGTTAAAATGACTGCCTCAAAACATGTCAAAAATGCAAATATATCATTTCTTATAAAACCAGTCCCCAGTGGTATGTATTTTTAAACACTGAAAGCATGCTTCATGAAATATGTCAGTGCTAAAGATGTATTTAACACACAATGAAGGAACGTGAATGGGATATAAATGCTATTTCTGAGGGCAAAGAAAATACACAAGAAATGTACCATGGCACAACAGTAACTACAATTAACAGACAACAGAAAACTTATATACATAAATGCTGAAAGTTAATAATACAAAGATAAATTTCTTAGAGAAATATAAAAGCTTTAGATCAAGAAACACATTACAGTAGGGAGTATAACGTAAGCCCAGCTTTGGAGTCAGAAAAAAAAAAAAATCTAGGTTTGAATCCTGGTTCTGACACTTACCTATGGGATAGCCGGGCCTCTGTTTCTTTCCTGTAAGATGGAAATAACACTACCTACCTCACAGAGTTGAAGTGAAGATTAAATGAGATAAGATATGGCACATAGTATGTGCTCACTAAATGGTAGCAGCTGTTGCTAAAAATCGAATTTTCCTCCCAATGCAGGACTCCCTTTAACAGCAGTCAGAGGGTCATTCAACCTTTGGGGAATTTACTGCATAGTAAATACTGCATAGTACCCTACATTTATATTAATTTTTGTCTAAGAAGCTAAAGAAATAAGTTCATCACAAATTTCAGGTAAACTAAGTAGAGCTTGTGTTAGTAGATGGGGGAAATGGCAGGAAAGTATTAAATGTTACATAACTGGTAGAATGCTGAAACCAACAAAAAGGTTACTATGTTCCCAGTCCAAAACCATCATTTCAATTATACTCTTTCTCATTTCTCAGTCTATGATATAAACTGCAGTCAAACAACAAAAACTAGGAAGCAACTAGAAGAAATAGTAATGTGATTCAAGTTATTTCCGTGACCCAACAAAAAGCCCATTTATCCTGGGTTTATTGTATAGAATGGTAAGAAAATCAGTAAGCTAGAAACTGTATTAAAAAATTATTTCCACTGTTACTAGATACAACTCTGAAATCTATGACCAAAAAAAGTTCAAAAATTTTTTGTTTTAAAAATATATTTGAAAACTTAATAAGCAAATCTGGGTCCTGCCCTCAATCATTCTGTGCTTTCCAGTAGTGACCAATTCTCAATTATTCCCTCCAATAAATGTACCTTCAATCACAAAACAATTTTGGAAACATTAAAATCAGTGTAGTCAAGAAAGTATTTTCTCAGTAACAAATGACTTCAAAATGCAAGAAAGTTTGGTTAAATAAAAATTCCCTGACCACAAAAGCAATTAAAAAATGAAATGTTTTAAATATCCTTTAAAAACTTCATTGTACGATATTAATTAAAGGTGTGGTAATAACATAATTCCCAACATTCTGTTATTAATCCAGGACAAAAAATAACAAAGTGTAACTTTGACTATATATCTACAAACAGAAAAAAAAAAAAAACCCACAAAGGAGAAGTTCTAAACCTAAGACAGAATCTGAAGAACATTTTAAAATTACAAACAGGATGGTTTAAAAAATGAAACCACTTGTCACAATGAAATCTAACAGACACAAAAAGAAAGACTATAAGAAGACAATACATTGAAAAGAACAAAAGAGGAAAGGAGAAAAGAAGGGAGGGAACAGTCAGAAAAACAAAAGAGTAAGTCATAGGACCTTGTACCTTATGAATCAGATAAAAATAAATTATGGGTTTACTAGGTATTACCCAATAATTCTGATTAACACATTAAGTTTTAGGGCGCCTGGGTGGCTCAGTTGGTTAAGCGACTGCCTTCGGCTCAGGTCATGATCCTGGAGTCCCAGGATCGAGTCCCACATCGCTTCTCCCTCTGAACCTCCCCCCTCATGTGCTCTCTCTCATTCTTTCTCTCAAATAAATAAATAAAATCTTTAAAAATAAATAAATAAATAAAACATTAAGTTTTAAAAAGAACATTTTTAAAAAGTGTAATACATGCTGAAATAGTCAATGTAATTAATTCCTATTGGGCATTTAACATTCAAATACAAAGTATGGCAATGAACATCTTTATATTATATTGTCTAAATTTTAGGTTAGAGCCAAATATATAGGAAGGCATATGACTGACTGAAGAAATGTTCACATTTTTAAAAGGCTTTCAATATCCATTTCTAAACTGTTTTCAAAGTCTGCATTAATTATAGTTCCGCAGCAAAAACTTCAATGTTCCCTCAGACAGTGGCTATTCTTCCATGAAAAAAATTGCCACCTTACTAGTATAACAGAAATAAAGTATCATTTTCAAACTATGAATTCTTATTATTGAGATGAAACATTTTGTGAATCTCTGTACATATATCACAATTTGATAGATCTTGTAAGTATATCATTTTAACGCCCCTGTATAAAATAGGCTTTTTGTCTTTACAATACTGAGCTTGAAGATTATGTGAATGTCAATGAATTTCAGAGGTTTGAGTTGACATTTAATTCCAGTTTCTTTATAGTCTGATTTATTTACATTTAACTCTATCAGGTCATAAAAATTTCCACATTTACATACACTCATATTTTTTTAAGATTTTATTTATTTATTTGACAGAGAGAGCACAAACAGGGGGAGCAGCAGGCAGAGGGAGAAGCAGGGAGCCTGATGAGGGACTCAATCCCAGGACCCTGGGATCATGACCTGAGCTGAAGGCACATGCTTAACGACTGAGCCACCCAGGTGCCCCCATATTTTCTATTTTTAAAGGTGATTTTTGAGTTTTTTAGGTAAATAATATCATCTGCAAATAACCATAACTGTTATATTTTGGTAGCAACTCCTTTCCCTCCCTTTCTTTAACAGACTCCCTGACAGCTTACTACCTCGTGCGTATTATTATATATAGGTTCTAAGAACATATCAGTAAACTAGACAGGCAAAGTCCTTGCCCTTGCCCTTGTTAAACTTAAATTCTAGTGGAGTAGAGAGGATAATAAACAATTGATGAATATGTACTTTTAGGTAAAGAAGTGTTATGACTGTGAAAATGCAAGAAAGAATTTAGAAGGATACAGTGGAAGTAGTACTGATAGTAAATACAAGGCTACTTAGGAAAAGAGAGAAGGCTTCTCAGGGAAGGTATTTTAGCAAATAACGTGGATATAATGAGAGAGAGAACCATGTGAAGATCTGAAAAACAAAACAGAAAAACAGTACCAAGGTCTTCAGGTAGAAAGGAATGTGACTGCAATGAGCTGGAGAGTCAGCCAAGTATGACTCCAAAATGTTGTTAAATACTAATCATGACAATGACAACAATAATGGTGAAAGAAGGTATCCTTATTTTATAACAGATTTTCATGAAATACTGATTATTAATTGGCCTGAAAGAAATCCTAGTAGTCATAATTGTTGTAGGCTAACAAGTACAAAAAAGCTAGGTATGAGTTCAGAATGGTTGCTGTTTGTCAAAACAAGGAAATGGTCTACTCTTATCAGTTTTAAGAGTTTTTTTTAAATGTAAGGAAAAGGTATCACATTTCATGTCTTCACAGCATATATTAAAACAAGGGAAAAGGGTTTCCCACAAGTTTGTGCCTTTAAAATGATTTTGCTTAAGAATCATCGAGTGCAAAGACTCCTAGGACTAGAAAATGTTAGCAATTAAAATACAAATATATTTAAATAACAAATCTAAGCTGCTTAAATTATACAGTCCCCAAAGAGCTGTCGATTAACATCTTTGATTTTCTATAATGTCCCCCAAAAGAAAATAATTATGATAAAAAGAAAATCAAGTCCGTATCTGCCTATGATTTATTTAATCTCTGAAAACATTTAAATAACATATCTGTAGTATTTATTAAAACTAACTGTATACTTCAAATAGCAAATTCAGCATTCTACAGAAAGATACATACATACACAGGCATCTCTTGATAGAGAAGGCCTTGGAAAGTAAGACGTAGTCCTAAAGAACTACTTAACAATTTAATTAGTACAGTCATATAAAGAACAGCTTCCCAAATACTTCTACAACCAGGCATATGGTAAAGAGTTACATTTTATACTTTATGGATAGGGTAAATCAGGATTTGGTTTATAAGTGGCTTAAAGACTGACTCAATCACTGGCCAGTTTTTCTTTATTGTAAATTATAATTTGAAATTATTTTCTCACTGTTCCAGAGAGAAAAAAATTACAAAATTATCACAGTCATTTATGTTTAAAAACTCTCTTTTCAATCGTTTTTATAATAAAATAATTGTTATTTGCAGATGATATACATAACTATGTAAAAAAACTCAACAGAATCAAATGGAATAATTTATTATTGTTCATATTAGTAGCAAAATTTACTTAGTATTTACTATCTGGTCTTCTAAAAGTTTTGCATAGTGATTTATTCAATCCTTATAACCTCCCATGAGTCATGTACTATTATTCCTATTTTAATAGATGAAAAAAACTGAAACACACTGAGTAACTTGCCCAAGGACAACTAGCTAGTAAATCATGTGAATGAGATATAAAATCAAATAGCAGGACCTGCAGAGCCCATGTTCCTGTTCCCATTCAACAAAAACTAGTTAAGAGTTTTGTTAGTTAGTTTTGTTAGGTAGTTGGTTATAAAATAAACACACACACAAACCAGTCTATATATCAATAAAAACCAATCAGAAAAATGTAACAAATATGGCAACCATAAAACCTTACTTATTAAAAAAGCATAAAGAACAACAGAAATAAGAGACATAGACTTCTGAAAAAAGGTAATCATCAGTATAAATGTGCAATAGTTGAAAATATTTTTATAAAGGATGTGAAAGACCTTACCTGACTAAGATGTGAAAACTGTCTATAAAGTTACAGCAATTCAACTATGTTGTAGTTCTGCCATAGAATCAGTATGAGAAATAGAACAAAAGAGTTTAGAAACAGGCCCAAGAATACATCAGACATTAAAATATATTAAGGTAGGACTTCAATTAGCCTTAAATGAATGCTCTAACTCAGGGGTGAGCAAATTACTACTGCCCATAGGCCAAATCTAGCACACTGCTTGTATTTGTAGAGTACATGAACTAAGAATGTCTTTTTTACTTTTTAAATGGTTACATAAATACCCACATAATATACTTTACTTAGCCTCTTGGCCCATAAAGCCTAAAATATTATTATCTGGTCCTTTATGGAAAAGTTTTCTAATCTGTGATCTAAATTATAACTGGTGTTGGGACAACTAGATATTGGACAACCTCACTGAGAGGGTGGGGGAAGAGTACAAGGGTGGAGATCCAGGCACCGTAATATTCACACCTTAAACCAAAATACTTTTTTTTTTTTTTTTGAGAGAGAGAGAGCCTGAGTGGGGGAGGCGGTGCAGAGGGAGAGAGAAAATCTTAAGCAAGCTCCACACCCAATACACAGCCCCACGCAGGACTCAATTTCACGACCCTGAGATCATGACCTAAGCCAAAATCAAGAGTCAGATGTTTAACCAACTGAATAAGCCACTTAGGCACCCCAACCAAAATACATTTCTAAGGCAGCTAAGTTTTATGTGAAGAATGAAGCACAAAAATGCTAGAAAAAAGTAGATGGCAAAAGTCTAAGTATGATCTCAAAAACAGAAACCACAAAAATAAGACTGACGAGTCAAATTCAGTAAGAATGATAAATATTTTTATATTAAAGAACCACTCACTAAACTGTAAGCAAAAAGAAAAAACTGGGAAAATATTTGTAACAAAAGCACAAGAGACCATTAATTTATGGAAAACACTAACAAATAAACAAGACTTACCATCTCTATAGAGAAATAGAAAATGGCACAAAAATAGGTAATCCACAAAGGAAATACAAATGGCCAGTAACTACATGGAAAAGATATGTTACTGAGTGTGTGTAAATTTAACAATGTCTTAATGTATTTTTTTAAAGGGGGGGGCAGAGGGAAAGGGAGAGTGAGAATTTCAAGCAGGTTCCACACCCAGCATGGAACCCCACGCAGGGCTCGATCTCATGACCCCGAGATCATGATATGAGCCAAAATCAAGAGTCAAATGCTTAACCCACTGACCATCCAGGGACCCTTGTCTTAACATATTTTAAAACAGTAAGCTTCTTTTGTTAAGAAAAGACTTGAAGACTTAAAGGTAATAGCTGATGAGAGTAAAAAGTGGTACAAACTTTCTAGCGGAAAATATGTGGACATGTCCCAGAGATTTACATAACAACATTTTTAAAATAAAAATATTTAAAGTATTAAATCAAAATTTTAGCAGTAAATTATTTCTGACCAGCAAAATTATGGGTAATTTTTCTTCTCCCTTCTCATGCATGTTTTCTAAAATCTGCAGTAATGCCCCTCTACTATTTTGTTATAAAAAAGGTATCAGCAATGACAGAAATTTATAAGTAGCTATTATATTATTATTCCCAGTTTAAAGAAGAGAAGGCTAAGGTGTGGAGAAGTTCTTGATAACAGGCAGGGCCAAGATCCAAACACACAAGGGTAAGGCTTTAGAGCCTAAATTCTTAATCTCTATGTCTTACTACCTTCTTATTTTAAAAAGTTTTATAAAGCAAATCATTGTGTTATTTTTGTGTCAAACAACTAAACAGAAATGGTAACCAACATATGTAAGTGTATTTAATCATTCTGACTAAAAACCTCTGATATATAGTATTTCTGCTTTCTAGAAGACAGACCTCTTATCTTTATCATTCTCTGTACACACTTTATTCCAGATTTCAGTTTGAAAGCTTCAAATCTTCCTAATCAGAATGAGTGCTTTTCATCAATAAGTAATATTCCACTACCATTTTTTCCACCAAACTTGCACTATACAATCACAGTAATACACACATGGATTAGTTTTTGCAAGCAACACTACCAGAAGATATCCCAAATTCTTTAACTACAAGATCAACACATAAACATAGAAACTTACATAAAAACAAATTCAATTATAATTTACATCTAAGAGCAAATAGCTAAATGGTCAGTAACAGAAAATTAATTAGATGACATTATTCAATGAGCTATTAAACGGCACACTAATTATAAAGAAAGTCACCACATATTCTGAAGAGTCCTAATAACACAATGGATACATTGTTGCCAAAATGACACAATTTTCAAATAAAAATAAAGGATAGTAACACCTCAATAGGAGGGAAAAAAAGTTCACCCAAATCCTAAACCTAAATTAAGCCAATTTGTGAAATTCTAAGACACAGGAAGTGAATTACTAATGGTCAATTTTAAAGAAAAATGAGAGCATTTGTTACATATTTTAGAATTTTATAAATGCTTTAAACATCAGTAAGAAAATCGTTAGGTTAATAACTAGAATAGATTGTTATATAGGTAGGGAAATTAGGAATAGCAAGTTTATAAAAAGGGTTGAAAGGAGAAAAATGGTGGGTGGGTACAAAGTACAAAAATGCAACTGGTTTGACTACTACAGTAGTGTATAATTTAAAGAGGCTTACCAGAATTTGAAAGTAACAATTAATTTATTTAAAAATATTTTATCAATTTGCTAATTATGACTTGGCTGTGTTAAATCTTTTCATTCCAAATGGGATTACTGAACCACTAGCCTTCCAAAGCACTTAATCCACACCTTTACATCATCTTCCATGTTTTGAATACAGGTCTTCAAAAATGTTTCTATACTAGCATTCCTACAGCTGAACAGAGAAGATGCTCTTACTAACTAAAGCTTAGGATTACAGCCTGAAGATTCCATAGCAAAGGTAAAGTTTCATTTAATTTTGCCATTATATCTTTAAATCTTTCAAGTCTGCTTTCTACTCTATATGCATATTTTAATATAAAAATAACAAGTTAAAAAAAACAACTGATGATTTAGATGTAAGACTATGTTTATCTCTTGTCTTTGAGTACTTCCACAGTATTACCATATCCCAACTTCAGAATCACAGGACATTTTATCTCCCATTAAAATGTAAGCTCATCATTTTTGTATCCCCAGGGCCTAGCATTGTGCCTAAAACATAGTCACTCGACCAAACATGGTATTCTGCAATTCATATACTGCTTTCCAGGAACCAAAAAGAAACAGACATACACTGCTGTGTAAACACAATATTTTTACTTTTAACTTACATCTTTTTCTGACCGATGCGGAAACATAGAAGACTGGCTGTAGTACATGTTTTCGTCATGGTAGTCACTGTCGACCCCCTCTACAAACTTCTTTCTTGAAGCACCAAACATGCTGTTTGTCACCTAAACAAAAATATTGCTTTTATCAAGAGTAATATTTTGGAAAATGTCAAGCTTTACCAAACTCCTATGTGGAAAACAGAAAATTAAGAAAACAATGCTAAGATAAACAGATCAACTAAGGGCTAATGGGGCATGTGAAAAAGTCATAAATCTAACTGTAAGAATATAGCATTAAATTTTTGCTTCCAGGCTCCAAAAGCAAGAGGAGAAACTTAATAAAGCCTATCATGCAATAATTCTACTTACTTTAAAGAAATAAATATCACTTATTCTTGAGAATTTGCAACCTCAAATACAATTTTCCCATAGAAAGGTTTTTTAAAAATTAACTTTGGGTTTAATTATTCAAAATCTTCATACGTATCTTCAATATTAGTATCTTTGTCATCACGGTCTACCTTGTAAATGATCTATTTTTCAGAGCATATCATCTTCACTTACAATCTATGTTTATTGAGATACACCACTTTTTGAGTCAGCTTATAATGGCAAACTAGAACACTTATCTCAAGCCACAAGTACCCACTCATAACAGTGATGTTTCATTTATCATCCTGGCGTAAATTTACGATTTCTGTTATGTAACCTGCTTATTACTCTTGTTTTTTAAGTCTTTCCCACATCCAACACTAGTAATTTTGAGCCCACACCAACACAAATAATTACTAACTCTATGTTCTTTTTTTTTTTTTTTTGAGGCAATGCTAGAAAATGGTCTTCACGCTTCTTTTAGGTAATCTCTCCACCCAACGTGAGGCTCGAACTCATGACCCCAAGATCAAGAGTCGCATGCTCTACTAACTGAGCCAGGCAGGCACCCCCATGCTAATTTTTTTCCCTAAGGATGACCTCTTTACAAAAGTTTCCAAAACTATCAACTGACTAGGTTATTTATGGTCAATGTGTCTCCCAACAATGGTACTTTGTAGTCAAAAGTAAAGTGAAATGTCATAATGGAAGACACTTGTAAAAGACTTGAATACATGGTGACTACATCTTATCACAAAAATTTTGGTGAAAAACATCAAATTTGACATCTGTCTTGTACACTCATTATGAATAAGGTTATTTTCTTCAATTATAAATAATAAATGAACTTTTATTTCTCATTCCAAAATAAGACAGTGTAGTTACTACTGTTTATCGGCAGACATGGTGAACTGATAAGCTGCAGTCTTTTTTTTTTTAAGATTTTATTTATTTATTTGACACACAGAGAGAGAGAGAGACAGCTAGAGAGGGAACACAAGCAGGGGGAGAGGCACAGGGGGAAGCAGGAAAGCCTGGTGCAGGGCTCGATCCCAGGACCCTGGGATCATGACCCGAGCCGAAGGCAGACGCCCAATGACTGAGCCACCCAGGCTCCCCTAAGCTGCAGTCTTTAATGACCAAATCTGACATGCAAGTTTGTTGAAAGCATCAGACTATTTAATAATTGCTTTATATCTTAAGGTTCCTATTAAGTTTTTAAGAAACTCAAATATTTAACCATTCTTCCTTTTGGGGTCTGAGAAAGTTTTTTAGTTAAATATGAGCGACGGTCTGATGACAGCTTAGCCACTGTTTTGCTGTATGCTTTGGGGCTATTAATCTCCTTAGGTGTGAAATACAGAAAGTTATTTTTAAAGGTTTTATTATTTTGTTAGAATATACTGAATCTTTTTTAGTAGGAGACTCCCTGATAAATCTCATAAAAGCTCTTCAGAATCAGGGAGTAGAATCCCACATGCCTATCCACCAACCCCCTAAGTAGACACGAAAAAGAAGTGTTTTTTAGGGAGTTTTATTACAGAAAAGTAATAGTGGAAAAAACTTTAGTCTGCAAATTAAGACTCTTTACAGATGACATTTTAAAAGTTTTTTTGAAAAAGTTAAGAATACATTTAATTCTCTTTCAAGGACCATTACTACTGAATTCTAAGTAAGGATAAGCATGGGGAAATGGCATGATACCTAGAGAATTCAGTAAAATTTCAGAATATCAGGGTTACCTCTCATCAAATCATACACACATAAATCACCTCAATGGATACAGAGCAAAATCTTCGTTTGACAATTTTTATATAACATTTATCATCAAAACCAATTATAGACTCCTAAAATTCCAAAACTGAAATTAACTGTATAGAATCAAAAAGTTCATTTACTGTTTGAAAGCAAAACTAAACATATGAAATGTCTCAGACAAAGGAAACAGAAATGTTTTTCATTTATTAATACAACATTTTCCCACACTCACTGCTGTGTTTGAGAGAGTGAGCATGAGAGCGAGAGAGAAAGAGAGGGAGGGAGGGAGGGAGGGAGAGAAGGAGAAAACACAAATATACAGAATTTCATTTTTGTTTTGTGTGCTTCAACACAGAAATTACATTATCAGTGAAAATACTAAATATTCTTACATGACTTCAGTAAAAAAAGAAAGGTAAGAATGTTAACACTCTGCTCTCCAAATGCAACACCAGTCCAGGAATGGGTACTAAGATGAAACAAAGAATTATCTGATCCAGGGCAAAAAAAGGAAAGGAAAGGGAAAAGGAAAGAAAAAGACAGAACAACACAGTAAGTTTCTTATAAAAGCTAGTTTACTTCATTTTTAAGGGCCTGTGCTTTATTCCACATAGAATGACGCAATGGGGTAAGAAAAGTATTTTAAATAGCCATGAACGATGAAACTAACAAGATAACAATCAAGCAGAGAAGTAAGGGAACTAACTAGGCAAAGACCTGTAGGAAGAGCATTCAACAGACAGGGAACATCAAGATCCTCAGTGGTGTGACTCAAGCAGTAGGAACTTAGGGAGAATGGGAGAAACTGAAGTCAGAGATACTGTTGGTCCCAAATCATGCTGTGCCTTGCAGGCCCTAAGGAACTTTGGATTTTATTCTATGTGAGATAGAAGTCAAATGGGCTTGGGGATAGCTTCAGTAACATAATTTGGCACATATATATATTTAACGATTGCAGTTGTTCTGTAAGGAATGGGCAAAAGAGGAAGCAAGAGTGAAGAAGGGAAGCAGGCAGTGAGAAAAGATGGTAGCTTAGACTACAGTGGTAGTGGTAGAAGTGGTGAGACAGGGTTAGAAAAAGGATCTATTTTGAGAGCGACCTGACACTAACAGATGGATGAATGGATGATACCAAAGGGTAAGGTGTTCACGTTATCTCCTGGAACAGAATAAGTAAGAATCAAAGGAATCTAGAAATCAATTTTTATCAATTTCAAAGAGGATATGTCAACACTATATTGAAATTACTGGTAATGCCAAATATAGTAAAGTCGATTTGGTAAATGAAAATTAAAAAAAAATAATTTAAAATAAAAATCATACTACATTTTACATTATATATACCATAGAATCTTTGGTATATACAATTTGTCAGCTTTTTTCAAGCAAATATATCAAAGGCTTACACCTACTTTGTTAACTGACCACCTTCTCTCTTGACTTTCAAACCAGATGTTATAAAAAGTAAGTAAAAAGTGAGATGTTACCAAGAAAGAATATGATGACGTATGTAAACACCAAAAGCAGTTTCTTAAGCCTTTTTGGACACAGATCTAAAACATTTAATAAAGACATTTTATCCTTTGATTCCACAAACTCTAATCAGAAAGTATATACATGGGTTAGCTTACACTACTCCTTTCTATCAGCCTAAGCCCCCCAAACCCCACCCCCCAACCCCGCAAAAGAGCTGGTCTCAAAATGAAGTAGTAGAGAGAGGGGGATTAAAGTGACAGGCAGAATAGAAGCACCGAGTTGGCTGGATTTTCCCAGTATATGTCATAATTTAATTTGGACTAGCTATGAATTCCTAACTCTCTCTCAACATTTAAATACAGTATTTCAAACTCAAATGCAGTAAATCAGAATAATCACAAAAAAAGAGTTTGCAAAACCCCAAACTTAAGATGATCTAAACCAGTAACTTCAAAGACTAGTAAAGTGGCCCCAGGTTGGATAGATGACAATTAAAGAACAGGAGCAAGCAGCAAGGCCTGGAGCTTTATAAAAAGTCAGGGAAACAAAACTAGGACACTTTATAAATGAAAACTTGAAAATATATACGTGTAAATATGGGTATATACATATACAGAAAAAAACACATAGGAAAGGGTGAAAAATAGAATCAGATCATATCCAAGGCAGGATGATATTTAATCTTACACATTATTTCCTTCACCAAGGCCTCTGGAGAGGAACTTACTCTGAAATCATTTATTGTCTATAATGCTGGCAAATGCTGGCCCAGGCATGGAATCCTATTCCCAGGGACAGAAACACATCCATGGCAGGGAGGTCCTTTTCCTGATAGCAAACAAATGCAGGTTGATTTCAAAATCTATCTCCAGGCTTAACTCAAGGTTCTAGCACCAAATTTTAAAGTACTCCTAAACATTTCTACCCGAGAAGTACAATTAATAAACTAAATCAGTTAATATTTAAAACTGATTTTCCAAGTCACTTTCTCTTGCTTTGCTCTGAACATCCAAGTTCTATCCTTTCTTCAAAGTGGCTTTCACATCTGTTTTTGCCATTCTTCCTACCATCATTTTAGTTTAAGCTCTGAACTAGTTTGTTTTAGCCTCCTGACTGATCTGCTTTCACATTTCAACGAACATGCTGAGGGAATATTATATGAATTATGCCAAAAACTGTGATAACGTGGGGCGCCTGGGTGGCTCAGTCAGTTAAGCGTCTGCCTTTGTCTGGCTCAGGTCGTGGTCACTGGGTCCTGGGATAGAGCCCCACATTGGGGTGTGTGTGTGGGAGGGGTCCCTGCTCAGCAGGGAGCCTGCTTCTCCTTCTCCCTTCTGCCCCCCATGCTCTCTTTCTCTCAATAATAAAATCTTTTTTAAAAAAATTATGGTGTGAATACAAAAGCTGAATAAGTAACAGCTCCAAGTCTTGAACAAGCTCATAGTCTAGCTGGGAGACGTATCTGCAAATAAACAATTACAATATGAAAACCTGCACGGGTACTCTGGGAACACAAATGAGGGAATATCTGTGTCTGAGGGAAACTGACTATAAGATTTTATTGTAAAAGAACTAATGTTTGAACAAAGACTTGATTAAAAAAGATTAAAAATTTTTAAAGTTGAAGTGTGTGGGGTGGGAGGTGGAAGCAAACGTGTGGCATAAGAGACAGCATGTACAAGTGCTCAGAAGTGAGAGAAAGCCCAAGAAACAAGACTTTCAATATAACTAAAAAAGAGGAAGTCTGGAAGAATGGTGATAGGTGGTAAGGAAAAGTAGGCCTGGACTTCAGCGCCAAGTTAAGAGGGAAACAGCATAGGCAGGAAAACCAGGCACAAAAATCTAAGTGATGAACTAAGTCAGACTTCCCTTAACTAACAGTTTATTATGGTGCCATACTAATAACCACTACACTGACTCACTCTCTTGTTCCCATCTCTTGTTAATTTCTCCTACCTAGGGCATACCGACCAAGATTCCTGAGATCATGACCTTAACGTAACTGTGTAGCAGTAATTATCTCAAAACCCCAAACAAAACTTATGCCTCAGCTTAATTTGTTATTCACAGTTCTGCCTATTCATGTTAATCTCTGCAAAATGCCATCTGTAACTTCTATGTTCTTCAACAATTAAAACTCAAGCCGATCTAGGCTAACTTTAAATATTGACATTATCCGTATCTTTCCTAGCACAAGCATCTCCAATATCCTCCAAACAGATCTTTATTAACCCATTCTTATTCCCTCAAATCTACTCTCCCACATTAGCCAAAGTGAACTTTTAAAATAAAAATGTAATTGTTGTAGCCCTACTGCCTGAAATGCCTCAACAGCTTCCTAAAACAATTTTAAGGCTTACAAGGTCCTATGTAAACTCTCTGACCTTAACTCTCCACAGGTCCCCTGCCACCACTAAACTGCTGCCACACCAACACAAGATTTTTCCCACCTCAGGGCCTTTGTATATGCTGATATCTCTATTTAGAATGTTCTTTCTCCCATTGGAAACTTTCACACTAAGTTAGGGTTCCCGATTTACAGTCACTGAAAATACTTTACTGAAACTACTATCATACAATAATAAAAAATAACTTTCATTGACCACTTACTATGTGCCAGGCAATATACTCTAAATGCTTTAAAATGTATTGATTTATGTAATCGATTTGCAAGTATTTACTTGTGTAGTCCTCATTTTTAGATGAGAAATGGAGAAAGCTGGATAACATGCCCAAGGTCATATAACTGATGTGCCCAAGGTTCCATTATCTGGTAAGTGATAGAGATGGGATATGAATCCAGGCAATCTGCTAGAGTTCTCCCCTTTGTAACCACTATAGTACACTGACTCTCACACATACAACTAATAGTTTAATGTGTGTATTCTCCCCAAACTGTAAGCTTCATGATGGGAAAAGGAGTAAGGGGCAAAAAGGGAAGGGCACTTACTTTGCAGTGAACAACGTAAATAGAGGATGTTACAATCAAGTATTTGTGCATGTCAAAAAGATCTCTTCGGCAGAAAAATGAGAATGAACTGACTAGAGGTACATGAAACAAAAGCCACTCACTACCAAACTGATTGTACCTATTTTAGACAAAGTTCCATTAATTTTAGGATAAAATTATGCTTAAAAGAACACTATTACACCAATTAAAGTAATTAGTTTCCATATTCCAAATCAACTAATATTTTAAATACTTTCTAAATACAGTGAACATAATTTAATCCTTCAAGGAATTAATAAAATCTCTAAATTTCATTATAAACCACTAAAACAGACATTGTAGCGTTGAATGTGTAGAATACATCTATTAAATGGGTTCAAATAAGAACAAATCCCTAATGGCAACTTCTTGTGGATTCTCTCTCTAATGTGGCCAGGAGTTTTACTGTTAACACGCTGATACATGTGCCCCACCATAAAGTCAACTATTTCATAACTTTAAAGTATGAAGACTTTCCGATAGTCATGAATTTTTTTTCATCTCTGGCAACAGAATTTGCTCCTACCTTGTACTAAATAAAGGATAAAATGCGCCAAATATAAGTCATATGGTGCCTTGGAGGGGAGGTGAACAGACTGTTCCTTTCTTTACAGTTTCCCTAATGAAGATTTTACTAATTCACTCTGACTGCTGAATAAAGAATTTGACTTCTTCCTTTTGTGTCCCTCCCAATTCCACATTCACTATCAACAAACACTTCACATATATATGCATACAAGTTCTCTGTTGTCTACAAAGTAAACAGAAACTAATAAAAATCACAATTACCATTAATATTTACCAGCTTTATCAAGATGTAGTCAATCAACATTTGAAACCAATCACAAGAAGCCATAATGTCTGAAGATAATCTGGTATTTTTATTATTACCCATTACAGAGAAAAGTGACAGGTCAAATCTCACTGAGATACTGCCCAAACTCTGTTGAAACCAGAACATTCCTATATCAAATATTATATATGACAACCTAGAAATATTTATAACCAAAGGAATTTTTGTTTTAGGAGTATTTTTCAGTAACAGGATTCTGAGCTACCAATCCCATTTCACAACTATTATAAATAATTTTATTTCATTCCTAAAAAAACAATAAAAAAAAGAAATGGGCTTAAGTAAAGGAGAAAAGGATACATACACTGGAAAAAAAATAAAAATCTAGCTTCTGAAAAAACAAAGAATTCAATATCTCAGTATCTTTAGAGAAAGAACAAATGCTCTTTCTCTTCTCATATAAGAATTTCTTATGAAGTCCTACCAGTTCCAGAATACTGTGGCTTGATATTTACAATATGACAAATACATAATGAATAGTTTAAGAATCTGCTTACAATGGATCTAAGAAAAGTGAAGGTTTAAATAAATTTTAGAGGCAGAATTTCTAAACTCATCAACTTGAACAGCATAGAAATAAATAAAAGCAATTCACTTCACTTTTAGCAAATGCAGAATGCCCAACAAATGAACAATAAAAACTTCAATGAATACTGAAAAGGCAGTTAAAAGGTAGATGCACAGGGAACATATGACTCTGGCTGGAGAAGTGATTCAGCAAAAAACTGGGGGCCTATATGAACGTATCCATAATCATTACTTTGGAGAGCAGGTAAATATTCTGGCACAGAGTCCTTTCCAGGGGTTACAGAGGTATTTTGTAAGAGGTCTTATCCAACAATAACAACAACAAAAACAAAACCAGGGTAGCACATATCCAAGAAAAAAATGGAGAGTTCAAGTAAAGAGACAGAAAATAACACATCACTCTTCCTAATCCAAAACCATCTACTGAAATCTATTGTCTGAAGCTGCTTTACTCAGATATTCCCCAAAACCATGTACACCATCTCTAAAAGTGCACCCCAAAAATCTACAAATTCTCTAAAAAGTGTTACTAAGTCTATAAATGCCCCTATCAATTTGACTTTGATCTAGGGAGAATATGTTGTGTATGCTTCAACTTGAAGAAACAGATTTTGTGATTTTCCAGAATCTTAAAATCACCTGTATCAATATGCCTTATACAGATTCAAAACTGAACCACCAATATGTAAGCTTTAAAAAGTACATCATCCTAAAACAAAACTCTAATAATGCAAGACATGCTAATCCACAAAAGAAAGCACACGATCGTATACCAACTAAAGAACCAACTGTAATTGGTATGCCTTATGAGCAATAAAAGTTATTAGAGTTGAGAAATCACATTAATAGGTCCTAAAATTAAACAGTACTTCATCCTAAAATATTAGGATATAAATCTATCATGTACAAGTGAAACGATACACAACAATAGAAAATCTTTATGTTTAGGATATAAACAAATCCTGTAAGCGTAAGGGAAACTTTTCAATGAGAATGAATATAATATCTTAAACCAATTTTAAACTTTAAGAGGAAGGATCAGTCCAATAAAGAGGAAGGGAGGAAGGGAAATCCAGAAGAAACTGGATGTATGGTCCACTTTGTCAAGGGACTATGTATTTCTACAAGGCTCCTAGTAAATTTAAAACAAAAACAACAAAACAAAACAAGAAACTCCAGAATTTAAGGGAAGAAAAGGGGGGAAAAATTGCTGAGGATTCTATACTTTGAGGACCTAAAGTGCCAAACAGTCAGTGAGTGTGACACACTTTCTCTGAAGAAATGTTAGCAATCATAGGCCATATTAAGTCTCCTTTCCCTGGATATAATTTTGACATTCAAAATTAATGTCTTGTTATGTGCAAAAGAATGTAGAAATCACTTGAATAAGAATTACACAGGATCAATCTGGGAGAATGAAAGAAACAATTTTTTAAGACTTTCTGAGAAGCAAGAGCCCAAAAGGGCAGTATTAGTAAGCAAAGTAGTGCGGACCTAGGGCTACATTGCTAGAAAACTATTTCTAATAACCATACTTAAGGGGAAAAAATCTATAATGTTAGATCATGATTTCCAGTACAATGCAGACAAAGAGAAAATGCCTGGAGTGTTAGAATTTCACACACACACAATCTGGTGACCTTATTCATTCAACAAATCTTTGCTGAACTTTTGTAGCATACATTATGCCTTCACTGCTCCTACACTCATTTTTGTTAATCTCAAACCCCAAGATGGTAGAAATGTTCCAGTCTTCCTGTCTAGACCTCAGAGAAAAAGATATTTCAAGTTTCTATTCCTGCAGGTATTAAAAATACAGCCACTTGCCTAAAATCTCGAGAAATAGAAGAACAGCATGTCTACAGCTAATGGAAGGAAACTAAAACCTGCCCCATTCTGAGACCAAGTTACACATAGCAAAATTCTAAGTCTATGAATTTACACCTTCCCCAACTTTGTTTCTTAGCTTCTTTTCTAAAAACAAATTTTCTGGTCCTGCCATACTGTGGAAAAATATGAAGTTGCTAAAAAAATCTAATAACCTTTGTATTATACTAATGGTTTATTCAGTTTAAGGTTTTCTGTTTCATATCTTAACAAAAAAGTAAAATTATTTCTTAGGACACCAGACTCTTCTATTTAATAATTTATGATAGTTTTATGAGAAAACTGATTTACAAAACATATTTTTAAGCTAACAAAATGACTCAAATGGCCCAACATCCACCCTCAAAATACTAACGACAGTACCATTTTTCCCCCAGACTTTCCCACCACATACTTACCTGTGCAACTTCTTTCAACATTTGCTACTCTGGGGATTGGAAAGCTCAGAGCTGGAGGCTGAAGTGAAGAAGGAAAGGTTGGAGGGTGAGCCATGACACCAGCCCCACACTAGGAGCTCCCCTGAGATACTACAGCAGGGTTGACACCATAGCTCTGAAGTTCAAACTCCAGCAAACGATAAGAAAGGAGTCCAACCAGAACATGATAAACGATGGGATTCTTCTGCTCTTTGAAAAATAAGGAAATCATGCTATAAAGATCTGAACGTCCAGTTTCAACATTATGACTCCCTGTTCACATCTTCATTATTCCCAACCCCAGAATCATCTCTCAGACTGATTGAAAGTATGAATCAAAAAAAGGACAGGGGGCAAAGCTTTCTATAAACGTGCACACTTTTTCAGAAAATGAAAGGATAGGGCTTACCTGGCGACCACGAAACCATCTAAGACAGTATGTTAAAATACTTTGCCTATCCACTCCTTGTATACTTTTTCTTGTTCTCCTAAGCACTCAACATTAAATCTTAGACTCTCATATATATTAACACCATCAACCAGCAGAATGACAGCTAGACTACATGGATGCATTAAATTTCTAAAAGTGGACCAGTGAACTTTTTGAAAACCAGGGATACTTTTCGGTATAAGTATATTTCTTGGGAGGAAATGATTGAGAACATTCCATCCTATAACAGCAGAATACACATTCTTTTCAAATGCACATGGAACATTCTCCAGAATAGATCATATACATTAGGCCACAAAACAAGTCTCAATAAATTCAAAAAAACAATTTGTTAAACGTGTTCCACTCTGATAAAAACAAGTAAGGACCCCTCAATTAAAATAACTTGAAACAAAGTAAATGATAAAGGGGAAAATGTAAAGACTTTTAAAGAAATCAATCTAAATATAGGACTTAAAAGAAATGTGATTTATCCACTTTTATAAAAATGTGAATCTTTGTTTTATAATGTAAGTGATTTACTGATTCAGAGAAAACTAGATTCTATTATGAATACTAGGGCTAACAAAAATAGATGCTTATGTTATTTAAAGATAACATCTATCCAATAACAAATATTACTGAAGGTGGCAAATACTCTGAAATTGTAAACTAAATATAGAGGAGTATCAGAAAAATTATGTTATATGAAGCAGTTAAAAATGAAAAGTATTCCTTCAGCAAGGGAACACAGGATCTTTAAAATAACTTTAAACACCTTGCCATATAAGTTAATTCAATAAACATTCAGTAGGCATCTACTATGTGCTAGATATCACTTTTCTACTCTGACGTACTTCATCCACTTGATGCTCAGAAATAAAGGAACATTAACAAATAAAAGGTAACAGAGATTAAAACACATTTACAATGGCTTCCAAAGCATTAGTTAAGTTACCCTTACCTCTAAGTCTCCTACCATTTCCCTTTCTCTTATTGTCTTCCTGCCACAGTACTTTCCCACTCCTATCTCCAGGCCTTTGTACTTCTATTCTTCAGGAATGCTCTTCCCCCAGATATGTATCTATATGGCTTCTTACCCCACCCAACTTCAGGTACTGATTCATCTTAGTGAGGACTCCTCTGTTTATTGAAAATTACACTACCCTTTTCCCCAACCCCTTGCGCACTCTCTATCTCCTTTCTTATTCTAATTTTCTCCACAACATTATCAACATATAATTTATAGCGTATTTTATTTATTTTGTTTAATGTCTTCCTATGCTCTAAAATGTCAGCTCCATAAGAACAGAAATTTTTGTCTTTTATTTGTCTCCTTAGGATCTGGAACACTCACTGCCTTACAGAGTAGGCCCATAACATGAATGAGTCCTCATCTTACTGCCATTACCTGAGTGTTATCTGACACTAATTGACCAATGAATTGCTTACAGCACAGTTTAAAAAATTTTCTGACACAATTATTTTTAAAACTAATGGAATTATGTTGAAAATTAATGTTAAACTTTATATTTCTGAAACATATGAATAAAATTGTTTTATGCCTTTTCCCACTGAAATTAGACAACCACTTCCAAAATACCTAATAGACTGCCAGAAACCTCCAGTGGTTCGAGTGCTATGAGAAGCACCAGATAAGAACTGGGATATTAAAAAAAACTTTTTTTCCATTTCCTTAATTTTTTTTCTCAAGTTAAACTGCCTTTTTAAAAAAAGCTGTTCTGAGAGCATTTCAGACTTATGGTTTAATATTAAGAGACAAGACATGTCTCCTTTGTATCACAAAATCCCACTAGAAGAATTATACTACTTAGAGCCACTGGGTTGCACTGTAGTCCATGGGAATACGCACTCCTTGGAGTTAGCCAAAAAGTGCACTGCCTGGACAGTCTAAAACAGTGCACCTACTACAAATTAAGCACTAATAAGTACTGAATGTTTACCGAATGATAAATACTGCTCAAAGCACTGTGTGTGTATGTATGTGTATATATGTACGTATACCTGTTACACAGGTACATATATACATATGCACATAAATATAAAACCTCACTTACCACAACAAAGCCTCTATAAGATTACTTTTACCTCAAATTGAGGCATGGAAGGGTAGAGTCTATAGGCTCTAGATAGATCAAAGATGTTCCCCTATCACAGTTATCATGGAGAATACCCAGGCTTTATGTCTCCAGTAAGATACCAAGGTTTGTTCTCCAGAAAAAAACCCAAGTGGATAGGCTCTACATCTTGTTACTTAGCCAAAGTGCAGGTGAAGAGTGAGGCATGGACCTGAAAACTGAAGGATGAAGACTTATATTTGTAAGTTCAATCCTCCTTTCTTTCCTTAACCTGCTTACAGTATGCTACCAATGAATATGTAAGAACCATCTCTCTCTCTCCTCCCCTTTAAACTATGTATTTTCTGTGGAAAATTGAAATTGCTCAAGAGAAATGTACACTAACAAAATGAGGTACTTACCCAACAAAAAGACTAATTTAACTACATGGTAATAACCTCTGTCCACAAACACTGTCACCATGTTTTAAAAACTTGTTATTTGGAAATAATTTTAGACTTGCAAAAATAGTACCAAGTTCCCATATGCCCCACTTTCCCCTAGTGGCAACATGTTATATGACCATAGTACAAGTACCAAAACTAAGAAATTAGCCATTAACTAAACAACTTTATATAGATTTCACCAGTTTTTCCACCAATGTCTTTTTTTTTTTTTTTTATTCCAGGATCCACATTACATTCAATGGTTTTATGTTTCCTCGATTTTCTCCAACCTTGGACTTTACCTGTTTTTCCTTGAATTTCACAACACTGATGTCATTAGTTATACTGATGTAACTACACCATAGAATGTCCTGCAATGTGAGTAGGTCTTATGTTTTCTCATGACTAGATAGAGGTTATGTACTTTTAAAGCCACCTCACTGCAGAGGTAATATGTCCTTCTCAAGTGCATCCTACATGAAGGACATATACAGGAGTGCATATGATGATAATACGTCTTATTACAGGTGGTATTAACCTTGATCTTGATTAAGCTAGCACCAGTTTTCTCAACCATAAATTCCTATTTTCCCATTAAAACAATGAATGTTTGGAAATAAGTTCTTTGAGAATATGCAAATATCTGACCTTAAATTTCTGCCTACTAATTACAGCAGTCATCCATGGATATTGCTTGCAGCATCTATGATGCTCTAATGGTGATTTGCTCTTTTCATCCTTCTATACTGTATTTGTTAACTGAAATGCTTCTACAAGGAAACCAATCACCTTTTAAAGATCTCACTCTTAAATGTGAAGAGTGTCAAAGACTTTACCTAACTGGTCCAAAGTAATACAGGTAGAAAGTGAAGTATATCTCAAAATTGTTACTCTAACAATCAGATTCTTTCAGCTTCATTACATTGCCTTTACCCCACTAAAGAATAGGTTTAAAATTTCATATGCCTCAAGCAGTCTCTCTTGACATTTCTGGCTCTAAAAAAGAAAGATCTTCATTTTCTTTTTATTCTTGAAAAATCATCTTCCTACTTTTTTATTAGCATATGT
This sequence comes from Callorhinus ursinus, assembly GCF_003265705.2. Classification (NCBI taxonomy): domain Eukaryota; kingdom Metazoa; phylum Chordata; class Mammalia; order Carnivora; family Otariidae; genus Callorhinus; species Callorhinus ursinus. Next base: position 34,647,404 of record NW_027397076.1, read on the forward strand.
ACTATGGTGTCTTTAATTTACTGAGCCAGGTTAAACATTAAAGAGATGATTTACTATGCTATGCTGCAGAACACATATTTTACTAGGAATACTAGTACAATTATTACCTCAGCTGAGAAGATAAATGGCTACTTTATTTATAGGTCTATCAGATTCTAGGAAATCTTGAGCAAGGGAAATCATGTAATTGTTTGCTTTAGGTTAAAGAGAATCACAGCTAAGAAGACTCCATATATGAACTGTAATATATTTGCTGACCTGTACTCTTCTATGTGTCTTTCCAAATGACCTTAAGGGCTGAGAAGGGGTCTAATATTTCTGTGTATTACACACCACATAGTGTCTTACACAACAGAAAGTATTCACACCTTAACTGAATATTGACACAAAAGCTTGTTCTCTTTATCAGAAATGATTTCTCATCTATCTTCTCAGCCAAAATATAATTTAAAAAAAATGCAATCTTATGATTTGTACTTCTAACCAAGATGGAGTAGTAGGAACAACCTCCCCTCCTGCCTCACCTGAAACAACTTTAAAAAAGGACAAAATACATGAAGCAATGGTTTTCAAACATAGGACATAGGGCAGTTCAAGACAGTAACCCCTGAGAGAGAAAGAAGTGACAAGAGCCCTACAAGTGCCCTTGCTTACACACTAGAGGAGTTTCTCGGCCGTGGTGCAGGGAGAGGGAGCCCTGGCGGAAATCAGAAATCTCTGCGAATTGAGGAAGTGTAGCTCAGATCTAGGTAGGCCAAAGCAGCTACAGCAAAAAGTCTAGAGTACCATACAGAAGAGAGCTACAAAGAAAAAGAGTTACAGAGATCTGAACAAGGTTCCTCTTGAGTCTTCAGCTAATAATGATCCACATATGCACAAAGCAAACTACCAGAGGCTGGCAAAACAGACAGTGAAAACAATCTCCAGGACTCACACAGGGCAGTTCCCACAAGTCAGAGTATTAAAATATAGTTCACTATGTAGAGTACTCAGAAGAGTACAGACTCAGTAGTTGGGAAAAACTAGCCCTAAGCTAAAGGCTACTGGGGTTCTGTGTAAAAAACACCTGAAAGAAAAAAAAAGTCGTCTCAAAGGGCTCAAACAGCTTTTATGTAACTAAATTTTGTCCCCAAGGAAACTCAAGGATATTAACCAAAAAACAAATACATAGCACTGGAAAGGTAAAACTTCCAAGGACTGGCATCCAAACAAAAATTACTAGGCATATAAAGAAGCAGTAAAACAAAACATATAATGGGGAAGAAAAAAACACAACCATCAACATAAACAAACCAGAAAGGACACAGATGACAGAACAGGCAATAACACTAAAACAGTTACTATAACTACATTTCATCTGTAAAAGTTAGAATAACTGCCAAGATAAAGAAAAAATAAGTGAACTTGAAAACAGCAATAAAAACTATCCAAAATAAAACACAGAGGAAAGAAAAGAATTTAAAACATCAGTAAGCTGTGGGACAACTTCAAGTGAATCCCCAAAGAAGAACAGGGATAGAATAAATATTTAGAAAATAATGGATAAAAAAATTCCCAAATTTGATAAAAACTCTAAACACAAATTCAAGAGGCTCAATAAATCTCAAACACAAGAGTCATGAAGAAAACTATACCAAGATACATCATTATCAAGATGTGTAAAACCAGGGGTGCTTGGGTGGCTCAGCAGGTTAAGCGTCTGCCTTCAGCTCAGGTCAAGATCTCAGGGTCTTGGGATCAAGCCCTGCATAGGGCTCCCTGCTCAGCAGGGAGTCTGCTTCTCTGTCCCCTTTTTGCCCCTCTCTGCCACTCCTGCTCTTGCTCTCAAATAAATAAAATCTTAAAAAAAAAAAAGATGTGTAAAACCAATGATAAAAAAAATCTTAATAGTAGCCAGAGAGAAAAAGTTAGTTATGTAAAGATAAGAATGACAGATTTTTCTCAGCAATTATCTAAGCTGGAAGACAGTAAAGCAAAACCTTTAAAACACTAAAAACAAAAAACCCTGTCAATCTTGAATTCCACACCAAGCAAAAAAATATCTTTCAAAAATGAAGATGAAATAAAGACTTCTTCAGACATATACAAAAGAATTCATCACCATCAGAAATGCAACACAAAAATTTTTTTTAGTCAAGGTCTATCCTGATGGGTCTTTATCCTGTAGACCCACATTCTTGGAAATGCTTCATGGAGTAAATATGTGGTTTGCTTTAAGCATATAACTACTTTGTTAGACCTGTAGGAAAGAACTACTTGACAGAGATACTATACAAGATCGAATATTCATTTTTTTTTAATCTTAGGAATCGGTCTATCCCAAAGATTTGTACTATTATTCTAGGGTGTGAAATAGTTTAGGAGTGAATACACTTTGAACTGACACATATATACAAGGTGTCTGAAATTAACAACCAAGCAGATCCAGCTACTCTGACCCTAAAAGTGGCCCTAAAATAAACTGCTTGGATGAAACTGGGTCCCAAAGGTTATAGGTTGGAGATTTTTGAAGTATGTCATCAGTATGTCCATATTCAAGTAGAGATCAAAGAAGCCCAACTAAAAGAACTGTGGACAAATGGACACGATAATTGGGTGTTATGCATAAGTTCTTTTTAAAAGGCCTATATTGAAGATTATGACCCAAACTTCGGAGGAACCAAGGTGATAGGCTGTCCTGTGGAAGGAACCACAAAATGTGAAATTCCTTAAATAAAAATTTAATGACTTTAAATAATTCTGCCTAGATTACACATAATAAAAAACTTAAAAAGCTCTTAAAGTAGAAAAAAATGACACTATAAAGGGAAGAAAGGGAAAGGAAAGGGAAGTGAAGGAAGCAGGAAAGAAAGGGAGGGGAATAAAAACAGAGGTGTAAGAAGAGAAGGAAGGGAAGAGAAGGGATGGAAAAAACTATCAAATTTTTTCAATTATGGAGATGATAAAAAGCAGAAATAACACTAGTCATTCCCCACCCCCCAGCCCCAGAAATTACAATGAACAATAAGAATATATAACAGAAGCAGGAAATGCTTCCCTAAGAAGTGAAATTTCAGCTGAGACCTACAAAACGATCAAGATATATGTTTCTGGTACAAAGGTATACTATAAACAAAAAACAAAATGTTCCACTCAAAACCAACTAAAAAATGCTCCATGAAATACTGATTCAGCCAGTCAACAAATATTTACTGAGCAGATGCCAGGCATTATTCTCAAATTCAGATACAGTGTGAACAAAATATCACTGAAAACTAACACATTTTTATTTTTATTTTTAAATGAACTGTTGAGCCTGGGAGGTTGGAAAGGAGGGAGAGAAGGAAATTCAGCACAAACAAAGTAAAAGCTGGAGTACAGAGAAGCCACAGGTTTATATCCCCAAAGGGGAATTTGTCCAAGGTAGAAAAGCTATTAAAAGACCTTCTCATAAACCAGCACCTTTTAAAAGGGTACATCATAACTGTTAATAACCCCTTAATAAAGAAGGCACTTGAATGTCATGGTTTTGATGTTAGGCAGAAGGAGGTACAGGAAAGCTCTTTTGAGGATCTATAGCCATAAACCAGTCTGAATTCATAATACCTATGTGGCCCGCAACCTAAGCTAACATTTTATTTTTAATTGGTCCTGGATTAGTAGTCCCTTAGGCGTAAGCAAAAGCAAATGCAAATCAACTACCTTGGGAAAAATATCCTTCCACCTAGTCTTCAACAAATTCCCACAGAGTTCTGAGAAACATGAAATGATAACTTAACACACACACATGGAAACAAGGTACCATAAGAGACAATCAGCAGAAACAAAAGACATGAGAATGATTTGTAGCAACTTCCAACTGTTTGATTTATAACACATTAAACATAAGAATGTATAAAATAATTAAAGAAATAGAAGAGGATATGATGGAATACAGATCTAAAGAAAGAAAGGAATAATGATAATATGTGAATAATAACAGGTAAATATGTGGGTAAAGAAGGTAAGAGACACCAAGATTAACAAATATGATCTAATGAAGAGAAATACAGCCAATACACCCGCCAACTGGTCAATATGCATTCTGTTCAAGCTGGTAAACAAGCGGTGTCCTACTAATCACATTCTCTAGCTACAGTGGAATTATATGAGAAATCAGCAACAGAAAGGTAACTAGAAAAATCTCATAGGTTTGAAAAATTATAAACACTTCGGATTAAAGAACATCACAATAAACCCTAAGAAGTAAAATACTGATGAACAAATATAAAATGATGAATATGAAACAAAAAATAAAATGAAAATAACTAAAGCTAAAAATTCCTAGTAAAACTGACAAATCTCTAGCAAGACTGACATAAGGAGAAAAGGGACACAGACAACAACCTTAAAAACAGAAAGAGTGCTACAGAGGAAAAAACTATTTCTTTACTCTGACAAAGTATATGTATAAAAATGATACTGCATCAAATATCATATTTATCGGTGACAACTTAAAGCTTTTAGAAGTAACAAAAGATTTCTATTAACACTTCTATTCGACAATGTATGAGAAGTATTAGTGAGTTCAGAAAAGAAATTGAAGTTGTAAAAATTATAAAAGAAGTATCAAAACTAATTTCCAGATGTTTATTTATATGAAAACCCCCAAAGAACCTACAGATAAATTAAAAGATTTAAAAAATTTAGCAACATTGATAAAATAATCAATTTAAAAAGTTGCCTGTATGTTAATATAATAGTAACACCTATAAAATATAATTTTTAAAATACCATTTACCAAAAAAAACAATAAAACTGTATGCATAAATCTGGGTCTATTATTAAAAATATAACAAAACTTTACTGAGAGAAAATACAGAAGACCTGAATATATGAATTCAGGAAAGGAAGACTATCATAAACATATCAATTCTTCCCCCAAATAAAAATGAAGTCAATGAAATTCCACTTATAAATTCTTTTTATGTATGTTATAAATCTGTCATTGAACAAAAGGTGAAGAAAGTCAAGACACTCAGGAAGACTAAGGTAAAAAGAAAGACGGACATGAGGATTTAACACAGGGTATAGTAATTAACATTCAGTACTGGAGCAAATGTAGGCAAACACATCAAAGTAATAGAATAGAGATTTTAAAAACAGACCCATGAATATAAAGTAACATGATTTATATTAGAGCAGTCCTATTAATTAGTTGAGGAAGGCAGAAAAAATCATTACATGATACTAATATATAATCATCTATATGCCGAGGAATGGAAATTGGACTCCTAACACTGTATACAAAAGATCAATTTCAGATAGATTAAATATGAAAGATAAAATAAAAAATCTTTTAAAAGATATAGAATATTTTCACTTACTTGATTTCAATAGGGAAATGTTTCACACAACCTCCAAAAATTCTTTAAAAAATTAAAACTTTGACATCAAATGTCAGATCAATATGAACACTGATGAGGGGACTCAAATTAGTAAAAACACTCCTAAAAATATTCCTGAAAGACCTTTTGTGAATTTAATTTTCCTGAATTTTGAGATAATGGCTTGGTTCAAAAAACTCTTCTAACTTCATAAAGTTCACTCTTCTGTTGTTTTCATGTAATGTTTAAAAATACAATGACTTGTTTTCTGAAATTATCTGGCTCTGTTCTCCTCTATCATTTTCATCTGGAAGTTCTCTTTCCTCCATCTCCGTTGCCTCTATCCTGCTCAATTGTGATTCCATTCCCAGAAACTTCTCAGCAGGGTCCTGGGAGGGAGGACTGGTAGGCCCGTCCTTGAGAGTTCACTGAGCAAGGCTGCTCAAGCTACTTTAGGCCACTGGTTCTCTATGAAGATCTAATATAGTGGGAAAAATTTCTCCCAGTTTCAACTTGGATAATCACATTTAATCACTTTCAAATTGGTTGTTCACCACCTTTGAAGTACTTCTATTCTCAGGCCAGACACCCCAATGCTTCTTTCTACTTTCACTGAAAGTGATATATGTAGGTTTTTTGGTGGTTCTCATCTGTCTGTATTTGGGGATTCGTGGAGATACCTCGTGACCAAGTTTTGTTACAAATGTTTTCATGGGTTTGGGTTTTGCTACCTGGTTGTTGTATTTTTATGTGGAAATTCAGAAAGATTTAAAAAACTAAGCTGCCACCACTGATGCAACCAACCCAGAATCTAAACAGGGCCTAAGAGTACATTTTAAAAAATAACTTTGCTTACATCTATATTTTTTCTGATTCACAGAAATATCTGCACTAATGTTTTAACTTTCTGTTTAATGATGAACACATTCCATATTTATGATTGAGGCAAACTACTTAAATGAAAATATTTTTCTGAAAGAGAACACAGTATTTCATGTGTAAAACCTATGGCCTAAGTTCCCAAAAGGAGTACCACAATGAATACAGGAATGCTGCCAGATATTTTAAATCTTGAAGAAACACAGCAGTATCTGTCAGATACCGTGCTAACTACTACTATAAGTGGCTTAGAACTAATTACTGAACTGAGCTGTCAGTTACTTCTTTTGGCCTAGGGGCACTGTGAAAAAGTTACCAAGACACTAAGGGCACCATATACCATGTATCTTGGTGAAACTTGCTTTCTGGAAAAAAATCATCTCATTCAATGATTTCATGAAGTATCAGAAAATATAATGCAATCAAAGAAAGCCTATCCTGTAGTAATGAGCCAACCGATGAGTACCTTGGGAATTCATTTAACTTTATGTTCTTGGTTGGCCAAAGGAAGAAAAAAAGAGGTGCCAAAAATAACAAATGCCAATTTATTAAGAAAATATTGAGGTCATGGAGTCAAAAGGACTTCTGTTGTTGATAATGAGATTGTGACATAAGCAGAAGCATCACATTCAAAAGTGTAATTGTAAGAGCAACCTCTTTGTGTAACTGCAAGTGAACAGTCAACCATTTTGAGTTTTTTCTATCCCCTTGCTTCATCTCTGGCTACAGACAATAGGTTACAGCCATTTGTTTGTAAGAGTTTCAAGACAAAAGAAGAGTAAGCTGTGAGCCAGTTCATTGGTTTCAGACATATTTTTGAACTAATTCCTTCCTCAGCTAACCTCTTCATCTTAACCCAATGCCAAACAGCAACAATGATGAAAGCCTCCATCTTTCTGCTCTGGGTACCAGATCTACTCTGACAACTCTTGAATTGCTAAGTACCCATTTTTAAAAAATTCTTGTTCATTTTATTAAGTATTCTTTATATTATGTATCTTTAACATACTTTAACCTATTACAGATTCTAAGATGCTTTGATGTTGGTGCTGTTTTCAGTCATACCAGAAGGTAACCATTCATTAATGGTTACAAGCTATTATATTACAACTATGACTCTAAGATACCATGGTGTAAGATGTATCCTGACAGCAGAAAGACATAAATTTTCAATAAATTCTAACTTAGAATAAAAGAAACTGGCATTTCATTCCTTATTTACATTTTTACTACAGTACAAAAGATAAAAATGTAATTTGTATATAGTACTGTATAACTGTCTTGCAAACCAAATGGAAACACATCTACTGATGCATTTGTGTTAAAATAATTAGGCAACTTGTTTTTTAAATGCTTTATATTATGCAAAAATACTTGGGTGAATAGTCAGATAGGTATTGAGTTTTTTAGCAGTATCTGGGAAATTGTTCTGGGTGGGCTGGAAATTCATTATTTTTTTTTTCCTATATGAAATAACGAAATATACAGTACCACTTTCCCCAAAATCACCACACAACACATAAAGGAAAGATGCACCTGTATATACTGAAACACACACATATAACAAAACTATAAAAATAAAAAGAATGAAACACAAAATTCAAGCTAGTGATTACTTCTGGGAAGGAGGCAAGGGAAGAACGGTGGCACATGGAAACTTCCCCATTAAGTACAATATGCAAGCTGCAGAAAAACGCATATTTGTTAAAAACAAAGACAACAAATTACATTTGCACCAATACAGTCACTTAAAAAGATCTGAAAAGATAGACACACTAAACAGTTACGGTAAACTTTCACATTCTATTTTATATTTCTTTTATTCTTCAAAGCTTTTGCAATGCACCTCTATAACTTCTGTGATTTAAAAAATTAATAAAAAGGAAATAGGAAGGAGGAGGAAACGGCAATACAATCACTGCCATAGTAATGTGACATGGTTATATTCCACAAAGTTAATGCAGCATTTTAGACTGTGAGGTATTTCTTCAGGAACATATGGACTGGGATGCATCAGATCCACATAGATAACCCTGAACTAACCAACACGACATGATCAATGACCTCATATTATAAAAAGTTCCATTTGGAATAACATCTAAAAATCCTGGAAGTATCAGTAGTATGTTACCCAGCACACTCTACATTTCTTCCTTTCACTAATTTCCTTATTTTAATTTTATTGAAACAACATGCATTAAACACCTATTATACACCCAAAATCATGGTAGGTATTGGCAGTACCAAAATAAAAAAGACATGGCTCCCGTTTTCTAGAAGCTTATAACCTACAGTAACACTGCAATGAGAGGAAGTTCTACATCTGCATTGTCTGATATGGTAGCCATTAACAGCAGGCAGCTAGCTGTTAGGCATGTGAAATATGGCTAACGCAACTGAGAAACTAAGTTTTTAAATTTTAAGTTACATGAATTTAAACTTAAATAGCCACTATGGCTAGTGCATACAGTATTCGACAGCACAGGTCTACAGAAAGACAAGGACAAATAAACAGATAACTATAATGTATTATAGTCAGCACTGAACTAGAAATAGTACAAAGGCTATGAGAGCAAGGAAAAGGAGCACTGAGCTCATCAAAGAAGGATTTCTGGGAGTATTGATATCTAATTCTTGAATCATGTAAACAAAGGTGAGGCATTACATGAAAAGGAACTAAAACAAATAAAGGCTTAAAAGTATAAAAGTGTATGGGAGGGAGATTAAAATCAGCTTTATATTCCTAATTGAAAAAAATTCATACTAGGGAGTCAGAGGAGAGACACTGGAACTTATGGAAATACTGTATAGTGTGTAGGAGCTTGATTTTATTATATAAAAGAGGTAAAGCCACTGATGAGTTAATTTAGTAATTAACGTACTTAACATGGTTAGATGTGTACATACTTATAGCTGAAGTAAATTAGTGTAAATTAAAGGAAGATAAGAAAATACTAGCAAAAAACATTCCCTGGAAAAAGCTTGACAATCCTTCCAAAAAAAGAATGAGCTATGAATCACTTAAATAATTAAATTCTCAGCTGACCTAATACAGCAGTCTAAGCAAATAAAACTCAACTACTCTATTCAAACTCCAAAAACTTAACCGGGCCTAAATTTATAGAAAAAAATGAAACAAAGTAAATACCAGTATAAAAATCAATACTTCAACACCCATTTGAAAGTCACAAAGGTGAGGGAATGTATATTCTTAAACTAAGTTCCTAAGGCTTCAATCAGGTCTATAAGGAAATGAGAATTAGAGAAATATTATCCTTCTTGTTAAACTCTGGAATATTAGCCTATTATTACTAGGACGTTTAAATATCACTGTAAGACATCAAGTACCCTTCAAAAACATAAGCCCTCAAAGATAAATTGAGTGCAAACATCGGTACAAAGAAATCCTACTTTACCCATGAAAAACAACAAAATTCCTCAAAATGGAATTTTTAAAAATCCAAATCCTTTCATCTCAGCATATACAAACTTTTAGTGCTACCCATGAAAATAGAAGTGATTTATTTAATATTCCTTTGAATTTCCCATATGCTTTTAATATATGCATCAACATCAGATGGGTAATTATATTTCTATACATGTACTTTTCAGGAGATGTTTCAAAAACAAAATAATTTTACAATGGAAATTTAAACAGTTGTTTCCAAGGATATTTCAACATGCATTAAGTGTCACTAAGTAACAACAAAAGAAAAAGGGGAAAATATTTTCAGCCAGAAAAACACTAACCAAGAATTTTTTCAGGTAAGTTAAAGAACCTGGATTAGTTATAAATAATGTAACTGGAACAATAGAGTATTTTTAGAGTAGAATGAGCAGGAATTAGGAAATCTCTTCATGTGTAAAATATACTTTCATTTTATTCTTTTCTTAAATGTAAATTTTGGAATTCTCTATTAAGATGATTCCATGAAGTAAATTAACCTTACTGTGTAATCATACAAAAAGTTCTATACTTACACTTTACAAACTTGATTATGAGTACTGAAAAGCCACATAGCCTAGAATCACAATATTCTTAAAATAAATTAAATATTATTTAATTAAATAATTTTTAAAACCTATCAAAGGATGCAACAGCCCAAGCAGTGTGACTCATTAAAATCTTATGAGTCAAGGTAGTTGGAAGTGGTTGTGAGGAAGGAAGAGCTATAGCAAGTATGAAAATTAGCAAAGGCCATGTTGGTCAAGTCTATGAGAACTCTGAATAGAAAAGATTACAGGGAGAACTGATTCTGCATAGCCACAGCTGTGGCTTATTAAAATCATAACACTCTGGCAAGAAACTTCAGACATGAAGTTAAGTGAAAGGAAGGATAATTTGACATTTTTTATTAGGCACAGTGCCCAAACCAGAACCTAAACCTTATAATCAAAGGCTCTTTGCTATTAACACCATGAAAACCCATTCACAATTTTTTCTACTATTTACCTTTCCAATTTGAGGGAAGGAAAGATTAACCGGGCTACAACAAATAATTAGCAGATAAATGGTTAGGAAGCAAAGCTGTTATCACACTAGTTGCCTTCAATAGTCTAGAGGGAATGAAACTAGTAGGTGAAAGGGTCTGAGGGAAGTTGAGTATGTATCCGTGCAGAAAGCCTAAAGCTTATTCTTACTTGAGCTTCGAACTATTCTGTACTCTGAATCGCTGTGTAATTTGGTAATAAGTATTATCAAATAAAGGAGATTCTCTTTGAAAAAATTAAATTTAAAAAATGTTTTTTAAATCACTGCTTCATACCACTATCTTTCACCTTCTTTTAAAACCTAAGAAAGAAAGAGGAGTATTACACTTCAACCATCCTTTCAGCATCCTTACATGCTACATAGGGAATGGATATTATTAACCAACTTAATAAATGACAAAACAAGAATCTAGCACTGTAAGGATAGCAAGCTAATGAGAAATTCAATAGAATTGGGGTCTCTCAGCACCCTGGGATTGGCACTTCTATTTCTTTTATATTCTAACCAATTGTATCTACATTTCTGTGATGCTCTATTACCCTGAATGTAGCCTAAGAGTTCAGGTTTAGTCTTCCAGGAATAATTCATATAAAAGTAATCAGCACTTTGTTTTACCGTATACTAGCTCGGAACCCAGCATGGAGTCATAAATTGTGTATCAGATAATCTAAGTTTTGACATATACATGAAGCACCAGAAAAATGTCTGACATTAAAAGAATATACATTTATCATAGCATGATTTATTTTGAAAAATGTTCCCAACTATTTCAACTGTCAAAGCGAACCCATGTATTTTAAATTATAAGCCAAATTTTTCAAATTGAAGTGTATCTAATCTGCTGGTGTCAGTTAAATACAACACATTAAACAGTTCAATGCAGCTATATGAACAACAGAGAAAAAGGAAAAAAAAAAACTGATCTTACCTGGTAGTTTCTTTTCTCAGATAATGTATGTCCATCAGTCCTCACCATAGAGTCGTGTCCTTTCCTCACAGTACTGGAGGCAATCAAATAGAACTGTCACTCAAGGGTCGTGTCACAGGAAGGACCGCCCACCAGTTCTCCCTCTAGAGTGGAATTATCCAAAAGCCGTCAAAATTACTAACATGTAAATATATGAACAGTAGCAAAAATATCCAATATGATACATAGAAAACAAAAACAAAAAGTACTTTTTTTATATCATAACTGATCTTCCTCTTAACCACTTAGGGAGGGCTAGAGTGGCAGATACTTTGAGAAATTATTAAATATAAAAAACTCTTCCCTCCCACTTCTACTCTCCCCCATTAAAACTGTTCACCAGACCTCACACACTGGGAAGACACTTTACAGTGAATAAAAAAATGGACAGAAAAATTCAGCCCTCAACGGACATATTTTTTCTTTTAAATATTCTCCTCTTAATCTCAGAAATATCCAATTAATTTAGATTCAGTCATGTAATTTCAAATCATTCTCCTCCAAGTGCTTGTTTATACAGCTGTTATTCACTGAGTTTATGAGGTTTATTCCTATGCCATAAGACTGGAATACATCATATATTCTCAGATGATAAGTAGATGTGAACTTAATTCAATTTTCTATTAAAATTTACTCCAAGGAAGAGGAGCAACACATGCCAACTTTCTGGATGCCTTTGTCCTTCAACCTGCCAATTTTGTACATGCTCTAATAGAATTTATTTTTTCACATTAAAGCAGAAAAATAATGGAGCTCATTTCTTAACCTAGACAGATAAATAAATCCAAAATGATGAGGCACTGTGCACTTCAGGTACCAAAAAAAAAAAAAAAAAAAATCACTGAAGCAGAGGTGATAGTCCCTAGAGATGCTAATTCATAAATATAAATTGAAAATGAAAGATCAAAAATTCAAAAATGGTATCTACAAAGAATTTGTAAACATTCTTTTCAAGACCAATGCCCCTCATCTAAATTTTAGTAAAATGTCTACCCTAGTGAAGTAGTAAGTATACCTATTAAACTAATAATAGTTGCTAATCACTAGAAATTATATTCAAATTTAGAGCAATTATTTAACATCATGCGAAATTTACTCTGGGAGAGGATAATAAAAACATCTAATTTAAATTCATAGTAAGTATGAATCAATTTTATTAAAACCAACCACACACACACATACACATAGATTACCTCTAAATGTTTTCAAGGAAAATAAATCATTGAAAATTAATATTATTACATTTAAATTTTAAAAAGAATCCACATAATGAAAACCTACACTGAAATCCTATATTCCATCTCTGGTTTTATATTTGATCACAAACACAAATTTAGTGGGTGCTATATTTTTACTTAATTTTGACCATCTTACATTGTATGTTTGGCTGAAATACTTTAAGATGCCGGGCTCTAAGCCAAAAATGTTAATTATTCATTACCAATTTATACGTACCACTGATTTTAAGTATGTCTCTCTCAAAAATAACAGAGAAAGACTTTTTAAATCATAAGTATATTTACTGCCATAAATGTAAGCTTTATCATCTCTCAAGGAATTAGGTTATTCATAAAATAAAATTATCAAGTGAATTGATGTCCAAGAATAGTTAAGTGACACACATTCAGCTCCAACTTAAATTTTAATGACTGTTACAAAATGAGAGCAAAACTATTTTATTATGCATCCCATAAAAAACCTTAGCCCCATTTTAATATTAGTGTTTTATAAAATTAATAATTTAAAACACGACTTGCCTTAACTATTAATCTACTCATGGAAACTCTGAATTCAGTGGATAATAAAGTTTCAGTTCTTACAGGGTAAAGATGTTTCCCTTATTAAATTAGTTATGTTTAAATTAAAGTGCATGCTTTACCTTCACATTATGATATTCTCATCAAAAGATGTTAGAAATCTAAAATCAGGCAAGGCAATTTTCAATGTAATTTAATGTATGTTAGCAGAACCTAACTATATAGGTTATAAAAAGACAATTAGGACTTTATATGCTAAATAACACCTTAATTAAAAATAAGTTATTATTTAATCTGTAAGCTTACCAGCTAAACGAAAAGTATTAACTTTGGAACACTATGAATTTTAGTACAAAGGAAAAACTTGTTTTTGTTCATTTGTTTCTCCCTCTTGGAGTAACTTCAAGTATTTCATGGCTTAGGGTTTCAGTCAGCAGCCACTATATGCTCTAAGGATTATATGAATCAATATTCTATATTGATCAATAAGACTCATCATCTCCTTTTGATAAACAAAGGGAAAAATGAACGAAGGTACTCTGTTTTCTTCTAGGTAACATAAAGAGCTAACATTTGTCACCATTCTCTTGTATTAAATAAAAATGCTCAGTAATAGATTGCATTGATACTCACTAGGAATAAAAGGATGCACAAGAGATGAAAGAGAATGTTAAGTATATATGTAAGAGTATGTGAAAAGTAGCAAGTATGAGAAAACATGCCCTTCTAGCTGCCTACATTCACTGAACTTTATACACTAGTTTTCCTACAAAGTCCTAAACATTCAAAAGTCAGAAAAGACAAGTATTTATAAAACTACAGTGAAATTTTCTATAAAGCAGGACGCCTTCCAAGATGGAAAAACAGAGACTGTATGTATCCTCCTGCGTTAAATAACTAGAAAATTAAATAAAATATATAAAACAATGATTTTCAGACAACGGACATCATCTCAGGATCTGTGTCCAGAGACAGAACAGAAAAAAGAACAAATGAAGTAATAACCCCTACTGCTTGTGGAAGTATGAGGCTAAAACATAGGAGGGGGAAGGCAGAACCCAATCAAAGCCTAATGGTTTCACTGAGTTAAAGGAAAAGAATCCAGAGCTAGGGGAGACACCAAGACAGCCAGAATTTGCAGGGCAAATGAAGAGAAGCAAGCTGCACAAAAAGAGCTTCAAAGATCCGAAGACAATCAGATTGCCCTCAAGGTTTTAGTTGAGTAATTACCTGCATACACATGTGAAAAAACTTGAATCTGGAGGAAAAGCCTCTGGAAAGTAGTCAGACCAATCCTCAAACTCATGTTCCCATCAACTGGAGAAAGACAGTTTTAAGACACGAAGCACTGAATAGAGTTCAGAAGCTGATAAATCCATGAACAATGAACCCAAACAAGCTTTAGACTAAGGATGCTCTGGACCAGCAGTAACAAAGTTAAAACAAGCCTCAAGAGGATGAAACTACTTCTCTCTCTTTTTTTAAGATTTTATTTATTTATCTGAGATAGAGTGAGAGAGTGAGCACAAGTGGGGGGGGGGCAGAAAAAGAGGGAGAAGCAGACTCCCTGCTGAGCAGAGAGCCTGATGCAGGACTCCATCCCAGGACCCTGGGATCATGACCTGAGCTGAAGGCAGACGCTTAACTGAGCCACCCAGGTGCCCTGGATGAAGCAACTTCTAAGTGCCATAACTGTAACCCAAAACAAACGCCAACAATATTTAAAAATAATGCAACACCTCCCAGCATTAAAAAATATAAAATTAAATGTCTGGCATCCAATCAAAAATTACTAGTCATGATAGAAGCAGGAAATACACCCCCAAACAAGGTGAATTATAGTAAGTGGAAAGACCAGCAATGATACAGGCGATAGAATTAGTAGACAAGGAGATTAAAACAAATACGGTAAATATATCCCATACATTCAAGAAGATAAAGAAAACTATGAATATGGTAACAGAAATGCAAGGACATGGAAAAGACCTAAGTTAGCAACACAGAGGAATTTATGGTGACAGAAAAGTTCTGTGTCTTGCTTGTGGTGGTGGTTATAGGACTCTACATATTTGCTAAAATACCACCAGAATGATAGGGACATACCAAAAAAAGTAAGAGCTTGCAAAAACTGGTGAAATCTAAGTTTGACTTGTAATCTAGTTATACTGTGTCAATTTCTGGTTTCGATAATGCACTACATAGTTATGTAAGATGACATCATTGGAGGAAGATAGGTGATGGGCATATGGAACTTCTCTGTGCTATTTTTGCATCTTCTTATGAGTTTATAATTACTTGAAAGTTAAAAAGATTTTTTTAAAAGGCTCAAACTGATCTTCTAGAAATAAAAATTCAATTATCTGTAATTAAACATGCACTGGATAAGATTAACAGCAGTCTTTTCTAAACTTTAAAGAAAAGTTTAATGAACTGAATGAAGACACAGCTAGCAATCAAAAAAAAATCCAAAATTAAATACAGTGAGACTAAAAGGAACTGTGGGACAATGAAATGTGGGACAACAGCAAGTGAGACAGTGAACTATTGGGCAATATTAAGTAGCCTAATATTAATGTAACTAGTGCCCCAGAAAGAGTGAAAGAGCAGGAAGGATAGAAAACAATGGCCACATTTTTCCTAAATCTGATGAAAACTATACTCATAAAGAACTTCAACAACCTCCAGAGAGAACACCAAAAACCCTCATAATTTTAAAGTCAAGTTGCTGAAAAACAGCTAAAGAGAAGTCTTAAAGCAGAGAGAAGACAGAAAGAAAGTATATACATAGAGAAAAACAACACAGGCATGACAGCAGACTTCTCATCAGAAACAATGCAAAGCAGGGGAGAGTGGATCAACATTTTTAAACTACAGAAAGAAAAATATCAACTAAGAATTCTAAATCCAGGGGTGTCTGGGTGGCTCAGCTGGTTAAGCATCTGCCTTTAGCCTTCATCTGCCTTAACCATCCTGGGATCCCAGGGTCCTGGGATCAAGCTGCGAGTCGGGATCCCTGCTCAGCAGGAAATCTGCTTCTCCCCCTGGCTTGTGCTCTCTCGCTCTCTCTCAAATAAACAAACTCTTAAAAAAAAAAAAAAAAGAATTCTAAATCCAGCTAAAATACTTTTAAAAATGAAGACAAATACAGCCACCTTGGAAGAGTCTGGCAGTTTCTTATAAAGTTAAACATAAGACTGACCACACAACCCAGCAACTGTGCCCCTGGATATTTACCAAACTGAACTAAAAACTTAATGTTCATATGAAAACCTGTTCATGAATGTTTGTACCAACGAAGATGTCCTTTCAACAGATGAATGAACAAAATGGTATATCTATACAATAAAATTCCACTCAACAATAAAAAAGAACAAGCTATTAATTCATGCAACACAGATTTTAAATGTATTTTGCTAAATAAAAAGGCTGTATATTCCTTTTTCAATTCATGACACTCTGGAAAGGCAAAACTACAGGGACAGAAAATTTATCAGTGGTTGGCAGCAGATTGGAAAGGGGTGGGAGAAAGTGACTGACTACAAAGAGGGACACACAGGGACACTTTTAAAGAGAAGGAACTATTCCATATAGCACTGACGTGGTAGTTAATGCTATCCAAGTGTTAAAATCTACAGAACTTCACAACATAAAGAATGAACCTGAATGTGTGCAAATTTTAAAAATCAACCAGGAGGTTAGAAATGCAGACCTCAAAAAAGATTAATGGTATCATAAATATATGATACAGTCACACTGAAGGGGATATGGGAAATGTGTTAACCTAAGTAACTTGAGAGAATGATGTTTTGACCACTAACTGTAAGAGTGAAAAAGAAAACTCTACATAGTGTATTCTAGTTGGTAAAGTGATTCATCACAGAGTTAATAATTTTGAAACTGCTATGCATGTATACTGGAGATAAACATGAAGTAAAATAGACAGTGGTTGGTGGGAACCAGATTTCTCACTATCAGAATAAACTATGTAGCACTGGATTAGTCAGAAACATCTCTATTGGTATCAGTCTGTTCTCAATTATAAAACACTTTAAATAAAGTAATTGTTCAGAACATTACAGAATAGATCATTTCACTGGTATATGTCACTTGAAAATAGATTAAAAATTGATAAAATGCTAGGTGATTAACAAGTATGTCAAAATAATACTTTAAAAGATAAGCTTGATAAAAGGGTTTTTAAAAGATTTTTTAACAATGTAAACAAACCTTGTTTTTTGAAAAGGCTCCAAATTTTATTGAATATTTGCAACTAAGTTATTTATCTCTAATCTTTTTAACAGACTGGTCATAGACTTAAATGTTAAGAATGCACAGTACTCTGTGTAACACATGTATCACTAATGTCTACTCATGTGCAAAAATTTCTCTCAAACTCAAGATACTTTTAGAATAAATTATTGAATACACCAGTATAAATGGAAAACGATAAACATTTTACACCTCCCTTCTCTGTGCTGTAAACCCTTAAAATAGATTTAGTCATGTCAACAGCTTAAAATCTGACAAGAAAATATAAACCAAATCTTAATATGAGAAAAAAAACAAACAACAAGTAGGCTATTCATCCTAGGTGTTTCCCTAAATCAGAGCCTAATAAAAATAAAGCATGTAATATCTAGAATAAATGATAACCGAACCCCAATTTTTCTTTCAGAAAAAAATTTCTCAAAACAAGAAATCAGTGATCATGAGTAAAATCCCTAGAATATACTTGATTGAAGACTGAAAATAGTTATTAGCTTTATTCTCTGCGTTCCATTAAATTTTAGATGTGACATCACATAAAAATGTATACCTTGAATGGAGCAAGAAACAGAAAATCTGAATTCTAGGATTAGCTTATCAATTTCTCCTCTCTGGCTGCAGTTTCCTAAGGAGTTCGGGAATTGTATCTAAAACATCTGTAACTTGGCAGTCTTAACCAACTCAACTTTTAAACTACAATGTGAATTTGGTCAGGTTAAGACGGTTGAACCAGTTGGACAGGCTTTACTGTTTTTTTTTTAAAGGGGACATTATATTCCAAGTTGACTATTAATTAAAACAGACTACCAGATGGGACCAATTTCACTGGAGTTCAATAAACGCTGAAGTGCACTTAGCCATTATCTTGAAAACATTAGGGTTTCTCAAATTCCAGAACTATGTCAAGAAACCTCTTGTAAATAGGAAGACTGTAGTTATGTTATGAATTTATTTTCTGAATTAATTTTTGGTTCAATCGCATGGATAAATGTTTTTAATATTCTGAGTTGGTGATTTGTGGTACATACAAGAAACGTGGACAGATGAAACAGAAATAAGTAAAACTCAAGAATTTCAGTTTCATATCAAACTAAGTCTGGGAAAATTGCCACATTAACTAAAAATACTTTATCTGAATGTTTTAATAATACAGGTTTCATGGGTTTATAATTATCATGTAAAATGAAAAGTTGCCTATATTTACAAAGAAAAATAAAAGTAAACTGACAGTATTCTCTTGAAATCAATTTACTCTCTGATTGTCATAATTTCATATTTTGTAACTTAATTTGGTGTGTCTTCTATTTTCTGTAGTGGTAGCCTTCCCGATGCACTACTTCTAAAATTCTGTGTAGGTCTCTTACATATATGCCAAGGAGGATTCTGGCCACCAGATACACAGAATTTACTATGAGTAGAAAAATCAGTAAATCATCTAAAACACCCAGTATCTCAAGACAGAAATTTTCTACTACCAAGTCTTAAAAGTCCCAAATAAAATGAAATACAATAAAGACAGTCCCATTGAATTTAAATGACAAAAGTTCATAATTTTTGAACCACAAGCTTGGGAATCAAAAGCTCCTAATTTATTTTAGGCTTAAATGAAATTAAAGTTCAAACTTAAGACAATCAAGGGCCTTCTAATCTTTCTGCTACCTGAAAACTTACATATGTTTACACAAGTTGTTTAACCTCTGAGTGATTTCATTTCTTCACAGGAAGATAAGATCTACACAATCTAGCTCATGACTATGATCAAATTTGTAAACCAGATTTATGATACATAAAATCTCATTTAAGTAACTGCTGTTTGAATTAATTGACCAATCAAATGTGTAAATGGCCAAATTATTAGTACTTACTAATTTTCTGCCAGTTTAGAGCTAAAGAAAGTATTAAAATTAATGTTTTAAATCTTTCATTACAATTAGCTAAAAATCCACAAAGCTTTCCAAGAATTGAAGTAGCTATTGCCAAAGCAGTGCCTCTAAAATAAGACCAAGTCATATTAGCTTCACAATCTACTGTGGAATGGACACTCTAGTTCTGTTAACTCAACAAAGGAATTTGCTAAAGTTACAATCTATAATTAAAACTCCTTAAAATATATAACAAGTCCCTTGTTACTCTGCCTCGTAGAATGGTTGTAAGGTCATTAAGTATTGTTATTTCATATCAGCAATTAAAAATACCACATGTGAACTAGAAATCTGAAAACTGCAACTCTACTATATGAAAAATTTGTATAGGTAATACATACTTTTTCTCATAATTTATACAAGCTGTTGATTCTAGTGATAATATGATTATCAAAACTGACTAGTTCATATCCACTGCTTAGACCTCCCAAACTCATAGCAACTGATTAGGCTTACCAAATTATCTCTGAAAAAAATGATAATGAAGTGATAAAGGAAAACCATGTGGCTTCTTATAAAAAGTAATTAAAAAGTTGCTCTTCAGGGGCACTTGGGTGGTGCACTCGGTTGAGCAGCCAGCTCTTGATTTCAGCTCAGGTCATATCTCAGGGTCCTAGGATACAGCCCCACGTTGGGCTTCTCACTCAGCTCGGAGTCTGTTGGAGATTCTCTCTCCCTCTGCCCCTCCGCCCCTGAGCACGCACACGTGCAGTCTCTCTCTCTCTCTCTCAAATATTATTTTTTAAAAAGTTGTTCTTGAATAGATCTAATAAATCAATTATATATTTTTAACTCTCAAAACTATTTTTCCAGTTTTCACAACAGAGAAGTAAAGCTTAAGTAAAAGAGCAGAAAATAATTATAGCTGCCCATTTACAGAATAGTCGGTGAACACTAACTACATGAACACTTCCCAAACCCCTCAAAGTTTAGTTTTTATACAAAAGAGGCAAACTGTACAGTTTTTTGTTTGACAGGCAAGGGAATGGCCACGGTACTCTGCAGAGACCTGGTACATGACTGTCTAGGGCACTAACAGAGAGGAAGAGAAATGGGCATATTTATAGAGAACAAAAATAGGCTAAAGGATTTATACTGTTTTTTTAATCACAGGATGCAAATAAAATAACCTGGGGATTTTTTAAAAAAAATACTGATATCTCCCCCTTGCCCCTACTTTCATTAATTGGACAAGGATGGAACCTGGTCATTAGGTGCTTTTTAAAGTACTCCAGATGATTCTAATGTACAGCCAAGGTTAAGGCTATTAGGCCTAAGACTGTACAGGAAAGTGAAATTCAAAAGTTTTCATCTCAGTATAAGTATTGACCAAAAACAAACACTATAAATTAAAGGTAGTTTAAGAGCATTGTTCATTTCCTTTGCATACCAATGTGCCCTTTCCTTGCCTCTTATTCCTACGTTCTGAGAAATAATGGTAAGCCTTAAACATTAATTTTTAAAATGTTTTTAAAAGATTTCTTTGGCTGAAATACACTCATTATTAAGTTCAGAAGTGGCTAATACAGGAAAGTATGTGCAAACATTACAATAAAACTTGTTAGAAGAAATTTCTAACACAGTACAGGTTTCCCTCACTATCTGAAAGTTTGCATTATGCGACTTCGCTTTTACAAAAGACCTGTATCAGTATCTGCTTTTGCTAACTGAAAGAAATCCAAAGAGATTTTCATTTCTAGGAAAAGGTAATTGTTTCTTTGCTTTATGTTGTTTCACTTAGGTAAGGTTTCGTAGGAATGCTCTACACTTTCAGATAGCAGGGGAAACCGGTAATGAGGCTTTATTTTTATTTTTTTAGATTTTATCTATTTATTTGAGAGACAAGAGAGAGCACAAGCGGGGGGAGGGGCAAAGGAACAAGAGGAACTGCTGAGCAGGAGGCTGGACTCGGGGCTCCATCCCAAGACCCTGAGATCATGACCTGAGCAGAAGTCAGACGCTTGACCAACTGAGCCACCCAGGCGCCCCTGTACTTAGGTTTTAAAAATATGTCCACAATCTTAACATTCCTTCCTAGAAATGTAATATTACCTATCATTTGCCAAGTATTAGGCACTGTGCACTAAATACCTTATCTGTGTAATTTCCTTCAAGCCTCAGAATAATTCAGTAAGGTAAACATTACCAATCCTTCTGTACAGATGAGAAAACAAACAGAATAAAGTCAAGAACTAGTAGTAAGTTAACTAGAAGTAACAAGGCCAGAATTTGAGTTCATATCCACTTGACTTGAATCCAAGTCTTAACCACTATGCTTTACTACTTCTCATATATATTTTTTTCATGAAAAATTATTCTGCATGAAACCATTTCAAGAAATTCTAGCTGTCAAATAATACTTCTCAGAAGTCTCATTCTTCTACTACAATGAAGAAATTAGCAATGAGGAGGAAAAGTAACAGACATTACTCAGCTGGAAATACAAAGTTCAGAAAGACCATGATCAGGAAGTACCCATAATACCATTTCAGACACAACTTCAGAAGCTAAGCAGAGAAAAAACAGGCACTAACAGCTAAACGCTCTTAATTTTAAGGCTGGCAGATTATTCTGGTCAACCGAGGTCCTGCTGTCTCAGCCACAGAAATGAATAAATTCAATATATCTCTATCTTTACATAATTTTCATGAAAAATTCAAAAATTCCTTTAGAAATCCACTTTCTACATTTCTATCACTACCACCATAATTCAAGCCACAATTATTTCTTGCCTAATTGGTCCCCCTCTATTGTTTCCTCTAAGAACCATCTACCAACCAATCTGGTCTAGGTATCAGTGCATTTTGCTATCTAGGAGTCAGATGAGACAAAACAAGCAAAGGAAATGGAGGAGCAGCAGTGAGGGAGATGAAAACCAAGGAGGGTATGTAAATATGTTCAAAGTCTACTGGGAAAAGTGGTCCAAGGAAGAGCATAACGAATTGTTTCAAACAATGCTGATTAAATGTGTGTGTGTGTGTGTGTGTGTGTGTGTGTGTGTGTGTGTGTGTATGTGTGTATAAAAAGATAGAAATTAATCTTTGGATTTAACAGCATGAAAGTCAATGGGTAATCCTGACAAGAATAATTTTGTTGGAATGGTGGAAATAAAAGCACTGAATGGATCGGATTCATTAAAGAATAGAAAGAAAAAAGCTGGGAACAAAATATAGACATCCTTTTCAAGGAGTTTTGCCATAAAAGTGAGGAGGAAATGGAAAATGTGGAGGCGAGAGAATCCTTTTATATGATAGGAAAACTTACAGTATAAAGGAGAAAGCTGATGACACAAGGCAGAGGGAGCAGTAGAATGAAGAGCAGGTATGGAGGGAATCTGTAAGAGATACTGGCCTTAGATAGGCAAAAGCACATATCATGAGCATCATCGAGTGAAGATAATAAATGGGTACAGATTCAGGTATGTGGACAGAGCTTTCACTAAGTACAGCATTTCTCATCTGGTTGCTTCTGTTTTCTGTTTTCTTAATAAAATGAGAAATTAAGTCATCAACTCAGAATAAGGATATAAAAAGTATTAGATATTTAAGGAGGGAGAAAAAGTGTGAAGAGTTCTAAGTGTTCTAAGAAAGTAGGAGAGTGAAGAGATCAGAGGAAATACTGCCACACAGAATTGCCAAGGAGCCCACTTACAGTTGGTATTCATCATTTTGCTCTTCTCCAGCCACATGGAGCTGCAGGGAGCATGGAATTGGTAGTTGGCAGAAGTTGACTTAACCAAAGCTAGTGAGTACAATGAAGCAAGAGAAAGAAAGGAGATTAAGGGGATAGGCAAAATAGTAATCATAATGATCGGTAAGAAAAGAAGTGAGGGTGTATGTATCTTACCATTTGCCTACACTCTAGCCATACTGGCTTTCTTTGTGACTCTCAAACACACCAATTCAGTTCTCATCTTAGAGCGTTTACTTTTGTTGCTCCTTTTCAATGATCTTCCCACAAATTTTCACATGCCAGTTTCTTGACACTCACATCTCTACTTAACTGTATCTTTCATAAGAGAGGCCTTCCCTGAACATTCACTATCTGAATTTTGTTCTCATGTGTTTACTATGTCCACCCCTTAGAATATAAGCTCCTTAAACAGAAAAGCCCTATTTTGCTTACCATTTAAATACCTAAAATGGTGTCACATAATAGATACACTTTATTGAATAAATGAGCCACAAAAATATGGCAAATCCTTTACTAAGTTTAGTATCTAATGGTATTAAAAACACCATTTTCCTTAAAAGGACTGCAGTAAAAGCATCTTGTCTGATAAGAACAAGATCAGTAATCACAGGTTAATTTTAAAGTTGGCTGCTGCAAATATCACCCCAAAAAATACATACATGGCAAATAAATGCACATTTATTCCCCTTGATATTTTAATGCAGGACTAGGCCTTTTAAGTTTAGGATTACTAATTAAGTTATCACAAGATCTTTTTGTATAAACCACATCTATAATGCATGTCTTAAGATTTCCAGTTTTGGGGCTGCTGGGTGGCTCAGTCATTAAGCATCTGCCTTCAACTCAGGTCATGATCCCAGGGTCCTGAGATCGAGCCCCGCATTGGGCTCCCTGCTCAGCGGTGCCTGCTTCTCCCTCTCCCACTCCCCCCTGCTTGTGTTCCCTCTCTCACTGTCTCTCTCTTCATATAATAAAATCTTAAAAAAAAGATTTCCAATTTTAATCTAGTTTGAAGTTGAACAAGATCTTAGAGATACTTAAGTAACAGGATCTTTCAGAATTTTTATAAATATTTTCTATTTTTTTTTTTTTTTGGTAATTGTCTCACTATATAGCACTACTAGTTGACTGCATTAACAGTCCTTCTCCCTTGTGAATGCTATGGTTGTTCACATGTTCAACCTTTTCCATGTGTGTTGAGTAAAAATACTGATTAGTCTAAGCCAATATGATAATGCTACCCACTTATCAGTAAATGATTTATGGAAGGGTATTTGAACCAATTCTGGCTATTGAAACATTTGAAGGGAAATCTAATGGTAGGATGTTAAGAAAGGGGGAGAAAATAGTCTTTCTTTTTCCCCCTGAATGTTGCATATCAGAATACCCCATCTAGAACTACATACTGAAGCCATCTCGTAACCATGATGAGAGCTAGCTCAAGGAGAGTAAGATATTTTAACTGGAAACAGAAAGAAAGAAATTGGCCCTAGTGTTAATCACGTAGCTGCTGCATTAACCAATACAAAAACTAACATTCCTCTAAATATCTGAAAAAATTAATTTTCTTTACTGTTTAGTTGAACCAAAAGCTTCCTAAACCTTTAGGCTTATCTAAACCTAATCCATTAGTAATTTTTAAAGCACTTTTTGTAAAGTCTTTCCAAAGCATCCACCTTGTTTTTTATTAAAACAATTCTTTCTACACTTCTATTTCAGTAGCTTAGGTCATATTTAGACTACAAATTATATTAACACAGCCATAAAAACTGATTCTTAGGCATATAACTAACCTGACAGGAGACAGATACAAGAGTAAACTAGAGTAGTTCACTAGCTTGTTAAGTGCTCAGAATACTATGGACTATAAGAATTTGAAGCAATGGTTTAAAAGAGTATGCCAGTTAAGTGGAAGTTTGTTAAGGACATCAGTCACAAACACATTTCTGTATATAATAGATTCGATATATAACAAATATTGTCTTTGAGGGGACAATGGCTTAAAAACCCTATAAAAACTTAGGACATATGTTTCCAGGAGAGAAACTAAAATTAGAGAAAACCTAGAGCCAAAGAAATAAGAATATGAGCCTATTTAGTCTCAACTCCAGCCAAGCAGCACAGAAATAAAAGAACACAGAATCTATAAAGAACCTTTACCCCAATATGTATTGTTTAACTGCTAATGAATTGAGAATACTGACAAAATTCTGCAATTCAAAATTTTCAGGCAATAAAGACAAAATATATTATTTGTTTTATTTGCTTAAGAGCCAAGTTCATTTTATCATGTGTCATATTAAGGGTAACTATAGCAGTTTGCCATATATAAGGGATATTTGTATCCCCATTTAAGAAATAACTACATTATTTCAAATAGAAGTTTATCACTTTGAAACAATTATTCAGTATTAAAACAAAGATCCTTGATACTAATAATAATCATATTCTAACTTCCTTCCAAAAATAATTACCTAGCTCTACCATATGCTAGGTAGTAAACAAATAGTAACAGTATAAGAGAACTCAATGAAAAATAGCAATAAGAGACACAAAACTAAAGGATTTATTTCTGTAATAAAAACTCCACTTGTAAATATCCTGGGGTCAGAAACCATGTTTCCAAATTATTCTCCACTGAGTTATAATGCAATGAGTAACACAAAGTTACAAATGTCAGTAATATTCACATCTTAATGATAACATTCTCCTTCACTAAGAAATGCACTTAATATATATTAAACATAATTTAAGGTTTACCTAACATAATAAACAGTAACTTAAATGTCTTGGTGGCCTGATAGGAGCAGAAGTTCTTAAGCTGGGTTCTACAAATCCTCAGTCTGTTGATGAAATGCAGAGGGTGCGTAAACTTGAATAAGAAATTACATCTTTATTGTACTAACCTCTGATTGGAATTTAGTATTTCCTTAATTAGAAATGTAAGCAACAAACTACAGCAGTATTAGTTATACCTGTGACTTTGTTACCATTAGAAACCACAGATATTTTCCTATCACTTTAAGTTGCTTCAAATCTCAAATTTTCATTTATGCATTACTAGATTAAAAACTGTACACCACTAGACTTTGACATGTGCATTACTGAATTTATTTGATATTAAAAACATTCTAATACATAATTAGATTCCTCATAGGCATATACATTTAATTTTGCATGACTAAGATACTACTTCAGAAAGGGGTCCACATGCATCACCAGAGAGCAAACTGGTTCAAGGCCCAAAAAGGGATAAGAATGCCTAGATTAGAATATCAGAACACGGATTAGATTGTTTGCATAGGGTAATGACAAAGAATTTAAGGACTGAAAAAAGCCTCAGGACCATATTTAATTAAAATTCAGAGATAGAGAAATTGTGGGACTTAAGTGCCTTCTTCAAGGTCACACACCGAGCTATTTAGTGACAGGGCCAGACAAACCAGAATCTAGGTTTTCTGATTCACAAACTAAGACTAAACGAACTTTGATGTGATTGGGATATAAGAAAGCAAGACAGGGCAAAGATAACTGCAAATACATGCCAAAAAGTTATTAGAAAGGAAATGAATTACACAGGAAGAAAAGCTAGTTTGAAAAAGAAAATGACTGGTTGAGGTGTTTAAGTTCTAAAATATATCCTAGGGGCTTTTGGCCAGCTCAGTCAGAACAGCATGCAACTCTTGATCTTGGGGTTCTAAGTTTGAGCCCCACACTGGGTGTAGAAATTACTTAAAAATAAAATCTTAAATAAAAATAAAAAATTCCACAGCATGACATGCCAACACAAATGTTGAAAAAAACAGAAAACAAATAGGTGAGACCCCTTTTACCTACTGAAGGCAAAGAAATGTTCTGAATATCTGAATATTCTAAACATTATTAACATGTACTGTCTCTCCCACTTTTCCTGAAACAGGAAATTCTCAGTCTGTTTTCCCACTTTATAGAAAGAAATGGGTAGAGGGAAAATTTTACTCCCTTCCTGATCTATAAGAATTACAACAGCATACCCACAATAGTAAATATCAAATAACAGCTGGAATCAGTGTCAGAGAAAAGAAAGCAGAAACTGGCAAACGAGGGAGTCTCTGAGCCGCCTAAAGAAGGTAGTTGCTACTGCTCATCTATAGCTAAATGCTACAAGAAATGTCAACCCAAAATTCTAGATGAAACAAAAGTAGCCTTCAAAAATGAAAATGAAATACATACATTTTCAGCTGAAAGAAAACTAAGATAATTCATCATAAGCAGACCTGCTCTGAAGAAAGGAATTTTATTTAGAAAGAAACAATGCCAGAATTTCATACAAAAATGGCAAATATGTGGATATGTTTAATAGACGAGGAGTTGGCAAACTCTTTCTGTAAAGGGCCAGACAGAGAATAAATATTTTAGGCATTGCAGGCCAAACGGTCTCTGTTGTAACTAATCAATTCCGAATTGCAGAGCAAGAAAAATCATAGACAATACATAAACTAATAGGTGTGGCTGTATTCCAGTAAAATTTACACAAGCAGGTGGCAAGCTGGATTTGGCCTGCAGTAACATTTGCCAATCCCTGCGACAGACTATGCTTTTCTTCTTAAATTCTTTAAAGTATGCGAAATAATCGAAAGCAAAATTTACATCACTGTCTAAAGAGGTATTTGAACCATGTGGATGTAAGGCAACAACTACAACACAGAGGAGGGTGAAGAAAAGAAACTACATGGGTGACAAGATTTCTAAATTTTATTTCAAATAGTAAGATATAAATTTTAAGTGCAGGTTAACTATATACCTGATTAAGATATATTCAACACCTAACCCCTGGTACCTCTGAATATAACCTTATTTGATGTTAAAGCCTTTGTAGATGCAATCAAATTAAAAAGAGGTCACACTAGATTTGGGTGTGACCAAATCTGTTGACTGGTATTTCTGCAAAAGGGAGGGAGACATAGAGACATACACACAGCAAAAACGCCTCAGTGAAGATGAGGCAGAAATTGGGATGATACAGTTATAAGCTAAAGAATACCAATGATTGGTGACAATCACCAGAAGCTAGAAGAGGCAATGAAGGATTCTTTTCTAAAGCCTTCAAAAGGAACATGACCCTGCTCATGCCTCCATTTCAAACTTCTAGCCTCCAAAATGAAGACACAATATGAATTCCATCTACTGGAAAAAAACTGAATTCACAGTTAAAATCCTCCAGGCCCAAATAGTTTCACCAGTGACTTCTACCAAACATTTAAAGAATACCAATTCAAGACAACATTTTCCAGAAAAGAGAACATCATGGATTACTTCCAAAGTCATTTTTATGACACCAGCATTATATACTGATACCAAAACCAAAGATAATTCAGGAAAAGAAAAACCTTAAAAACCAATATTCCTCCTGAACATGGATGCAAAAATTCCCTACAAAATATTAGCAAATTAAATTCAACAAAATATCCAAATATTAACAAACAATGAACAAATAAAGCTTATTCTGGGAATATACTTGCTCTCCTTTCTTCTCTCAGTTTCTTTAAATAATATGAAATCATACGAAGAAATAATATATTGTTGGGTTTATAAAATATATGCCTGTAATATGTGTAACACAAAAAAAAGGAGAAAAGAAAATAAAACTACACAGAAATAAGATTTCTACATTTCACTGGAATTAAATTAGTGTTAAGTCTGAAACAGTCC
Organism: Callorhinus ursinus; assembly: GCF_003265705.2. NCBI lineage: Eukaryota > Metazoa > Chordata > Mammalia > Carnivora > Otariidae > Callorhinus > Callorhinus ursinus. The sequence goes on from NW_027397076.1 coordinate 34,676,416, forward strand.
CTAATACGGTAAGATGCATATGGTAAACTCTAGTGCAACAACTAAGAAAATACAAAAGAACGTAGCGAAAATATCATTAAAGGAATTAAAAGGTACAATGGGGTGGCGGGGGACACAATGCAAAAGAACGCAGTAAGGAGAAATTAAAAAAACATGAAAACATACAAAAAAACAAAGCAAAATGGCAGACACAGGTTACGCTACATCAATAATAATATTAAATGTAAGTAAACAATCCAACAAAAAGGCAGTGTCAGACTATAACATCAGAACAAAAAAATTACATGCTGTCTACAGAAGACACACCTTACATTTAAAAATGCAAATAAACTGAGGGTCACCTGGCTGACTCAGTTGGTTAAGCACCTGACTCTTGGTTTCAGCTCAAGTCATGATATCCCCATTGAGAGATCAAGCCCCAGGTTCGAACTCCCCACTCAGCAGGAAGTCAGCTTCCCCTCTGCTCCTCCCCCTGCTCACCTGTGTGTGTGTGCACTCTCTCTCTAATAAATAATTCTTTAAAAAAAATAAAAAATAAAAATGCAAATAAATTGAAAGTAAAAGGGTGAGAAAGAAATATCATGAAATGCTTCCACAGCCAGTATCAAAGAAAAGGCTGCCTATGTTCTTCTAGGACTTTTGTGGTTTCAGATCTCATATTAAGGCCTTTAATACTTTGAGTTTATTTTTGTATATGGTGTAAGAAAGTGTTCAGTTTCTTTCTTTTGCAGACAGCTGTCCAGTTTCCCTAACACATGTGCTGAAGAAACTTGTCTTTTCCCCATTGCATATTCTTGCCTCCTCTGTTGTAGATCAATTGACAATACATGTCTGGGTTTATTTCTGGGCTTTCTATTCTGTTCCATTGATCTATGTGTCTATTTTGTGCCAGTACCATACTGTTTTGATTACTACACATCTGCAGTATGTCTTGAAATCTGGGATTATGATACCTTCAGCTTTGTTCTTCTTTCTCAAGACTGCTTTAGCTATGTGCATCTTTTGTGGTTCCATACAAATTTTAGAATTATTTGTTCTAGTTCTGTGAAAAATGTTAGCATTTTTAGAGACTGCATTAAATCTATAGATTGCTTTGAGTTGTACAAACATTTTAACCATATCAATTCATCCAATCCATGAGCATAAAATATCTTTCCATTTGTTTGTGTCATCTTCAATTTCTTTCACCAATGTTTTTATAGTTTTCAGAATACAAGTCATTCACATCTTTAAGTTTATTCATAGATATTTCATTATTTTTAATGCAACTGTAAATAGAATTGTTTTCATAATTTTTCTTTTTGCTACTTCATTCTCAGTATATAAAATTTCAATAGGTTTCTGTATATTAATTTTCTGTCCTGCAACTTTACTGAAATCATTTATCAGTTCTAGCAGTTTTCTGGTGTTTTTAAGGTTTTCCATTTATAATATGTCATCTGCAGATAATTATGGTTTTACTTCTTTCTTACCAATTTAGATGCCTTTTTGTCTGACTGCTGTGGCTAGGACTTTCAGTGCTATGTTGAATAAAAGTGGTGAGAGTGAACATCCTCATCTCTAATTCACTTATTTTTGCTCTGATCTTTACAATTTCCTTCCTTCTATTGGCTTTGGGCTTTGTTCTTTTTACAGCTCCCTTAAGTGTAAGATTAAGTTGTTTGAGATTTTTCTAGTTTCTTCAGGTAGGCCTCTATTACTATAATCTTCCCTTAGTACAGCTTTTGCTGCATCCCAAAGATTTTGGGCCACTTTGTTTTCATTTTCATTTGTCTCCATTTATTTACCTCCTTTTTGATTTTTTGGTTGACCCTTTCATTCCTGAGTAACATGTTACTTAGCTTCCATATATTTGCATTCTTTCCAGATTTTTTTGTATGACTGATTCCTAGTTCCATACCACTGTGGCTGGAAAAGATGCATGTTATGATTTCAATCTTATTTAACTCATTGAGACGTGTTTTGTGGCCTAACGTGATCTATTCTGGAGAATGTTTCCTGTGTACTTGAAAAGAATGTATATGCCACTGTTTTAGATGGAATGCACTGAATATATCTGTTAGGTCCATCTGGTCTAAGGTGTCACTCAAAGCCACCTTTTTCTTGTTGACTTTCTCTCTGGAATATCTATTCACTGATGTAACTAAGGTGTTAAAAGTTCCCTACTATTATTGTATTACTATCAATTTCTTCCTTTATGTCTCTTAATACTTGCTTTATGTATTTAGGTGCTCCCATGTTGGGTGCACAGATATTTACAACTGTTATATCCTCCTATTCAACTATCCTTTTATCATTATGTAGTGTCCTTTTTTGTCTCTCGTTACAACCTTTGCTTTACAGTCTATTTTGTCTGATTTAAGTATTGACACCCCAGCTTTCCTTTTACTTCCATTTGCACAGTAAATGATTTTCCATTACTTTACTTTCAATCTGCATATGCCTTTAGGTCTGAACTGAGACTCCTGTAGGCAGCATATGGATGGGTCTTGCTTTTTTAACCATTCAGTCATCCAATGTCTTGATTGGAACACTTAGTCCTTTTACATTTAAAGTAATTATTGATAGATATGTACTTACTGCCATGTTGTTACTTGTTTTACAATTGTTTTGTAGCTCTTCTGTTCCTTTCTTCTTCTCTTCTCTTTCCTTGTGATTAAAAACATTTTTCTAGATATCTCTCCTCAGGCAAGGAAAATAAAAGCTGAATTATACTATTGGGACTATACCAAAATAAAAAGCTTTCACACAGCAAAGGAAATCATCAACAAAACAAAAAGGCAACCCACCAAATGGGAGAAGATATTTGCAAATAATATATCTGATAAAGGGGTTAATATCCAAAATATGTAAGAAACTTACACAACACCAAAAAACCACAAATAATCTGATTAAAAAATGGGCACAGAACCTGAATAATGTTTTTCCAAAGACATACAGATGGCTAACAGATACATGAAAAGAAGCTCAACATCACTAGTCAGAGAATGCAAATCAAAGTAACAATGAGATATCACCTCGCACTTCTCATAATGGTTAAAAGCAAAAACAAAGTAACAACTGTTGGAGAAGACGTGAAAAAGAAACTCTCGAGCTCTGTTGGTGGAAATGCAAGTGCAGCCACTGTGGAAAACAATATGAACATTCCTCCGAGTATTAAAAAATTGAATTACCATATGATCCAGTAATTTCACTACTGAGTTATTTACCCAAAGAAAACAAAAACACTAATTCAAAAGGATATATGCACCCCTATGTTTATTGCAGCATTATTTATAATAGTCAAGACAGGGAAGCAACCCAAGTGTCCACTGACAGACGAGTACATAAAGACGTAGTGTATATACACAAGAGAATATTACTCAGCTATAAAAAAGAACATCTTGTGATATGCAACAACATGGATGGATCTAGAGGGTGTAATGCTAAGTGAAAGAAGTCAGTCAGAGAAAGACAAACACCATATGATTTCACTCGTGGAATTTAAGAAACAAAACAAATGAACAAAGAAAAAAGAGGCAAACAAAAAACAGACTCTTAAATAGAGAGAACAAACCAGTGGAGGAACGGGTGAAATAGATAAAGGGAAGTTAAGAGTACATTTAACTTGATGAGCACTGAATAATGTATAAAAAAAATTAAAGTTATGTATTTGTGTCTTCAAAAATTTTTAAATTCCTTTTCTATCATTATAGCCAAGAAAATTTTCAGGGTTTTAAGGGATTTTAAAAAGACTTCTAGCTCATTCTCTTACCACATCTGAGTCTGCAAGAAATGATTCCACAAAAATGACTTCATTAAGCTTTCATGAAAAAAATTTTCTAGAGTTCCCCGATTAACCAATCTAGGACAACATAGTTACCATCAACAAATTCTTACTCTTATGTATCTTTCTTAGTTCAGTGAAAGGAAATACTAATACATTTTTACATCTCTAAAGTTACTTTAACTGTATTCATCAGCTATTGCCCAAAACTCAGAGACATAACAAAAGTATTAGTTCCTTGTTTTGGCCATTTGTGGGTTGTTAGACTAACCTCAGCTAGGCTGGCATCAAGGTGGTTCAGCTGGGCTGAACTAGGGCTACTCCATTTTCTCTCATTTTGGTCTGGTGGGGGAAAGCAAGAGCACAAAGAACAAGCCCACCTCCACTAATGCATTGAAAGTCTATGCTCACTCTGTGGGTGAACTGTTTTGGTTTTTATTTTTAGTTTAAATAAAAGACGTTTTTTGAGAGTGAGAGAGAGAGAGAGAGAGAGAGAGAACGCATACACGCACAGGGTTGGGGCAAGGGCAGAGGGAGAGAAAGAAACTCAAGCAGACTCCCCGCTGTGTATGGAGCCTGATACAGGGCTCGATCTCACAAACCTGAGATCATGACCTGAACCAAAATCAAGAGTTGGATGCTTAACAAGCTGAGCCACCAAGGCATCCTGAGACTTATTTTAAATGAAAAAATAAAGCCTACGCTCGCTTGCAATCCACTAACATTCCTTTGGCCAAAGCAAATCACATGTCCAAACCCAACATCAGTGGAGCCAAAAAATAAACTCCACCTCCTAATGGTAGGAACCACAGTCACCACAGTCACAAGGCAAAAGGTGTGGAATGGAAGATAAGTGGAAAAATAATGTTATCTATCAACCTATTCTTTTCTTTTTTTTAAACTAAAGCAGCAGTCCATAACCCTCTCAGGAAACTTAGAAGACCCTACAGAATCTGACAAACCTTCTGGACTTGAATGTTGGCTTTTCCACTGACTAGCTGCAAAAATTCTGGGAGATTATTCATCTTTTTCAGTCCCCAGTTCCTGAATCTGTAGAAGGGGAGAGTAAATAACTTTTTATGACTGTTGGGATAACTAAATGAAAGAGTACACATATAAAGCTTAGCATAATGTGCTACCCATAGTAAAATGTGCTCAGTAAATACTAGCTTTCAATATTGGGTCATTCAATAGACATTAAAAAAAATCTATTATGAAACAGCAATCACATGAATTCTGGAGTAGCTCGACTAATATATAAAATAGACTTAAAAATATTTTTAGAGATAAAGAGAAAATTTTCCTATCATAAACGGGTCAAGTCATCAAGAAAATATAATTATAAACATAAGAGCCTAACAGAAACCCAGAATAGATGCAGCAAAAACTGAAAGAACAGAAGTAATCAATTCAACAACAGTTAGGTGACTTTAATATCCCACTTTCAATAATAGATGAAGCAAGATCAACAAGCCAATAAGAGACTTGAATACTAATATAAAAACTAGACCTAACAAATACATCTAAAACACCTAACAACAGCAAAATACGTGTTCCTCTCAAGTACTAATGGAACATTCTCCAGGATAACCATATGCCAAATAGAAAACAAACCTCAATAGATTTAAAAAGACAGAAATTATGCATATAAAATATGTTCTCCAAGCAAAATGTAATGACATTAGAAGTAACAAAATGAAACTGGGGCAATTTACAAACATGTGGAAATTAAGCAATACTTCTAAATAAACAGTGGGTATAGAATCACAAGGGAGAACTAGAAAAATTTTGGGAAGAATGAAAACAAAAATAAGAGATACCAAAATTTATGGAGTGCAGTGAAAGCAATAAAGGAAAATTTATAGTTGTGATGTAAAACATCTACAATTAAAAAGATGTTAAATCAATAACTTAACCTACTTTAACTCACTTTTTTTAAAGATTTTATTTATTTGAGATAGAGAGAAATAGAGAGAGCATAAGCAGGGAGGCAAAGGAGAAGCAGGCTCCCCACTGAGCAGGGATTCCCAATGCGGGGCTCAATCCTAGGACTCTGGGATCATGACCTAAGCCGAAGCTTAACCAACTGAGCCACCCAGGCACCCCAACTTTAACAAATTTTTAGAAAATAAACTAAACCAAAAGCAAACAAAAGAAAGAAAATAATACAGATGGGTTCAGAAATAAATGAAACACAAAAAAGACAAAAGAGAAAAATTGAAAAGAACCAGTTGATTTTCTAAAAAGATAAACAAAACTGACAAACTTTGAGCTAAACTGACCAAGAAAATGACTCAAAATACTAAAATCAGGAATGAAAAAGGCACAATACAAACCTTACAGGTAGAGAAAGGATAGTAAAAGAATAATATGAACTGTGTGCTAACAAATAACTAGATGAAATGGCCATATTCCTAGAAAGTCACAAACAACCAAAATTGTCTCAAAAAATAATCCAAACCGACCTATAACAAGGGAAGAGACTGAATTAGCAATTTTAAAACTTCCCACAGAAAAAAATAATAATAAAAATAAAATAAAATAAATAAAACTTCCCACAGAGAAAACACCAGGTACAGGTGGCTTCACTGGTAAATTCTACACCAAACATTTAAAGAAAAACTAATAATGCTTCACAAAATCTTCCAAAGTATAAAATAAAAACACCTGGAAGACTTCCCAATTCATCCTATAAGGCTATTATTTATCCTGGTAACACCAAAGACATCACAAGAAATGAAAACCACACATTAACATGTCTTACGAAAAAGACACACAAAAAAACACACTAACAGAATACTAGGAAATCAAAACCAGCGATACATAAAAAGAATTATACACCATGACCAAGTAGGATTTATCCTAGGAATTCAAGAATTGTCAACATCCAAACATCAAACGATGCAATACACTGTATTATTAGAAGACAAAAATCACATGATCTCAATAGATGCAGAAAAATTATCTGAAAAAAATCCAACAGCCTTTCATGACAGTAACATCAACAAACTAAAAATAGAAAGGAACTTCCACAAACTGATAAAGGGTATCTAGGAAAAAACTATAATAAGGCTGTCTCCTCTTGCTACTTCTATTCAACATTGTACTTACTTAAAAGTTCTAGCCAGAATAACTGGGCAAGACAGTGAAATAAAAAGCACCCAGGTCAAAAAGGAAGAAGTAGAACTATCATTATTTGCAGATGTTATGATCTTGTACATAAAAAATGCTTTAAAAAGTTACTTAAAAAAACTATTATAAAAAACAGATTTTATAACGTTTAATAAAAGAGTTCAGCAAAGTTGCAGGGTACAAATGTGCAAAAAACAATTGCATTTCTATATACTAACAATAGACAAAAAAATGAAATTAAGAAAACAACTTGGGGCATCTGGCTAGTTCAGTTAGTGGAGCATGCTACTCGATCTTGGGGTCGTGAGTTCAAGCCCCATGCTGGGCCTGGAGCTTACTTAAAAAAAAAAAAAAAAAAAAGGAAAGGGAAAAGGAAAGAAGAGAGAAAGGAAACAATTCCACTTATGAAGCATCAAAGAGAATAAAATACTTAGCTACAACTTTAACCAAAAAACTACGAAATTAATATTCTGAAAACTATACAACACCGCTAAAATTAAAAGATGGACTGTATAAATGGGAAGACACTCGGTGTTCACAGATCTAAAGGCAGGCAGTACTTCCCAAACTGATCTACTGATTCAACAAAATCCCTATCAAAGTTCCATCTTCCTTCTCTGAACAGATAAACTAATCCTAAAATTCACATAGAAATATAAGGGACTCAGATTAATAAAAATAATCTTGATAAAGAAAAGCAAAGTTGGAGGATTCACACTTACTGGTTTGAAAATTTCACACTGTAATCAAGACATATCGGCATAACAATAAATATACAGATCAACAAAATAGAATCGAGGGTCTAGGGAAAAAAAAAAAACCTTAAAAAACAAAGGAGTGTATCTTCACGACCTTAGGTTAGGCAGTGCCTTCTTCCACATGACAGAAAAAGCATAAGCAACGACAAAATAATAAATTGAATTTCATCAAAATTAAAAATATTTGAAAACTGCATATCCAGGGGCCTCTGGGTGGCTCAGTCAGTTAAGCGTCTACCTTCAGCTCAAGTCATGATCCCAGGGGTCCTGGGATAGAGCCCCACACTGGGCTCCCTGCTCAGCGGGGAGTCTGCTTCTTTTCCCACTGCCCTTCCCCCGTCCTAGCTCGTGCTCTCTTGCTCTCTCTCAAATAAATAAATAAAAGAAAAAAATTGCATATCCAATTAGGAATTTGTACCTAGAATATACAAAGATATCCTACAACTCAATAATAACAAGACAAACTAAAAGTAGACATAGGATCTGACTACATATTTCTCCAAAGAAGATACGCAAGTGACTAAATATGTACACTCAAAAAAGTTAATGTCATTAATCATCAGGATAATATAAATGAAAACCACAAAGAGAACATAAACAGTAGGATGGCTATAATAAAGAAAATAAAACAGTAACAAGAGTTAGCCAGGATCTGGAGAAATTACAATTCTCATATTCTTTGCTTGTGGAGATGTAAAATGGTAGGGCTGCTCTGTACAACAGTGGGCAATTCAAGAGGTTAAATATTATTACTATATAACCAAACAATTCCATTATGTATGTAACCAAGGGAAATGTAAACATATGGCCACAGAAACACTTGTACAGAAATGTCCTCAGCAACATATTCAAAACAGCCAAAGAGTAGAAACAACCCAAATATCCATCAATAAATAAATAAATAAAATGTGGTATATCCACACAATCAAATATTCTTCAGCAATAAAAGGAATAAAATACAGATAAATGCTTCCACTTGTACAATCTTTGAAAACATTTGTGAAAGATGCCAGTCATGAAAGAGCAAGTACTCCATTTACATAAAATGTTCAGGACAAGCAAATGTATATATAGAGAGAAAGTATATTTATGGTTGCTTAAGGGTGGGTGAGGATGGGGGTTGGAAGGAAATGGAGAGGGCCTGCTAAAGGGTGTAAGATTTCTTTCTGGGGTGATAAAAATGTTCTAAAATAGACTGTGGTAATGGTTGTGAGACTTTGTGAATATACTAAGAACCACTGAATTTCACATCTTAGGCAGGTGAGTTAATGCACGGTATGTGAATGATAACTCAATAAAATTGCTCTAATAAGGAGTGTTATTCAATACAATCTACCATATTAATAGGCGAAAAAACGAAGTGATCATATCAACTGACAAAAATTATTTGGCAAAATTCAACATTCATTCATCATGAAAACTTTCTGTGAACCAGGAATAGAACAGAATTTCCTTAATTTGACAAACTTACATCTATCATTATACTTAATGGTAAAAGACTGTATTCTTTCATATTTTAAGACTGCAAATCAGAGAAGGATGACCCAGGCAGTGCAATAATGCAAGAAAACAGAAACAAAAGGCATAGATTGTAAAGACAAATAAATCTTCCCTATTTGAAGATGATATGGATTGTCTAAGATATGCAGAACAATCTACAAAAAAAGTTCCTACTATGTGAGCTTTGCAAGGTCACAAACAAGTTCAACATATGAAAAAACATCCTATTTCTATATGCTAGTAACAGCTAGTATAGCTCCAAATAATTTCTCCAAAATGTGACATTTAAGTATAAATGTGAGATACATATTTATAAATCTAACAAAATATGTGCAGAATCTGTATACTAAAAACAAAATCACTGACAAGTAAAATCAAAGAACTAAATAAATGGGGAGATATATATACCAGGTCTAAGGATTGGAAAACCCAATATAATTAAGATGTCAACTTTCCCCAAACTTATTAATACAATGCCAATCAAAATCCCAATGGGATTTTTTTTTTATAATGAGAAACATTCCCACTAGTCATTAGGGAAATCCAAATTAAAATTACAATGAGATCAAACTCATTATAATGGCTATATTTACAAAAACACAGTAACAAGTGTTGGAGAGAAGTGGAAAAACCAGATCCCTCATACCTTGCAGGTGGGAATGTAACACTGTTCTAGGTGGATACACAGACAAGATACTAAGTAAAAAAATAAGGCAGGCAAAGTACCTGCTCTCACGGAATTTTCATCTAGCTAACAAGTAATTAACACAAATAATTTCTGATAGTGATAAATGCTAAGCCAGACAGAGAGTAATATAACTACAGTGAGGAATGGCAAAGGTATAGTACCAGATAAAAGTAATCAGGCATGACCTTTCTGAGATTACAACTGATTTGTCAGTGGAAGGATGAGATGATAATTTCAATTACATATCTATATATATAAAGGGCTCACATGTTCAACAAGGACATAAAAATATTTTTCTATTTATGATTTTATTAGATAAAATGGTTTTTCTATCTTTATTAAACACATGTAACTACCCAAGAAGAGATTCTAATCTACAGAAGATGACTGCAGTTACCATAAATTGATACTTTTTTAATGAAAAGCCAGGAACAGTAATATTAATTGGCGTATTCAGTCTCAAAGTAAAATAAAATTTTTGAGTTTTCATTTTTGAAATACTGAAATAACAAATGCACCCCTATCTTCAATGACCCTTTGGGTTCTAAGGCACTCAGGATTAAGAACCATAAACCTAAATGAGAATGTTTCCAGTCTATCTGAATGCCTAAAAACTGAATGCTAGTTTTTAAGGATCTTATTTTAACAATTTTTTATATCCTCAAAAGCACAACTTATTATCTATCCCACGTTATCACTTACAATGTCATTTAACCTCCACTGTACTTTTGCTAAGTTCTATCTTGCTTATCTTCTACATTATACATTTTCAGATGAGCCATCCTTTCTTCTGTTTTCATCTAACAACATTTCCTAATGAATGTGTGCTTACAACAACATGTTTGGTTTACCCAGTTATCAATAAGACAATAAATGAATTAAACTTAACCCATAAAATTTAAAAAAAAATGTAATATATTGGAAAACAATAATTTTTTGTAGTGAAAGAAACTACCAAAAGATACCCTTCAAAATTTAGTATTTTTATTCTAAATTTTTTTTTAAGTTTTTATTTAAGTAATCTCTACACCTGTGGTATCAGGGACTCAAACTCACAACCCCAAGATCAAAAGTCACAAGCTCTTCCAACTGAGCTAGCCAGGCACCCGTCCTTATTCTAAATTTGCTATATATACCAAACACAAACACAAAGCCTACCACTGTTCCCCCAACATTTTAATTTTTTCTTTCCAAAGGTCAAATCTAATTTGATACAAGCATAATCAGAAGTCACTTAAACCACAGCAATGTTCACAGTCAAAATACAAACTTTAATAACCTTTTATAGTTACTTAGGTGAGTTAAAAACTATCTTCTGGTCACAAGCACACATTACTGATTTAATCTGCTATAAAACACATTAATTTGATTCTGCTCCAAAGCCAAATAAAAATATTAATGCATTCAACAAATATATAAACATTCATATAATACTTAAATACCAGGCAATAGCCTGAATGGGGGATTAAAAAGAAAAAAACATTAATTTCAAAAGCCCACAGTGAGGCATGTCCTAGATACCTAGTAGGCATTAAATTAAAATTTGCTGAATGAATAAATGGCATGTAGAAAACAACTACTACAAAACCTGACTCAAATAAATACTAGTTTCCTGGTTGCTTTCTCCCCATTAGCATTTTACTCTTTGAAATAATTATATGCCAATAATAAAGAGTTAGAATCACGGCTATTTTTTCATCTTTGTATTTCACTAAGCCTTTCAACCTGTGAAAAAAGTTTATGAATTACCTTTAATTATAATTTTAATTAGCAAAAGCCTACAATTTTGTGACCTAAAAGTAAACTAATCAAGACCTAAAAGTAATCGATTTCATTAGATGAAACTTTTAATAAACATAAATATGTTTCTTCAAACCATTAATGAATACTAATAAAAAACATAAAACCACAACTTTATGGGTAGGCACAATTTTGTTTGTAGATAAAAAGCAGACACTAAAACACCTCTATCCAAAAATCATCATTAAATTACCTATTTTTACAAAGTGTATTTTACAAATACACTTACTTTACATACAACATTTACAGGCAATTTAACACTTCAACAACTATAGTTACCTTCATCTTAGAAAAGAGGAAACTAAGCTTCAGAAAAGTTAAGTAACTTGCCTGTAACATACAGAGTGGCAAAACAAGGATTCATGCCAAGGTCATTTAGCTCTAAACCTTGAATATCTTTCACTATTAAATCATCCCATTACATAATGTAACACAAATTTAAGTCTAGTGACACACGTACACAATCTAGAAGAGGTTTTAGCATCCTTATGATAGAAAAAGAAATGCAGCCGAATTGTGGAGGGAGGGATATTACTGTGCTAAATATGCATTCATTCAACAAACATGTTTTAGGCACCTGTTAGAATAGCGCAACAAAATACTAACCAAAAGAAATGAATGACTGATACATAAAACAACACTGATGAATTAAAAATGTTACGCTGAGCAAAAGATGTCAGACACAAAAGAATGCATATTGTACAGTTCCACTTGTTCAAACCTCTAAAAAAAAAAAACCTCTAATCTATAGTGACAGAAAGCGGATTGGTGGTTGCCTGTGGCCACAAATGAGGACTGCCTGAACGGTAAACTTTGGATGTGATGAGAACGTTTTTATTTGGGTTGTGGTGATGGTTACGGGTGTATAAATTTGCCAAAATTCATTGTAAGGGACACTTAAATGGGTGCCTTGTATTATATGTACGTTTCCTTTACAACGCTGACTTAAAAATAAGAACGGTAATAAAGCACTTTAAAAAAAAGGTACTCATTCCTATAGATACCTAACTGAACATGGGTCTTGCCCTGAGAAAGACTAAGAGAAGATATATGCATTTTTTTAAAACGTCTTAGAATACTTAAGTAACATATTAAATTACTTTTAAAGGGCACCTGGGTGGCTCAGTCGTTAAGCGTCTGCCTTCGGCTCAGGTCATGATCCCAGGATCCTGCGATTGAGCCCCCCACATCAGGCTCCCTGCTCAGCGGGAAGCCTGCTTCTCCCTTTCCCACTCCCCCTGCTTGTGTTCCCTCTCTCGCTTGTCTCTCTCTGTCAAATAAATAAAATCTTTAAAAAATAATAAAAAAATACTTAAAAAAAGTATAATAAATGTCTGACAGAAAATAGTAGCAGTAATAGCAGCATTAGCTTGTTTTCTTAATTGCCCTGTCCACTCAACACAAGACTTAATTCAGCCATCTAAAGTTTCCTAACGAAGCTGTAGTCTTTCTGAAAGGAAAATTAAAATCATACATGAACTTTCAAATGTTATACATATATTTTTATAATCTGATTGTGTAACATCTTGCTTCCCAACCTAAGAGCTAGTTCTATAGACGTAAGGATTTTTCTTAAGTAAACAAAACAGCCTCTCTTATAATTCAGAGCCATGGATAAATTTGGAACTTCTGGCATTGTAAAGAAAATAGTGCAGTGATTTTCAAACTGGGCTCCAACAGTGGGCCATGAAATCAATACAATGTATTAAAACTCGCATGTTTAAAAACATGTTTTATAATATAATAGAAGGTATCTGAATATACTTTGCACTAAAGGAACTGTTTTCTGAGCCTTTGTGTCCCCCAGTCACACACACATGCATGGACACTCACCCTGGATCCACAGTGTAAATCCTGGTTTGCGGGGGTGGGGAGTGAAAGCCTCTAGAAGTATGCTAGGGCAAGAATGACAGTGTAATGAAACAGCCATAAACTTTGAAGTCAAAGACCTAAGTTCGTATCTTGGTTCTGCCACTCATTAGCTATTATGACTTTGAGAACTACAAGCTACCCTACAAAACATTTATTAACTGTAAAGTGGAAACAATTCAACCAAATGCATAACAATTGTGCAGAGTACATATGAGATCGAGTAGTCCTTTTGATGGCTTGCAAAATCTTTCCTGACATGCCTCTGGTCCTCTTCCTTCTCTGCACCTACCTACCATTCTCCCCCTTTCCCACCACGCTCCAGTCACATAGACTTCCTTGCAATTTTTCAATCATAAGACATCAAATCATAAGACATCCTTTCTCAGGCATTTGCACTTGGTTGTTGTCCCTTCCTGGAACCTCTTTCTCCTGGCTATGCAGAGGACTGCTCCCTCACCACAGGCTCACTCAATCACCTTCTAGGAGAGGACTTCCATGACCAGCCAGTTAAAATCTGCATCCCATACATATTTCATACTCCCCTAGTCTCTTTTTTTCCATACCCCTACCACCCTCTGCCATACCATGTCTTATTTTTTTATTTTGTACACTATATTCTCTCAGAACAGTGCCTGTGGCACACAATAGGAGTTAAATATTTGCCAAATGAGTAAATAAATAACATACAGAAAGTAATACACTGTCTAACCCCCCCCATCAAACCACTTGCTCTTTTCAAATTCACATATGGATAACAAATTGAAGCCCTCCAGACAACATAAGCTTAAGAAAATAGTAAAATTACCACCTTATTTTGGCATTTAACATAACAGCTAAATTTTTACTGTTAATATAACAAATTAGGCAAAAATCTCTTAAACTTTTACATTATTAGTTTATTCAGTTTAAACCACTTTTGTAGTGAATTTTGATATCGAACTTCTGTATGTTAACATCACTTCATATTTGTGTATTAAATATGATTTGCTTTTCCCCCAGGATATATAAAATGACGCTTGGGAGAGGACCAGAGATGGGATTATAACACTTTATTATTTTAGACTTATTTTTATTCTTAGTATTATTGAAAATGAAAAAAATGAACAGAAAACATGTTAAACACAAATTATACAATAAAAAAGATCCACTCTTTGAAAAACAAAAAAATACAAATTTTTTAAATTCCAAGTTTATACCTTCAAATTTTAGGACAATTTTTTTTTTTTTTTACACAACCATACTCAATGTCATTAACAATAAAGTGAAAAAGACAATTCACACATAGCTGGTGGGAACGTAAATTGGCAAAGGCTTGCTGTAAGAAAAAAAGTAAGCACTAAAAGCTTTGGAAAATAACCTTTCATACATTCAACAATTATTTGTCAGGCCCTACATAAGGTTTCAAATACACATTAGTGAACAAAGCTGACTCAATCCTTACAAGAGAAAAAATTGTTAAAATAATGATTATATGATAAATGTTATAGGAAAAAGAGCCTATTTATGAAAGGGCAGTTGAGGAATGCTAAGGCTGTGCTGACTGTTATACATAGACTGTCACTCACTCCCAACAATCCAATGAGGTTAAGTATCAATATTGAGCCCCTTTCACAGGAGAAAACACTGGAGCTTGAAAAGTAATTTGACTAAAAACACAGCAATTACTTAATAAGCATTGCAGCTATCTCCAATACTTTAAAATAATAATTATACTTATAGAAGCATTTTTTTAAGTAGGCACCACACTGGGCATGGAGCCCAACAAGGGGCTTGAACTCATGACCCTGAGATCAAGACCTGAGCTGAGATCAAGAGTCAGATGCTTAACCGACTGAGCCACCCAGGTGCCCCTAGAAACATTTTCTAAAGAAATATTCAAATGCGCAAATAAGAATTCAGGTTCAAAAATGTTCACCACAGTGCCATTTATAAAAACGAAAAACCAAAATAAAATTAGATGTTCAATAATAAAGAATTAGGTCAGTTATGCTCTGGCCGTTAGGAATCATGGTTTGGATAAATACTGAATGACGCCAGAAAAAACTTATGATCTAAGGATGTTTGTTTTTAAAGATACAGGTTGCAAATCAGTAAGTATAGCCCAATTTCTCTATTACAAAAATGGGAACAGTGATTGTCTCTGGATGTTCTCCCTTTCTTTTTATACTTTCCAGCATTTTTTGAATATTCCACATTACCCTGTGTTACTTTAGTAATCAAGGAGAAATACAAGACACCACAGTGTTTTACACACACACACACACACACACACACCTGCCCAGATTAACAGTTCTCTACTGTGCAAGATTGCCAAGTAATTTTTATTTTCTTCTTTTTCTCATCTTTATTTTCCACTTTTCTATAAGTATTTGATATTATTACTTTTTACCACAGACTCCTTTAGCATGACATCACATTTTATTTGCTTCGTATAAAAATTTTAAACTAGCAAATACTAGTATTATTTCCTCAGTATACCATAATAATGTTCAAGATTCAAGAATCCAAAGTTGTAAAATAGGTAAGTTATAAGGAAGCCATTTCTATTACGTCTTCTCTTTTAAAAAAGTTCAACTTCTCAATACATTAATTTGAATAATTTTAGAAATCAAAAAAATTTAACTGTTCTTTGAGCCAATTAATAAGCCAGAAACAAAGATAAACAGTTTCTGAAATAGTGTTAAAACTGAGTCTAATTTTGTAAAACCGAAACTCGGGGTGCCTGGGTGGCTCAGTGGGTTAAGCAGCTGCCTTCGGTTCAGGTCATGATCTCAGAGTCCTGGGATCGAGCCCCACGTCGGCTCCCTTACTCAGGGGGAGTCTGCTTCTCCCTCTCCCTCTGCCTCTCCCCCAGCCTGTGCGTTCTCTCTCTCTCTCAAATAAATAAATAAAATCTTGGGCACCTGGGTGGCTCAGTTGGTTGGGCGACTGCCTTCAGCTCGGGTCATGATCCTGGAGTCCTGGGATCGAGTCCCGCATCGGGCTCCCTGCTCAGCAGGGAGTCTGCTTCTCCCTCTGGCCCTCCCCCCTCTCATGCTCTCTATCTCATTCTCTCTCTCAAATAAATAAAATCTAAAATAAATAAAATCTTAAAAAAAAACCCTACATTATCTTTGCCATGTCTTAAAATTTCAGCACTCTATTTGCCCAAGGCTGGCATATACAATTAAAAATAAAAGCCCTTTAACCATACAATTTAGAATGCAAACTATTCTGAAAAATGAATTCTCTAGCTACTCCTAGTCAATTCCAATTTTACAAGAGTGACAGTAAAAACAATGCCTTTCCCTTCAATGAACAAGAATCATTTTCCAAATTTCATTACTCTCTGATTTACTTTCCTTACTCTACTACTGCAACTACTTAGTACTGCTTTCCTTATATGGCATTTAATGCTTCAAAGGACTCACTACCCAAGAGATCTTACAGATTTGAGGGAAGAAAAAAAAAAGCAGTAAAAGTTATTCATACACATTGCATAAACAAAGAATATACAACAGTTTCAAACTACTGCACTGATACTCTCAAAGCTCTAATTGTAAATTACAAATGAATTTCACTTGTAGGGAAAACAGGCATGATGTTCACAAAAATGTTTGACTAACAATAATAAAGAGAAAGCACACAAATATAGTTACAAACAATGGGAATAACCCAAAGAACATTTACCATCTTTCATCCTTAATGAAGAGGAAATGAAGATGAGGTAGACTTCCTGTCGTATTTACTTACAGGAAGAATCAGGACTTCAACATGCAAAAGCATCCAAGTATTAACTGGCCTACTATGATGAACACTCTCCACACTCCCTCCTCCCAGAAGTCCAATAAGCCAGATACTTAATTACGTAAAAATAAAGGGAAAAACCACATGGACACAGCAGTACCACAAGGTAAAATAAAGTGAATGAATGAATCACACAACTTAAAACTACTAGTTGTATTACAACCATTAATAATCAGGAATCATTACCGTAACACTTCCAACATTGCTTTACAATTAACCAAATGCTCTTGCTTTCATTATCTCAATTCTCATCAGCAATATTAAAAGATATAAATGAGTAAAAAGCTGAAGCTCTTCAATACTAATTGATTTGCCCAAACACATAGCTAATAAATTCATGGAACCCAGACTAGAACCCATTTTCTGAATCCAAGTGTGGTAGTCTTTCCAAAACAATATATTATCTCTCTGTTAAAGATGAGCATATACTCAAAGGTAAACAAATGACTTGAGTTTCTCAACTTTCAAAAAATAAAAGATAACTTCTATGCTAATTATTCTAACTTCCTCCAGTATTCTGGAATATTTACTCTTCATAAAGAAAAAGAGATATAAACCAACACTGCTATAAACCTATTGTCAGATGTTCTACATGATCCTAAGAAGATATTTTATTCATTTTTAAGGATATAGAAACTGAGGCAAAGAAACTTGCTATAGATAGCTCAACATAATTCAGGTTTTAAGTGGCAGACATCCAAAACTAAGGCTCTCTCCATTAGATTTACCCATTTATCAAAGGAATTACTAAATGCCTATTATATGCCATACACCATGCCAAGAGCTTCAGATAAAGCAATGTTAAGATGTATTTATGTTACTCAAAATACCACACTAAATAGTTAACACAATGTCATCTCAACAAAATTTCGGGTAGGAAAAACGTGTAAACTCTCAAAACTGTGGCTAATTCTCTTTTGCTTCAGAATCTCATCTTTAAGTAGCAATCCCACTACAAAAACAAAAAACAAAAACCCCACAAGAGCCTTTATTCCTCACATTAAATCTATTTATCCACATTTTTCAAATGAAAAAAACTGAAGTCTAAGGAGGATAAGTCAGAGAGCTAATTAAAAGTGGTACAATGGTCATTCCCGTTCAGACTGGCTAGTACCAGAGAATTTAATGACATCATGTAAAATTGCAATACAATTTAACTCTCTTTAATAGGAATCATAATCAGTTCCATCTTACTCAGCCAAAAATGAACTAAATAGACCATTAGGTGACTTGGGCAGCTCCAAGTCATAATGGTAAATTCACAGAGTTTTGCTATGAAAATTGGTATATAATGCATGCTATCATAGTAATAATTTGCTCAAACTGCATTCTTAGGGAATCAATTCTTTCTGTTTAAAAACATACATTTGGGGGTTTTTTTTGCATTTTGGAATTAATAACGCTAACAACCTAAAATGAGTACGTAACTGTTATACAGTATTTTGAATAACATACACACATACCTAAGCATTGTAAAATAAGCACTTGTAGTAACATAACACAGGTTTCTCCACCATCCAAAAGTAAAGTATTCCTATGAAACCTTGCAGTAAAGAGGAGCAATTACCATTAATTTGTATGGAAAATTTTTTGAGCATTCCCAGAGCCCCCCAAAACTTTGCTCAGGCTTTGCTGCTATCTTAGGACGCGTCTTGCTAACAAATGCACAAAATAAATAAAGATAAAGCACAGCTGCCCCCAGACACAGTTCAAAGCCATGGCAGCTTGATGCTGAGTGTGGTTCCAGGGAAAGAGCCCCTCTTGCTGCTCAGAATGCGCGCTGACAGACTCATTGTAAAAGAAACACTAAACGCTATTTTCATTTTCCATCTTTTCTCATAAAGCAAAAATCCTCTTCTTTTGGTTAGGGAAAACAGATACTAATGTAGGTATTTCATAAAAGCGAAATGTCATAATGGAAACTTCTGAAGGGGAGGGGATACCTGTATAGGTATCATTTCCTATGAATGAATCTATCACTAACTCGTGTTTCTGGGGTTATTCTAATTTATCCAAGTAATGTTAAATCTTATGCCCGCAAATAATGTCAAATAACAACATTTAAATTTTGCCTGCCCTAAGACATATGTGACAAGTCTCATCCATCAATGTAAAACTTCTAACTACCGGATTGGCTTATATGCATAAGTTCTCTGGAAGACAGAAACTTAAAAGTTTCAGTCATATACTTCTTAATAAATAAAAAATCCTGCCAGTATGAAAATACTCAATTTTTTAATTAAGAAAATACATTCCTTCAAGAATTTCACACCATCATGCTCGTGATTTTAATTACAATTTGTGGAATCCAAAAATCCCCCCCAGCACAAATCTGATTATCACTAGCATTGCTAAAAAAAATTGATTAATTATCCCTCATCATGTAAAAAAGTGTCCCACACAATGGCAAGTTCATTCCTTCAGCCAACTTCTCATTAAGGTCCCAGAACTCCATTAAGAACTATAGCAGATTACTTTGCAATTCTCCAAATCCTACATATTCTCCCAGGCTCAGGCTCAGTGATCTGCAATGCTGATCATGTGCCCTCCCCCACCTAGTGAACTCCAAATCACCCTTCAGAACCCAATTCAAACATCCCCTCCTTGAAAACAACTCATTAACTCCCTCAAACAAGGTTGCTCTACTCTATCTACATGAGTAGATAACTCATGTTATCTACAGCATGCACCACAAAAAGCGAACTTCAAGAATTACTCAGTCGCACCTATAACAGTGCATGGCAGTGTACTGAATCGTACGAGGAAATCTGATTAGAGCATGAAAATCATTACTAATTTCTAAGGAAAATCTACTATGAACAACTTTGCAAAACTAAAAACTCCTTAAAGCATTTGATTATTCTCTACTAATACAAAAAGTTTAAAAGTTATTCTCCTTTATAATTTTCCAATAATACAAGCAGACTCCCAATTCCACCTCATCATGGCCTCTTAGTAAAAAATAATCCCTCCTCCTTACAGCTTTCTATAGAGGTTATGATAAATTACTGGATCCACCCCAGTATTTTCAACAGTTGAATGACAAGAACTGTCTTAATCATCTCTTTTTCCCTTTAGAGTTTACCCCTATTTATGCTGCACTAAGTAACTGTCGATGAAATTTCTTGTTATCACGTGCAAAACTTGACCCCATCTCAGAGCCCTCTGTTCTCTCTGTCTGGGAAACAAACCATTCACCCAGATTTTTGCATGACTTTCTCTTTTTTTCAGTTTCTGCTCAAATGCTACCTCCAAAGAAAGGCCTTCCCTCACACCCTACTTAAAATGGTTTCCTTTTTTCATCCCTAATCAATTGCTATACCCTTATCCCTCTTTATTCTCTTCATCACAATTACCATCTGGAATTATTTATTTTCTGTCTCCCTCTCCAAGACGTAAGCTCCATGAAGGCAGACTTGTCTTGTTCACCATTATATATACCCAGCCCTACAGCAATGTCTAGAAAAGAATAAACACTCAAATTATTAAAGAATTTATGTGAAAGTACTTATAATGTGAACATTCAATCACTTGAGCCTGAAATTTAAACAATTTCTACCCAAATGTTACTCAAAAACAAGTAAATTCTATGAATTCTGCATCTGCAAAGAGACGAAAAAGTCTTGACTTTCTAAAACCACAGAATTTTAGGGTGGAAGTGACCTCAGAGATCAAGTCCAGTGGTTTTCAAACTATGCTCTGAAACACCTAAAGAGCAGGCAGAGGTCAGATTCCCTGAAGCACTGGACTGCAACTGCTTTATACATATACATCTATTTTAGGATGTGTGATACACACACACACACATACAGAATACAAAAGTACATTTTACATCAAATTTAAACACCTCGGATACTGCTCTCTGCTGCCAGGTTAAATAGTTCTGCCATGGATCTCCAAGTCTGGCTTGACAGGTACACAAATACATCTGTAATTTCTGGTAAGTGGGCAGAGATTAGAAAGGTTATAGCTTTATTCTTTTTCTAATCTAAGGCCAGACATGCTCACTCAAATTATAAAAACTACACCCCTAAAGCACTATTTTGTGCACTAGTAAATCAAGGCAAAGCTCAAGGCATATTTGCTCAGCACATGCTGTCCTTCCAAAATAACTGTGCAATAAGTTTACAGAATGTAAAATCAATGTGCTATAATATTACTACCTATTCTTATTATAACACAATAGTATTTAAAGTTCTGGCATTTCTTGATAAATATGTTTACAATATTTAAAAATGTGAACTGTCATATTTTGCCAAAGTCAAGCTTGAAAGAAAAAATTTCCTGCTACCTCTCTTTCAAAAGTCTATGTTTATTATCCTGAATCTGCAAGATGACCAATTAAAAACAAAAACCTTCCACTTATACCTACTTAATCTGATAAATCAGGATAGAGTAGCATTAGCGTAGCATTAAACTGAGAAATACATTAGATGCTGAGTCCAGTCTAAGAATAAAATGGTCTTTATAATTCCCAATCACTAATTTTATTTATTTTTCTCTTTTTTTAAAGATTTATTTATTTGTCAGAGAGAGGGTGAACGTGCATGCATGCACGCACAGACGAGCACAAGCAAGGGGGAGCAGCAGGGAGAGGGAGAAGCATGCTCCTGATGCAGGACTTGATCCCAGGACCTGAGCTGAAGGCAGACGCTTAACCAACTGAGCCACCCAGGTGTCCCACCAATTACTAACTTTAATAATAATCAAAGCAGCTTGATTGTTTTATGTTAAAGTTAAAATATAAACTTATTTAAAAAGTAACCATTAAAATGACAACCATGTAAAGATGAGATAATGGGGGCACCTGGCTGGCTCAACTGAAAGAGCACAAAACTCTTGATCTCAGGGTTTTGAGTTTGAGCCCCATGTTGGGTGTCAAGATTATTTTAAATAAATAAATAAACACACTTAAAATTGAAATAATGCATATGAAAGTGCTTTGCAACCTGTAAACCATTTTTTAAAATATTAAGTAGTAAAATTAAGCCAAAAGGAATCAGGTCTCTTGAATGACATTAATTATTGAATACTGTTATGATACCACTCTCTAAAAACTCTTACAACAACAGAAAACTAAATACAAAATTTGTATGAAGGATAAGCATAATTTACAATGTAAAAAAGAACACAAAAACACATTCCTGCCAAATATGACACAAAACCAAATGTTCCTCTCCCAAACACATTGCATTACATAACCAATCATTACATTTTGTCAAGATGCTGATACAAAATGGAATTATGTTTCAACATCCAAACATATAAATGGTAAAATGGCATATCAATATGTTTAAAAATTCGATATGTTTAAACATATCGTTATGTTTAAAAAAAAGGCAAGTCTACATTGTTACCTAAATTGCCAGGACACATAATTTTCACTTGCTTATTTTATCATTCCTTGGCTAAGTAAAAAATTACCAAGTGTGGCTCTCATCTACTTTCACAGACGGAAAGACATTTCAATTCAGTAAAAGCAGAGAAAGGATTCGTGTCCTGAGTTTTGGATCAAACTATCTTTTAAAAAAAATACCCTCTTTCTATATCTCCAGTTTTCAATCATTAAAAAGTCTCTGGCAAATACATAAGCAAATGAAATATAAGAAAAGATTTCTAAAAACTTAAGTGAAATGTTAGCATCTTCACTAAATGCAATTCAGGGAGTGTCATTTACTCTGATTTCTACCTCTCAAAAAATGGACACAAAACTGGTGTACAATCTCTAATTCAAACCCTTAAAGGCCAGATGTTTCTCAGAACTGGAATTTTTCAGGTTTTAAAAAGATAAAATAGTGTAGGGCGCCTGGGTGGCTCAGTTGTTAAGCGTCTGCCTTCAGCTCAGGTCATGATCCTGGGTCCTGGGATGGAGCCCCACATCCGGCTCCCTGCTCAGCAGGGAGTCTGCTTCTCCCTCTCCCACTCCCCCTGATTGTGTTCCTGCTTTCTCTCTCTGTCAAATAAATAAAATCTTAAAAAAAAAAAGATAGTGTATATATCATTTATAACCTAGTGACTCCCAGAGTGGCCTAGGCAGCACCAATAATCAAATACATTAATATTTCTGCAGCAGAATGTTGGAAAATTAGATAGACCAATAAAGACTATGGTTAGGTTTACCAATTTCAGTTGGAATTAGCAACTATACTTGCAAAAAAAAAATCAGTTTCAGGGCTTTTTAGGTTTTAAACTACCAATAAAGATATATTAGGTCATCTTACCTAATTTTCATAAGAAGGATGGTATTTGAACTGGAGAACTCCTAGGCACTCAACCATTAGCAAAAAGGTGAAGAAGAAAAAAAAAATCTAACTTCAAAAGCCCAAATCTAATAGGAGCTCGTGATTAAGCAATGGCAAATACATATTACTGTGTAAATAAAAATACAGATCTTCCTCTACTTATGATGGGTTATATCCTGATAAACCCGCTGTAAATTGAAAGTATCATTATCTTGAAAATGCATTTAATATTCCTAACCTACTGAACATCGCAGCTTAGTCTAGCCTAAGTTATACGTGCTCAGAACACTTACATTAGGCTACAGTTGGACAAAATGGCACAAAGCCAATAACAAAGTATTGAAAATCTCATGTAATTTATTGAATATTATACTGAAAGTGAAAAACAGAATGGTTATATAGGGACAGAACAGTTTTAGAGGTGTATTGGTTGTTTACCCTTGTGACAGCATGGCTGACTGGGAGCTGTGAGTGGCTGCTTCTGCCCAGTATCATGAGAGTATTGTACAGCATATTGCTAGCCCAGGGAGGGAAAAAAATCAAAATTTCAAGTACAGTTTCTACTGAAGGAGTATCACTTTTGAACCATCATAATGTCAAAAAATCATAAAATTAACCATAAGTCTGGGACTGCCTGCACCAAGTATCTCCTTCAATGACAACCAGTGACCTTAGCCAAACAAAATACAGCAAGAAATACAGACTTAAACACTCTGCCAGAGGCACTTTATTACTAATATCCTTCCCTTTCCTATACTTACTCTACATATATTTCTCTAAGAAGCTGGTTATCTAGCTTCCCTTAGGTAATTAATTAGATGCAAAACCATAAGAAAAAATTCAAGGGAACAAAAGAATACAAGGGGGACCTTCTTCCCATCCCCTTTTCCAGTCTGTTGTTTCAGGTCTAGGGACTGGGAAACAGCACTCTGAAAGCATGGAGTCAAAAAGACAAATCTGGCACCAGTCCAGTTTACCGCATATTTATTGATAACCTACTGAGTACTATGCACTATAGAAGGTACTAGAAATGTAAACATAAAAAAACAAAGTCCTACCTTTTAGGTAGGAAGGTATTTACAGTTCACTGAAGGTTATGGTAGATAGGGATGGACAGTAAATTACAATGCAGTGTGTTAGAGGTTTGAAAACTAAAAGCAGTACAACAGAAGGATTTGGGGACTCAGGAAAGGTTTGATTTAAAAAGTGACACCAGAGCAGAGTTCTGAAGAATAAGAAGTTTGTCAAACAACAGAGAAGTGGTAGTAAAAGTACTCCTACAAAAACACATGCAGGAAAGCAAAAAAAAAAAAAGGAAAACTTTCAGGGTAGCAAATATGTCCAAAATATCTAGCTATATCTAAACAGACTTAGACCCCAAGTAAGCATATAGAAAATATTATAGTGTATCCAAAAAAGGGAAATTTTTTTCTCCTATATAACTTATTTTATATTTCCATATTATATAAGCTATGAGATGTTACCAAAAAACAAACACTATAAACCGTTTTATTATTTCATAATGGAGCATACCTCCAAGTGATATGCCAAGAACAAGCTGTCAGAAAAACATAATAGGGAATTCTTTTTCCAGGTCATCCCTAAAGTACAGACAAAGTAAATAAGTGAACAAGCCATATCAGCATGGCCTGTCATAGAGAGGAGTTTTAAGAATTTAAAATAAAAAATGCCAAACAGAAAAACTAAAGCAACAAGAAAAAATATATAGTATTTAAATTGAAGATGAAAAGGTTCAATGAACAAAACCAAGGTAAAGGTTCTAATTTTAAAATCTGAAAACTCAGGGTGCCTGGGTGGCTCAGTTGGTTAAGCGACTGCCGTGGGCTCAAGTCATGATCTGGAGTCCCAGGGTGGAGTTCCACATCAGGCTCCCTGCTCAGCCGGGAGTCCGCTTCTCCCTCTGACCCTGGCCCCTTTTGTGCTCTTCTCAAATAAATAAATAAAATCTTTAAAAATAAATAAAAAATAAAACCTGAAAACTCTAATGTCCATTCTTTCTTTTGAAAGACAGACTTTTTGTAACAGACACCAATTTTATAGCTCTTTCAAAATATCTAGTGAAAGTCACAACGTTAAGTATCACAGGTAGAAATTATCCTTAGTAAGGCAGAATGATCACCTGTATCCTTAACCTGAATGATTCCTATCACAACACTAGATCCCTTGATATCAATATTGTATGTAATTATATTCAAAAATTACAGTGCAACTCAAATTAACTCTGTAAAACTGCCCTACCTGGTACCCTGGTTTCTTTTGCTTCTTTGTATTACAAAATCCACCAGAGGTCTAGGTAACAAACAAAATCTTATTTAGTAGTATCTTTTCCTAAGACTGTATCACTATTTGCATAAACTGTCCTCACTGCCTATTCAAGAGTAAGCACATGGAAAGTTTGCTTTTAAATATGTAATAATAGAACAAATTTTATAGTTAAAAATTTCAACATAATTTAAAAATACTATTTATCACTGCTTTTAAGGAGCAAAAAACAAACTTATTTTTACTAGTCTATTAATGTCTACCCATTATTTCATATAGATGTGAAGCATGCCTCTCTACTTTTCTAGAGTATCAGAAAATCTTATGAAGCAAAATTTGTCACTGAACAGGGCAAAATTATAACTTCCCATGGGTTGTGAAAAATTCTCTAAGAGTCTTCTAAGATACAAGTACCTTCAATAACATTATCTACCAAAGAGATAAGAACCAAAACAACTAGGTTAGAGGCACTTCTAATGAAATCTACTCATAAATCTGAAGTAATTATTTTCTTATGAACAAAGAGAAATTTCAGGTTATAACTAAGTTAAAGTATCTCTGAAAAACCAAAATAAATTAAACATCCAAATTATTAAGTAAAAATATAGGTAATTATTTCTCTTGAGGAGGAATACCATTCTGAGTTTTATTTTATCTTCAATATCAAGTACCTCTCAAACAAAGGGGATATAAATACACTCTTACATTTTGCCCTAATTTTTCCGCCACATAAATTTACTTTAAAACGGAAGTATTACAGAAACTGAGAATTTTTTACAGGCTGTATTTGTTGCTTGGTTAAGCATACAGGCAATTCTCATTCCCCAAGAGTATCAGATTAGGTTACAGATATCTCTATACAGTATACTTAGAATAAAAGGGTTCTGCTTACGATAATTTATTTTTATTGATGCAACATTAATCAGGATGCAAAAAGTATGAAAGTTTCTCAAATCCTGTCTAAATTACGAAGTATGCACAGAAGTCACTGCAATTCAATGACCTTAGAAAAAAAATGAGAAAAGTACCTTTTTAAAATTAAATGAGACTCTTACAAAGTCAAGAAAGTGGAACAGTTTTGTCTTTTATTACATATATAGTTATTTTGCCTTTAGATTTATTATCACAAACTAAAGAGGAGTTCAACATACAAAGCCTACTAAAGATCCTGGTCCATTAAGCAGTATTTCAATGAAAATATCTGAATGAAGACATCTAATCATTTCAATGTAGACATTTTAACCACTTCAGTCCACTGTGATTCTGAATCAACCCTTTACTGGGATGAAGTTATCTTCCAAAATTGCCAAAGATACGTGTTCAGTGACGTTTAAGAAATAACTGCTGTCAAATATACTAAGTATTCCCAAACAGTTCAACTTAAACCCAGTATGTAAATAGATATTTTGAAATTTCTCCCCAACACCCCATACTTATTTCCACTTATGTTATTTCAAAAGGCAAATCAAGTTACACTTAACGATTCTAGAGGTCTAGAAATTCCTAATACCAAGCATGACAGGAAATGTGTTCAACTTTGAACTCGAATAAATTCAAGTACAGCCTCCCTCGTGAACAGATTTTAACTCAGTACTTTCTACCATTTCTCCAAGAACGTAAAAGTTGGTATCAATGTACTTAATTATTAGAATAGGTCCAGAAGATTAAGAAAGGAGTTAAGTAAGATTCTTTGACCAAAAGTTCTATGAAAATGAAACAATGTGTTGCATTCGGTCTCCTGGATGTTTGGAAAGTGAAGGCCTCTACTAGGATTCAAAGGAAGTTGATGTTTAGGTTCCTTCAGAGGGTGGTAACCGTACGTAAGACTTATGTGGTGGTTAATAATTCCACATCCAAAGGGGCTGAAATAAACGCAAATTCTAAAACCTTGGAAGTGCTTTTATAAAAGAAAACTAGAATCCTCATTCGCTGAGGACTAACAGTTAACAAGAGTGAGAGGCTTTCTCTCCTAGATGGACAACAGCCTCAACTAAAAACTAGGAGGGCCTCCTTCAACCCCACTCATTTCTTCCGTAAAACTTTTAAGTCAGACCCAAGACAGCACAAGGTGGAGAGGCCCCGGCGGAAGTAGAAACCTAGGACTAGCAACTTCACAAACAGAAGCGTCTCGGGTTCCTCCGCCGCCCCAGGACTATCCCGTCTCAGTCTCTATCACTCCACGCAAGCTTCACCCTCCGGGTGCGGTGGCAGAAAAAGCATTACAGTTCCACTCCTCATTCCACCAACCATACCCTCTGGTATCCTAGGGCCTGGGGGCTCCTGAGGCCCGTTAGCCAGTCCCGTGTCCCCCCCACCCCATCTATTACACATACATACACACACACACACACACAGGTTGCAGGTGATGTGGGTGTACTGAGAAAATGTGAACAGCCAGAGACCGCGGCAGCTGCTGGGAACGCGGCAGCCCTGTCTAAAGCGGACCCGGGCTCCTCGGCCACCGCTGCTGCCGCCTTCCCTTCCTCCCCAGGAAGCAGCGCGGCGGCGGAGGCTCCTCCGCGCTGGCGGGAGCCCGGCGGAGCAGAGTCTAGAGGAAGCCTCAGCTCCCGCCGAAGGGACCAGGCCTAGGATCCAGGGCTGCCGCTGCAGCCACCCAAGTACAGCGACGCTTTACGTCCCGTCCACCACCCTCCCCATACACACCCCCTCCCTCCTCCACCGCCGCCACCCCCCCTCCCCGCCCGCTCCGCTCTCCCTCTCTCGATTGGAGACGAGACAAAAGCAACGGGAAGCGGCGGGCCAGGACGCTGCCCGCGGACCCCGGGCGCGGCCGGACCGGCCCCGAGGCATTCCCCAGCCTTGAGGGGGCCCCGAATCCGCCGCCCCCGCCGCGCGCCCCGCTGCCAGACTTCCGAAAATTTGCCAAAAACTCACCGCATGAATTTTCTTGTCCCGCGGATCCAAGATGGCGACGTATCCACCGCGGAGGCTGCTGGGAGCAAGACCTTTACCCTCTGACCCCCGCCGTGACCCCCGTCGTTCCGACTTCACTCAAGGCGGCGGCGGAAGGTGGGAGCGGCGATTGCGGACCGGACAGGGTTGGGGGTGGGTAGACCGCTTCCCGCGCGTTCAAGAAGAGGTGGGGAGAGGCGCTTCACTCCCTCACCTTTTTCGCCGCGGCTTCCAGCATGTCTCCCACCAACTCACCGGGAGGCGCGTAGCCTCTTCGTAGCCGTTATAACGAGCAGGGCCTCTGCGGCCGCTACAGTTCTCCTGGGGACGGGTTGCTCTGCACTGAGCACGGGCCCTGGGTCCGTCGCGGGCCGCGGGGTCCAGGGGCGGGGAATGGTGAGGTGGCGTCGGCCCGCCCTCCTTGGGGAAGCGGAGCGTGTTTGTGTTTGTGTTCGTGTCGGACACCACGCCCCTCCCATGTCCGCCTGGAAGGGCCCCCACACCCACCCCACCCCCGAGTCCCACCACCTGAAGCAAAACTGATCGCTGTCCCTTTTTCCTCCCTCAGCCCCCGCAACCTCCGGTGCTTGTGCACGCACTTCCAGGGACTGGCAGCACGTCACCATCATCTCCTGAGAAGTGAGTTCCCCTCTGCTGAAACCGTTGGTATTTTCTACTCACCACCCTTCCTTTTTTTTTTTTTTTTTTAAATTTGGTGGGAGGGAGCTTATTGGGGAGCAAGTTTTTAAAGCACTATCGAATGAGCTTGCGCTAGCCGAGTTAAATTTATAGCACTTTGTCTCGCTCCTACTCCCCAGTACCCACCTGAGCTTCAGTGACCAGCTGGGCTGTAAGCAAGACTCTGAAATTATGGTGGCTTTGGTGGAAACTTCAGGAGAGTGAAGTCTCTTTTGAAGAAAAACAATTGTCACTCAGAATTAAATTTATGTTCTTTGAAACAATCTTCATTCCTTTGTTCTCGATAAACGCTTTCCTTTTCGTTACTCTTCGACATTTTTGGACTTAAAAAGAGTCTTTGCATGTGTGTTTTGGAATTGTGTAGTTTCATAAAGTGAATTGTTATTTTTTTCTATTTGAATGATAGAAGTTACGAATGTAAAGTACAAGCCATTTGGAGTAAATAAAATTTCTACTTCCTTGGTGGTTTCTTTTATACAATCACTTTTTCCTTCCAAATAAAACTCATTGTAATCCAATTTAAAATTTATGATTTAAGGGCAGAGGGCATCTGTCAGTCTTAAATAGCAAGAAAAATAAGCGTATTATAAAATGAAAGGTGACTTTGTTATGTTTACGGAATGCAAGGTAGTTTTACATATTACTAAATGCTGTGTGAATTAATTTAAACTCTGAATGGTGCTGATGTAGCCAGTAGAAAATATTTTGCCTGATTATTCATTTCATTAAACATTCTGCTTCACTGTTTTTTACTTCAGGAAAATTCAAGGAGGAACAACTCTCTCTTTATATCCTTTCCTCCCCTACCCCTAACAGTTCCTTCCTGCCTCTTCAGCATTCTCTTCTACTCTGTAACATGGTGTGTTAGAAGACTGAATATGCCTCTAAGTATTTGTAATCCAGCTTCATCCTGTTCTCACCCTTCTCATTGTTTCCTTTCTATTTCTGTCATGTACCAAGCTCTTTCCGGGCTGTAGCAGAGACTGTTAGTTGTCCCTAAAATTTCTCCATTTTTTTAATACTAATAGACATGGACACGTGGCTGTCCAGAGTAAAGACTATTTTCCAGCCTCTCTGTAGCCATGTGGTAGTTCTGGCCAATGTGATATAAGTAGATATGTCATGTGGCACCCCTTTAATACCATCCTTAGAATACAGTTGGTGCACACCTTCAGTCCTTTGTTTCTTTTCCTCTTAATATCCTGCATCCTGGAATATGGATGTGATAGCCTGGAACTCTGTCAGTTTGGGCTCTAGGCAAAATCTTAAGCTGGTGGAAGCCTGGGTCCTTGAGCCCCTTGTGGAGCACCCATACCAGCCCTACACTCTACGTTCAAATTTTGATATGAGGGAAAAGTAAACTTCTATCTTATTAAAGCCACTCTTTAGGGTCTCTTGTTCTCAATTGAATTTAATCTTAACTGGTACTCCATCTCAGGACCTTTGCACTTGCTATTTTTTTTTCTGCCTGGGATACGCTTTCTCTATGTCTGTATGGCTAACTCATTCTCATCCTTCAGGTCTTAACTCAGAAATCATCTCTGACAGGCCTTCCCTGGCCACCATATTTAAAGTAGCTCTTTTTCCCATTTTTTAATAGCATTTGTAATTTATCATTATCTTTATTGTTTATTATATGACTCCTTTCATCCTACTAAAAATTTAAGTTACATGAGAGCAGGGACTACATTTGTTTTGCTCATTGCATTATTCTCCACACATAGTAGACGTTAGGTAAGTCATGTTAAATGAATGAGACAGTGAATAAATAAACCAATGAATGGATGAAGTAGATTCTTATCTAAGATTAGGTAATCTTTTTTTTTTTCTTTTTAAATATCTTGAAAGGTTTCCTTTACAAAATGTGTAAAATCCAAGCTAGGAAGCAGCTAGGAAAAATAGTGCTAAACTAATGGAATATGTTAGCTTCCAATCCTGGATAATAAAGATGTATACTTTTTTCTGGGAAATTGATAAGACTATTACACGAAAAACAGCTTAATTGGTTAGGCATACTTGGCAAATCAGAAGAGTAGTCAGTATCACATCTGGGGCAGAAATTTCCACTATGTAGTGGTCTGATTTATTATGTAACTTACTGGACCTCAGATTCTTCCATCTAAAATGTAGGTAAGAGGCGTGCCTGGGTGGCTTGGTTGGGCATCCAGTTCTTAATTTCGGCCTAGGTCATGATCTCAGGATTGTGAGAAATAGCCCTGTGTCAGGATCCATGCTCAGTGCGGAATCTGCTTGAATTTCTCTCCCTCTGCCCCTCCTCCCACTCGCACACACACTCTCTCTCTCTCTCTAAAATAAATAAATCTTAAAAAAATAAAATGTAGATAAAAATCTTAAGCTTTGAATGGTAATATAAAAGTTTAATAGTCTGACTTATGAGTGACATATGTGTTATACATTACTTTGGTCATCAGGTGTTATTTTAACAAGTGATTATGTCCTGATAATACTGGCAAGGATTCAGAGAAACAGTGCTTCTTAAGTGTCTGAGAATATAAATCCCCACTCTTCAAGAGTGCAGTTCGACAATATGTATCAGAAGCCTGGAGCATGTGCATAGACCCTGAAATTCCTCTTCTAGAAATGTATCATAAGGAAATAAGAATATATGTAACAATTTTATTTGCAAGAGTATTCATTATTGCATTGTTTATGAGGGTATTGGTTAAATAAGTTAAGCTACATATATACAATGGAACAGTATTCAGCCATTAAAAATGATGTGGAGGAAGGGCACCAGGCTGGCTCAATCCAGAGAGCATATGACTCTTGATCTCAGGGTCGTGAGTTCGAACTCCACATTGGATATAGAGATTACTTAAATAAAACTTTGAAAAAATGTGGAGGAAGTTTTATTGACATGCTATATTAAGTGTGAAGAGAAAATTTAAAATGTAGAGTTAACCCTTGAATAATTCAGTGGATCGGGTGCCTAACCTCCCTCCCCTACGTAGTCAAAAACTAATAGTGTACTATTGACTAGAAACCTTACTGATGATATAAACAGTTAACACGTATTTTGTATGTTATATGCTTTATGTATTGTATTATAACAAAGCAAGCTAGGGAAAAATATTAAAATCATAAGGAAAATACATTTATGGTATTGTACTATATTTGATGAAAAAAATCTGTATAAGTGGACCCATGTAGTTCAAACCTGTGTTCTTCAAGGGTCAACTGTAATTCCAGTTTTGTAAAAATTTCTAAGTCTCCCAAAGATCTAACATGATATGCACAAAGGGTTATTCAGCCTTGCAGAAGTATTTTTATTTATAGCTATTTTTATTTCATTATTTCTATTTAATAATTTTTTACTTTCCATAGAATAAAAATTGTGTATAATACTAATTAAATGGCTACTTCTCTTTTTATAGAAACAAGTGGATAATTTGGGGCAATAGTACGACATACTCATTTGCGAAGCCTAATGTCTTTTATTCTTTCTTCTGCCCTATGCCCCACAAATAATTACCAGTTCTTGTGTATATTACCTTCTAATTAAAACATAGTAATAGCAGTAACAGATATAGCAGACACTTAAGATTCATTACATGCCAGGCACTGTTGTAAGCATTTCACCTATATTAACTCCTGAAATCCTTGCAACTACTTTATGTGCTAGAAACTGCTAAAATCTGTAGTACAAACTAAATTCTGTGTTAGATCAGAAAAAAAAAAAAGGACTGGTGTATCAGGGATAATCTCACCAAGTGGCTGTTTAAATTCCATGTTGAATGACTGGTTAGATGTGGATGAAAGGAAGGGACGTTTTCAGTGAGGGGAATAACATGAGCAAAGGCAGATTGTATTTCCTAAGGCCACCATACAAAGTACCACAGACGGGTGTCTTAAACAACAAATTCATTTCCTCACAGTTGTGGAAGCTAGAAGTCTAAGACACAGTTGCTTTCTCCCCAAGGGCCTCTGTCCTTGGCTTATAGATGGTTCTGTTCATAAGCTTACATGGTATTCTCCCTGTATGTGAGTTTGTTTCCAGCTTTCCCCTTCTTATGAGAACACCAGTCATACTGGCTTAAGGCATACTCATATGACTTCATTTAACATTAATTATCTTTTTAAAGCTCCTATCTCCAAATACAATCACATTCTGAGGTAGTGCAAATTAGTATCTCATAAATTTTGGGGGAACACAACACAATTCGGGCCAGCTCAGAAACAGAAATGAGCATGGGCCAGGAACTAGAACCAGACTAAGATAAGCAGAAGGAGGCTAGTGGAATTTATGTAGAATAAGGTGGCAGATTTTGGAGTGTTTTAAAATGCAGAATGTAGAAATGTTGATAGTTGGTTTTTAATAAGTCACTGCTAATCAATCCATTCCCAAGGTTTGGTTAGCACCAAAAAGGAAAAAAAAAAATAAGGGTACCTGGGTGGTGCAGTCAGTTGGGCATCTGACTCTTGGTTTCAGCTCAGGTTGTGATCTCAGGGTCATAGGATCGTGGAATCTAGCCCCACGCTGGGCTCCATGGCTCCATGCTCAATGCAGAGTCTGCTTAGTTTCTCTCTCTGCCCCTCCACACTGTGTTTACAAGCAGGTGCGCACGCGCTGTCTCTCTCAAATTTTTTTTTAAGTCAAATAGAATCATTTGTAGTATATCTTTTATTATACCCACTTTTATCACCTAACACCACCACTGTCATCTTGCAAAGATAATTACTTTAAATGATCTATGAATCAAAAAAAATATCTATGAATCATCTCTAAATTAACATGATGTAGGGGTGCCTGGGTGGCTCAGTCAGTTAAGCATCTGCCTTTGGCTCAGGTCATGATTGATCCCAGGGTCCTGGGGTCTAACCTTGAGTTGGGCTCCCTCTTCAGCAGGGAACCTGCTTTTCTGTCTCCCTCTGCCCGCTGCTACCCCTGCTTGTGCTCTCCCACTTTTTCTCCCTCTCTGTCAAATAAAATCTTTTTAAAAATGTGATGTAATTTTTTCCCATTCAAATCACTTTTATACAATAGAAGTTTTTTCCCCCATCATGCAAAAGAATCAACAAAATACTTTTTATTTTGCTTACTCAACTACACCAACTGTTGAATGTTTAAATACTGTTTTTTTAATAATGCCAATTACTCTGTATGAATTATAAAGTATCTTTCACTTAAAGTAAAATAACTCCCCCAAAAGTTTCAAGATTCAGTGAATATATAATAGTAAGTCAATTTAAAACACATGTAATCAGCCAGTACATTTTTTCTGGCAATGAAAAATTAACTGAAATCTGTTTAAAAGAGAAACAGGGATTAAGTACTGAAATGATAGTGGGAGTGAAATTAATGTATATATATTACAATAAGTTGATGAAAGAATTATTTGTGCTTTTTAAATAGTGATGCATTTAGTGATAGTCATTCAAATGATGAATGTTAACCTGTTTTGTAACTGAGGAACTTAAAGTGAAAATACATTCAGTATAAAAGAAAATGAAGATTATAAAGGCACTGAAAACAATAAAGATTATGAAATATATAGATCCCAGGAAAACCTTGGTCCTGGTAGAAGCAATCTCAACTGCCCCCTTCCCCCACTTCAACTGATTCCATCCTATTCAGGTCCTCTTGCTCTCAGGAACTATTTTATGTTTAATCTAAAATTTTTACATTGCTTTTTTGTTTTTGGATTTTATTTTTATCCCTTAAAACTGCCCACACTGCAAATTGTTCATGAATGAAATATAGAGCTTAGCAGATTTCTTTTTCTACAAAACTATGGTATAAACTTGCTCAATTTTCCATCTGATCACTAATAAATGTTATACCACGGAATTTGTAAAAGAAATCCCTCAAGGACTAAATGTGTAGAGCATGATGCAAAGTACAAGAAGTAAACAAAAAATGAGTATATAAACCTACATCTGGACCACCACAGTACTGAGTCCTGACAAAATCATAACATGGGAAAAATTTTTTTAGAGAGGTGTGGTTCAGGGGCACCTGGCCCCCTCAGTCAGCAGAGCATGTAATGCTTGATCTCCAGGTTGTAAGTTCAAGCCCCATGTTGGGTGTAGAGATTACTCAAAAAATTAAATTAAAAAAAAAAAACACAGTTCAGTCCTGAAAGGGTTAAGTAGAAACCTTAATATATTATTGTTTCTAACCATCCATCACACGTTACAGTGCTTGAAAACGAAAGTCTGGCACAAAAAATTATACACATTCAGTGTACATCAGAAACAGTAGTTTTTGAAATCAAAAGTAAGTAACCTGGTTAATAATTGAGAAACATATTGTTTCAT
Source organism: Callorhinus ursinus (assembly GCF_003265705.2). Lineage (NCBI taxonomy): Eukaryota > Metazoa > Chordata > Mammalia > Carnivora > Otariidae > Callorhinus > Callorhinus ursinus. The sequence continues at coordinate 34,712,134 of NW_027397076.1, forward strand.
AAAGGAAGTCCTTGTCAGTTACCTGGTTAAACATGAATAATTAATTTAGTTCTCAAAAACTGCATTGGAAATTATCTGTGAGTACCCAAGATACCAGTTACATTTAAAGATTTATTTTAGAGCGAGAGAACGAGCAGGAGGGGCAGGGGTAGAGGGAGAGAGAATCTTAAGCAGACTGCTGAGCGCAGACCCCAATGCCAGGCCTCATACCACGACCCTGAGATCATGACCTGAGCCAAAACCCAAAAGTCAGTTGCTCAATCGACTGGGCCACCCAGGCACCCCAAACCAGTTTCATTTAAACAAAATGGTTGTCACAAGTCTGTTCAGTAAAAGAAATAAATATTTCACTAATTAATACATACACCAGAATGCCTTAAGTTGCCAAGGTTTAGGAAAACTCAGCAACAAGTTAAATATACTTGTGTTCAACTCTGAAACCTTTCAAAATATGCAGGGCATAAAGCCTTTAGCTCACCTTCCCAGTCTGTGACAAATTCAGTAGAACTAATGAAAACTGTCATTGGATCATCAACTCGGCTTCTATGCATATTTTTTAAAATTGCATAAAATAATAAGAGCATAAGATCTAAAAATCTAAAAAAAAAAAATAGAACAGGGGTGCCTGGGTGACTCAGTCGGTTAAGAATCTGCCTTTGGCTCAGGTCGTGATCTCAGGGTCCTGGGATCGAACCCCATGCCAGGCTCCTCACTCAGCGAGGAGTCTGCTTCTCCCTCTGCCCCTCCCCCTCGCTTGTGTGTTCTCCCTTTCTCAAATAAATAAATAAAATCTTTCAATAAAAAAAATTAGAACATACTGTACTTGAAGCATTCACCATTCTAAAATGAGTCATTGTGAGGGGTGCCTGGGTGGCTCAAGTCAGTTAAGCGTCTGACTCTTGGTTAAGCATCGGACTCTTGGTTTCCACTCAGGTCATGGTCTCAGGGTCATGAGATAGAGCCCCATGTGGGGGCTCTGCACTCAGTGCAGGATCTCTCTGACCTTCTCCCATCCCCTCTGTCCCTCTCCCATGTATGCACACATGCACATGCATGCTCTCTCTCTCAGATCTTTAAAATGAGTCATTTTGATGATAAATGACCAGCATCTCTAATAATGCCATAATTTGGGGAGGGGGATATGTTCCATTGTACGTATTCTTTTTAAGATCACTTTTTAAGAGACTCTACTGTTTAGTTATAAAAACATTTTATTCTACTTGATAATCAAACTTAAGCATTTTGTGAAACCTCATTATGATGTCTACAGTGACTATCTCAAACACAAAAATATTTATCTTCAACCTGTTACCTATACATTTCATGTAATATTTGACACTTAAAAATACCAAAATGACAATGAAATTAAAGGAATTTGGACAGTACCTTAGGGTTTATTATATAAGAATTTCTCCTATAATTGTGTTTCCAAAGTTTTGCATTATTTTCATGGCACTTTCTGAACTCCATAGAATTTCTGTATCTTTGTAGAATTGTTTTCCAGATATAAACATAAAAGGATGCTTTTAACATGACCAGTTTTGAGGATAATAGAATAAATGCTTTCTCATCTGAATATATTGTTCTGTTCTGACTTGGTATCCATTTATTATTCATTATTCAAATGTGATTGGATCTCAGTTATGTGCCACACATGTGTTTTATTGTCATGTAATTCTCAAACTGTGTGATATAGGTATAATAGTATAATTTCCTCCATTTTCTTGTATGCCACTTATATATATAGCAGGTCTTCTCCAATTTAAATATGTGACCCATATTTTGTCCTTCAAATATCCTTATCCTTATATTGAATTACTATTTATTATTCATCACCTTTGGAATGGATCACAGCAATGTTAAAGCTGCTTAGTATTTTCACCCAAACATTAAAGATGTTATTACCCTCCCGTGCTTTTGTGGATCACTATCTGTAAAAATAGCCTAAAAGGAAAACCAAACAAGATAACCAGTGGGAAGAATATAAGATTTTAGAAACTAGAAAGTAGCTGCAACAAACTACTAAAATAGGAGGTCAATATTGGCCTGATAATAATTATAGCTACCACTTAATTTGGCATCTACTAAACTGAAAGTGTCATAATTACATTATTTCACTAAGCTGCATAACATGAGATAGGTAGTATTCACACTGTACAGATGAGGAAATGGAGGCTCTAAGAAAGTTTGCCTTCAATTATACAGATTATTTCCACCTTCACAGTCTTCACAGCCTGTTCTCTCTTTTTAAAAAGATGTAGTTTATAATATTGTGTATTTTATATATACATATATGTATATGTATGTATATATATAAAAATACATAATAAATATATATATAATATAATAAATAAATATATATATTTTTTGGCGGGGAAAGAGCCCATAGATTTCATAAGATTCTCTAAGTGCTCCCTAGTGAAAAAGTCTTAACCACTAAAATGCACTGTTGGGCAGGCACCTAGGTGACTCAGTCATTTGAGCCTCCAACTCTTGATTGCAGCTCTGACTCTTGATCTCTTGAGATCAAGACCCACATTGGGCTCCACACTGAGCCAGATAGATAGATAGATAGATAGATAGATAGATAGATAGATAGATAGATGATAGATAAATAGATGATTGATAGATACATAGATAGATGATAGATAAAACCACTTATAAACTAAAGTCGGACTTTAAAAAAAAAAAACCTGACTGTGGGTTCAGTGCATTTATTATGAGAAAGAAACTCTTAAGATATCTTGGGGCGCCTGGGTGGCTCAGATGGTTAAGCGTCTGCCTTCGGCTCAGGTCATGATCCCAGGGTCCTGGGATCGAGTCCTGCATCGGGCTCCCTGCTCCTTGGGAGCCTGCTTCTCCCTCTGCTTCTCTCTCTCTCTCTCTCTCCCTCTCTCTCTCTCTCTCCCTCTGTTTCTCATGAATAAATAAATAAAATCTTTAAAAAAAAATAAAAGACCCTTCTTTTTTAAAAAAAAAAGATCTTGGCTGAATCAGTCAAATGAATAAATATGGAGAACCGACATAGATAATTAAAATTCTGGTTCAACTAACAATTATTGAGTTCCTATTATGCACCAGCCATACAGATTATATAGTACAGTTGCTCAATCTTGAATAATATAGGAACACCATATAAGAATTTTTGTGTATTCCCAATATGATAAATTATTTTTATTATAAAGCTATCCTAATATGTGCTATGTGAACATAGAAAACTTGGTGTAACTCTGTGCTGATAGCTCTTTTTTAACTATTAAACCAGAAATAATAGATATTAAACTAAAATATTTGAAATTAAGAACATTAATTTTAATGTAACAAAGAAAAAAAAATATTGTTTTGCTGAGCCTAAATCATCATTGGAAGTCCTTAGAAATTAATACAGTACACATTTGTTTTAATTTGGAATATCTATATTATTATATGATAATTCAAGTTTCCCACCAGTTTTCTCTGTTAAAATTTTTTTTAAAATCTTTGTTCCAGAACCAAGCAGTCTCAATATTTGACCTTTACCTGGCATGTATGCATCATTCATTTGTTTGTTTTTATTCTTTATTATATCCCAGGGCAATTTGAGTTATAAATAACTCAGTTATAAACACAGAAACCTGGCATTCAAATCATGTGAAAGTATGTATTTATATAATGGTCTTCCCTGTGATCCAAAGTATAGTTATATTTTGAAGTTGTTTTTGAAATGAGATTTCAAAACTAAAGGTTTTTGATGAGAAATCACAAGTATTCAAAAATATATTACTGAATCACTGGAGATTTGAGAAGCAAAGGTTAAGAGCTTGGGGTTTTAGAATAGTTCAGAGCTGGAATTTTATCCAACTATATAACTACTCTATATGAAGTAGCTAGAACTTCTAATCAGTCAATTAAGGTGTTTTTAAAAGACTGCTTGGGACAGGGGGTGCCTGGCTTGGTCAGTTGGTGGAGCATGCAACTCTTGATCTCCAGGTTGTGAGTTTGCCCATGTTGGTTGGAGATATTACTTAAAAATAAATAAAATAAAAGACTGCCTAGAATAGAGGCGTACACCATATGTCATAAAACACTTGTATTTCATCAGTGTAAGTAAGTTTAGTTCCTATTAGCTTCTAGATTTTAGAAGTTGTGCTATCTGCTAAACCTTTGACTGGTGATAGTGGTGATCTTGGAAAAATATTATCTCCATACCTTCTCTTTTCCTTTTAATGAAACAGCCTACAATTAGCAAATCAGTCTTCATAACCCACATAAATGGGCATAGAACAGTTAAATGGTAAAACCCAGAGAAACAGCCAATTAGTCACTTACAAGTTCAGCAGCTGCTACTGAGGAGATATTTGTTAGTGTAACATAAAAAGAAATCATAACACAAGACTTCTAAATAGGAGGGAAGACCTTTTCTGGTAGCCTCATCCCAAAAGCTAGTTTTTCCTGCTAAAAGCCAAGGAATCTTTTTTCTCTTTTTCTTTTTCTTTTCTTTCTTTCTTTCTTTCTTTCTTTCTTTCTTTCTTTCTTTCTTTCTTTCTTTCTTTCTTTCTTTCTTTCTTTCTTTTCTTTCTTTCTTTCTTTCTTTTCT